>NC_073306.1:202897067-203212692 GCF_027595985.1 Sorex araneus
ACAGGTCTCAGAGCTCCCTTTCAATTTTCTAAACCATGCCTCTCATCTTCCAATTTAGAAAACCCTCCATCTTTGAGATGTAGCCCTCATGAACTTCTGAAACACATTCTTGTGTCTGTCAAAGACTTTGGCACCTACGTCGCAATATTACTTGTCAGTCCAAATGCTGTCACCCTTTACCTTGACTTCGTGTGGTCCACACAGTCCTGAAAGTTTTCAATTTACAGTGCTTATTTTTTAAAGTCGGGGCCACCTCCAGCAATGTGCGGGGAGGGGTGGATGTTGCAGAGCCCTCTCTCAGATGCTCAACTTTGTGCCGAGAGCCACGTGGCCTTGGGGTTTGGTGCTGGGCTTGGTGATATGGTTGAGGTCTGTGGTGCTCAGGGGCCAGATGCTGTGTGGGATCAGATTCGGGGCTTTGCATGTGACAGACATGTAGTGTACTATTCCCTTGGCCCCACATTCACAATTTTTTAGAAGCCTCTTAGTGTTGAAATCTTCGACCCTCTCATGCCTCAAATTCCTCTATCTCTTAACTCCAAAGTTCTTCTAGTCTAACTTCCGATCAAAGATACCTTTTTAATCTTTCTGATCACTACTATATAATCTTAATCTCTAGTCCATCAACTACTTTATATTTCAAGTCTTTACTTCCCATTTTACTTGGTAACTTTATCTGGCACTGTCAGTTAAATTTTCTTTATTCTACATTCTGAACTCCGTAGTCTGTCTTTTCTTCTTTCCCTTTCCTCTATTTCCCTCCCTACTTCTTTGCATCCTTCCTACATTTTTTGTTTTTTTTGAACTTCCCACTCCCCACACACATCAGAATTGCCTATTTAACCCCAAACCTCTCTTTGCACACAAATCTGCAATTTATTTTGCAGGTCTCTGAGGTCTGAACAATGGTTGTGAGTAGAAATGATGTGTAGTACTGTTAAACATTCTATATTCCTCGGGCTTGATTCTCACCCTTACCAACAACTGGTTGGATACCAATTTCTAAGGTATTCTTAGAAGCTGCCTCTGGGTGATGTCAGAGCCTTCCTTTAACAGACTTGTAAATAATTTCACAAATGGATCCCCAATCCTTTTCTGAAAATTTTAAAATGAAAATTAAACAGGTTTCTATTCCCTTAATCCTTTGAAATTTCTAAGTTACTTTGTTAGAGCAGTTGTTTTTATTTTTAAAATTAGAATTAAACACAAATACAGACCTGACTCTTTATCTATGTTTGGTCTGCAAGCGAGTGATTTGTATGTGATGACGCTCCAGACTCACTCCTGGGGATACGAAAAGGACCATATGCCTTTCTAGGGATCAAACTGAGGTCTGCCACATTCGAGACATGTGCCTAAATCTCTGTGTAAATCTCTGCAGCGCTTCTTCCACAATAATTTTTATTACTATGAACATCATCCCGTCTGCTCCTCCCAGAAGGGAATATAAATTGAGGCCCCCACAGCCATGCCATCGTACTCCGTGCCAGGCTGTTTCCACTCGGGGCTCCCCAAGAGGGGAGTTCTTGAGAACCTTCCCTGCCCCAAGGGACCCAGCCATGGCAGCCGACCTCCACTACCCAATAACTGCCACACTCCAGTCTGCTTTCTGGACTGTGTGGCCGCTTTGCGGCCATGTGACACATTATAAGACACTTCCTACCCATTTTCCATAATTACCACACCATATTTGATGGAGTTCACACCTCTCAGAGAGCCCGGCAAACTACTGAGAGTATCCCGCTTGTACAGGCAGAGCCTAGCAAGCTACCCATGGCGTAGTTGATATGCCAAAACCAGTAATGATAGGTCTCATTCCCCTGACCCTGAAAGAGCCTCCAATCATTGGGAAAGACAAGTAAGGAGAGGCTGCTAAAATCTCAGGGTTGGGAGGAATAGAGACGTTATTGGTGCCTGCTCGAGTAAATCAACGAACAATGGGATGACAGTGATGAACTTCATCACCAAGGTTTGTGATTGGCTTTAGATGTCATAAAAATAGGAAAGATTCTGAAGTAGGAACTTCTTCAAATACCCATGAGTTTGAAATTGAAGAGCTGTGCCTACAAGCATACCGACATTTGTTTCTGCTCATTTTATCTGTCATTTGAAAAAAATTGTGCTCTTTATTCTTGAGGCTAGCGACTAGTTGGGTTTTCATCTCATTTAACTTCACAGGACCTTTGATCAATCTCAAACTCCCAACAGTGTGTAAACCACTATCACTATCACTGTCACTGTCATCCTGTTGCTCATTGATTTGTTTGAGCGGGCACCAGTAATGTGTCTCATTGTGAGACTTATTGTCACTGTTTTGGCATATTGAAGATGCCACAGGTAGCTTTCCAGGCTCTTCCATGTGGGCACAATACTCTCAGTAGCTTGCCAGGCTCTGCCATGTGGGCACAATACTCTCAGTAGCTTGCCAGGCTCTCGGGGCGGAGGAATCAGACAAAGGTTGGCCGCGTGAGAGGCAAACGCCTTACCCCTGTGCTATCTCTCCAGCCCATGTAAACCACACTACTTTTTAATTTTGGGGTGCTTATTTGGTTCATTTGGGGTCACACCTGCTATTGCTAGAGGCTACTTCTGGGGTACTTGGGAGTGGCTGCCACCATTGCTCAAGGGAAATGTGGTGTCAGTGCTCCTGCACAGAAACATGTGCTCCCTGGCCCCAGACCATCCTTGCTTCTTAACCATCCTAGGATCCTAATGTAAACACAGAAGATGATGCGTGGTGTGTGTTTTTGATTTTTGTTAGGGGGCTACACCTGGTAGTACTCAGAGGACTATGGAGTGCTGGGGATTAAGCCCGACCTCTTGCATTGCTAAGCCTGCGTTCAGTCCAGTTTGCAATCTCTCTCGCCCTTAAAACACATTTCTTGGGTGAGAAAATAAATTTATTCTGCTCTCATAGTTTCCACAGCATGCCCCCCATTTCCTCTTAGTGTATTGTGGATTCTGCCTTTTATAAAACAACAAATCAGACAACAACTTCCTCAGCCATTAACCCTTGGATCTCCTGTTATGCTTCTCTTCATGAGCATCCGTTCTTTTTTTTTCCCCCAGAGAATTAGCCACTATTTTTGTTTTTATTTCTTTACCTTTTTTTTTCATTTTTAAAATTAACTGTGATTTACAAAGTTATTGATAGTTTGAGATATAGGCATGTAATATTTCAGACCAATCCCACCACTGGTGTCAACTTCCTTCTCTCAGTGTTCCCGTGTTCCCTTCCCGCCCCGTCCCCGCCTGTCCACTTGACAGGCACATTGCAAAGTTTCAGTGGTTGCAGCTTAGTTCTCAAGTGTTCAGTGTTGTTGAGTCTGTGTTTTGAATGTCTGGTTCTACCATTCTCTCACATCATTATTGTAACTGAAGCCCCAATGTCTGTTCACTCGTTACTTCCCGTTCTCTTCTTCCCCCTGGATTTCCCTCCTTCTTTGTCCTCCTCTTCTGGTGCTCCCACACACTCTCCTCTTTAGCTCCTGACAGGCTCACTTTCCATTTCATTCATTTCCATTTCAGTTGCTCCACTAGGGGCTAAGGTCAGCAAAGCATCCATCGTTCTCATTTTAAGAGCGAACCAACATGTTTCTCGGACACATAGACTTTCATGGTTTTTCTTCTTATTTCTTAATTCCAGCTTCCCCAGCACTAGCTGTTAACTACCGGTAGTCCTTATTTGCTCTTTTCTCTCTTTATAAATTGAAAGTGATCTCAGTACACTTAATTTCTCAGTTTACAAGAGTCCCAACCCGTGCCCAGCTTCAGATCTGTGTATCCAAGTCCTCCTCGTCGAGACGCTCCCTGGATGGGGCACAGATGCGCCAAACTCAACATGTCCCCAAGCGAACTCCTCAGCTTGTCACCTAGAAAGCCGCAACCCCTCTCTCAATCCTCATTGCAAAGCAAAGTCCTTTTAACACTATCTGCCCCTTCCCAAGTCCTGCTTCCTTTGAGAATATGGGAGAATGAGGTAGTGAGGAGAAATGATGTCCTCTCAGAATGGGACTGAGTTAGTACCTGAGCCAGCCTCTGTGTAGAACTGAAGCTGTTCACACAGGTGGTTTCGAAAGTCGAAGGTCTCAGGAACAAAACTGGCTGCTTCCTCCCCCTCCCCCCCTCACCTATCCTCCCAAGTGAGCAGGAAGGGAGCAATCTTTAAATCCTGTTCTTTGGGAATAGCTAGGTCTGCATAAAGTGATTGAAATCTTTATTTATTTATTTATTTTTGCTTTTTGGGTCGCACCCAGCGATGCTCAGGGGTTACTCCTGGCTTTGCACTCAGGAATTACTCCTGCTTGGGGGGACCATATGGGATGCTGGGGATTGAACCCAGGTTGGCCGCGTGCAAGGCAAACGCCCTACCCACTGTGCTATCACTCTGGCCCCAGTGATTGAAATCTTTAAATAATATTTTTTAACACTAGCCTTATTAAAACATGTATAATATAAAGGAAAAGCAATACCATACAAAATACTGAAGAGGAAAGCACAATTCCGAATATCATTTGTACTAAGTAATTATTTTGAAGACAGTGTTATGGGAATGAATTAATTAGGATTGCTGGCTCTAACACCATAGGAAGAGAGGATATGCCTTCAAAGAAAACTGTCCGAAGAATTTTTATTGACAAAAAAAAAAGAAACTACCTTTAAAGAGATTACATGTAAATATTTAGTTGAAATAATACTAGGTCCTTCCAGTTTTTTCAGTGTGATATTGCATGTATTAGTCTGTTCAGGTTGCTATAAAAATACCACAGACTGGTGACCAAACAGAAATTATTTTCTCATAGTTCTACAGGCTGGAAGTACAAGTTCAAAGGGCCATGAGGCTCGGTGTCTAGTGAGTCCATCCTGGCATGTAGATGGTGGCTTTCTCTCCGTTCCTCATGAGGCCTCTTCTCTGAAGGGAGTCAGGAGAGAGGGAAGTATGGAGTGGGAAGAGAGAGAGACACAGAGACAGACAGAGACAGAGAGAGACAGAGACACAGACACAGAGGGACAGAGACAGAGAGAGACACAGACACAGAGGGACAGAGACAGAGAGACAGAGACACAGACACAGAGGGACAGAGACAGAGAGACAGAGGCAGAGAGACAGAGACAGAGACAGAGAGACAGAGACAGAGAAAGAGGAGAGAAAGAGATGAGGTAAAGAAAGAGAAGAGGGAAGGAGAGGGAGATGAGGGAAATTGAGAGCAGGGAGGGAGGGAGAGGGGCAGAGAGAAGAGGGAGTGAGGGAGGAGAGAGGAGAGAGATCTGGTGTTTCTTGCTCTTGAAAGCACATCAATCCTGCAATCCTGCAGTTTAGGAACCCACCACTATGAACTCCTTTTAAACTTAATTACCTCCCTAAAGGCCAAGTGCAGTCTCATTGGAGATTAGTATTTCAACACATGAATTTTGGGTTGGGGGGATGCAACTCACTCTGTATCATTGTGCGAACTAAAGTAGAGGCTTGGGAACTGATGTTTTGCTTGCTAGGTAATATTATTCCATGCACGGGTCACGTGAGCAAACTTTAAAGCTGTGCCAATTGGACCTGGACTTCATTATCCACAAATGTCGGCACCATTTCATTTTTAAAGTTAAAGCTGATTTTAAATTAGAGATGCATAAAAATATCTACATTCGGCCAAGATCATGTTATTTTTGGCTTTCTTTGATTAAATAACAAGAAAACTAATTTTGACTCTATTTTATAAAGTTAAAAAAAAATCACCCACTCCAATCAAGAAGTTCCATGCCAAGTTTAAGCCTGGAGCAAATGTTAAGACCAATTTATAATTCCCTGAAAAAATGTGGGACTTTGCTAGCCCCTCAGTGCTGTGCGGCTAATTGTCTACTGTGATATGGACTTGTAGTACCAGTACTTAAGCTAACGGAATAGGAATGCAATTGCATAATGCATGACACAGGAAACTATGTGCTGAATTTTCTGTGCATTTCACTGTTCAGAATTCACCAAAAATGGATGATTTGTTACCTAAAAGTGCAAAAGGAAGACATCCATTGGCCACAGGAAGCATTATGATCCTAAATGTTACACCCTACTCTGTGATGAGAACTTGAAAAACAATGAGTGTCTTTTCATTTACCAGTATTAAAAAATTGTATTCTAAATATTTCAGAATCTTACAGATGCGGTACATCATCCAGCGTCCCAAACTTCAAAGGCTTAAAAAGTAAACTGCAAACTAGCAAACTTTTCGTTTCTGTTTTACTTCTGCTATTTTTCTAACCTTTCCTTTTTAAGTACACTTTTTTTTTTAAAAAAAAGCATATTCCATTTTGCTGATACAGTTAGTAGTAGCAAAATAATTCATTTTTAATAAATTCTAAATGTGTTAAGGTCTCCGTGAACTGGACCAAAACTAAAATCTAGAAATTTTATAGCTTCTTCTATCTTGTCCTAGTATTTTGACATTTTCTAGTGAATTTCATATCAAGAAGTACCTGGATATTATTGATTAATAAATAGAAAAACAAGGACTCCGTGTACTATGGAGATTTCATGTCTTGTTCTTGTTAAGCCACTTACTTTTCTATTCTGGCAAGATAAATACCAACAAGTATTTCTTTTCTTCTACGCTGAGTATAATTTATTTGGAAAGGCATTAAAGTTACAAACTACTTCATTATTCTGGTTAAAAATTATTCTTCTGTAAACAAATTGGTTTGAGGTAACCATCAAGTTCTATTTGCCATTATCGAAGAACACATCTTATAACTCTTCTTGGGTATGTGTTGTGTCTAAATGATCCAGATTGGCTGATTAACTTTACACTCATTGTATCGACTGGACACCATTTTCCAGAAGATAAAAGTTAGGAAAATAAAAATAAAATTTGAAGATTTTCTCTTAATATGATTCAAATGAAAAGGCTTAAACCACCCATGAATGAAAATCCTAAATTCTTCTACTGGAGATACAGACTGGCCGGACAGGAGGATAAAGGGGGGGAGAAGCCTTAGTTCCCTGTAAGCACTAAACAGGAAGGGGCGGAGCTTATCATGTTCTAGGAGAGATGGTCAGTGAGTCACAGAAGCAGAAATTCCATATGCCCCGCATTGTCCAAGGCCAGAAAGGGTGCATTGCTTCAGCTTTCTATATTCCCCACTGACCCTCCAGCTCTTGCAGCTCTAAACACTTGTTATATGATGAAGACATGAAAATAGACCCCAGATCCCAATATTTCCCACCATCTGCAGCCCCCACCAGGAGAGTGAAACAGGAGGGAAAAAAACCAAGAGGAGAAATGAATGACATCGGGTTATAAAACCAAACCTAACCAACTCAGCACACAAACATAACAAATCACAGCTTTCTGACACATCTTGGAGTTTTCCCTCAACGTTTTAATCCTCCTTAGACTGTTCTTTCCTTGAACCATTGAACAAGTGAGCTGGGCTTCTGAAACAGGTGGGGCCAAAGAAAACAGAAAAGGAACGTCTAAGGAATAAACACTTTCACATGATTAACATTCACAACGCTGAGGACTGCAGTCCAGCAACACAAGCTGTGTTTCACACAGAGACGAATGTAAACTCCTCTTTCTTTCAGCAGTTGTAATTTCTGGGAAATTAGAAAGAGAACGTTTTGGGCCCAGAAGATTTGTAGCAGATTTCAGGTTTTGTTATCCCCAGTTGCAATGCTTTAATTAAATAGAGTACCTGAAAGAAATTCAGAGTGCCATCAAAACACCCGAATTGTTTTGTTCCAGATTGTGGGAGGGGGAGTCTTCTTTCTCTGGAAAGTTGTTCGCCTTCTAGTCTACCGTTGAAGATAACGAAAAGATCTTCTGTGCCACCAGACTACCCCAAACCAGAGAAGTGGATTAGGTTGGTTTCTCTCTTTCAGCTCCTGAGTTGTTTTCACCAATCTCTCCCAAGAGTAATCTTTACTACCCGGTCAATGCTCTCATAACACAGGTCGCTGTTAGTCAGTTTCACTAACTGCCCATGAGAGCAGGTAAAAAAGTACATCAGGACCAAATGATGAACTGATTGTGCATAACAAGTGTGTTGGAAACTTGAAATGAGATCATCTATATACTCTCAATATAATATAAAATCTGATTGCTCTGGGTTCAACCTAGATTTTTGGTTACAGTATTCCAAATATCCTTATGTCGCCACTCTAAATTCTAAATGCGGGACCTGGGGCTGAGATCTCCAAGCCTTCTCGGATCGGGACTGGACCTCCTCCACCCAGATCCCCCTTTTTCCAGTAGGTAGGCAGTCACACCAACAACCTGCCCCTGGCTCCATGTAATCCCATCAACGGCCAAGATCCAGATACTATAAAACAAAGCTCCCTAAAGGGAGTGATGCAGAGTCACCTGCCCCCGCTCCTGGCTGTCTTCACAGGCCCCTTGGAGGGGCAGGGTTGAGTTTCCCTCCCCACCCAGAGCAAAGCCCGAGTAGCCAAAAACCTCCAGAACCCAGCCACACCCATGCTCAAGGCCACTCATCACATGCTCCGACGTGTCTCACGCATGAAGGAACCGGCAGAGGAACCCAGGTGTGCGGGACCCGAGGATGAGATCTCCAAGCCTGCTCGGATTGGGACTGGGCCTCCTCCAACCAGAGTTCTCTCTCTCTCTCTCTCTCTCTCTCTCTCTCTCTCTCTCTCTCCCATTTTCCAGTAGCTAGGCAGTCACACCCACAAACTGCCCCTGGCACCGTGTACTCCCATCAACGGCCAAGATCCAGAGACTATAGAACAAAGCTCCCGGAAGAAGTGCGTTGCATGGAGACCTCTTATTGTCTAATTCTCCCTCTTGGAGAATCCGGCAAGCTACCAAGAGTATCCTGCCTGCACGGCAGCGCCTGGCAAGTTCCCCGTGGTGTATTCGATATTCCAAAAACAGTAACAATGGTGGGTCTCATTCCCCTGACCCTGAAAGAACAGCCAGTGCAACACAGTTGGGAAGGACGAGTAAAGAGAGGCTGCTAAAATCTCAGGGCTAGGATGGATGGAGGTGTTACTGGCACCCACTTGAGCAAATTGATGAACAACGGGATGACAGTGATACAGTGATTCTAGTTGAATGCTATGAGAATGCTTGAATATAATCTAGATTCAGCTCTGTTCTCGTACAGGACTCCCTTTGGTTGTGTTTTCCTCTAACTTGGGATTGGGGCATCTCATCTCTTCCAGCTTGGATTCAACTGGGTTGGAGAATATTTGCACATTCACATGATGAATTCTAGCCGGTGCTACAATTAGAGATGATCTTTCTTCCTACTTCTCCCTCCTCCCCCAAGTTAAGTTTGGAATATTGATGGTATATCGGGCTGCTTTTATATCCTGGCTAATGTACGAAGTGTGGCATTGGACATAGGCATGCATATATCTTTATGAATAAATGTTTCTTTATGAATCAATGTGTTTAGGGTAGATGCCAAAAAGTGGAATCAATGGATCGTGGGGAAGTTCTATTCTTCTTCTTCTTCTTCTTTTTTTAAATATGCACACTGTTTTCCACAGAGGCTGAACTTCATAATTGTCCCACCAGCAGTGCATGAGGGTTCATTTTTCTCCACAGACACCAGCCGTTTCCAGTCTTTGTAACATACGACGTTCCCACTGGTCTGAGATGATAGATGTTGAGGACCTCTTCTCCCTCTTTCTTTTACTCAGTGCCAAATTAGTTTGTATGACTTACAAAAGGGACTTAGTTTAGGGTGGAGAGAGAGGGTGGGGTAGCGTGTTTGCCTTGAATGTGGCCAGCCCAGGTTTGATCCCTGGCGCCATATGTGATCCTCAAGCCCTATCCAGAGCAATTCCTGTGCTCATCCAGGAGTCATCCCTGAGCACACCTGGGTGTGGATCCAAACCACAATAAAAAAGGAGTAGTCAAAATTACCTTATTAACGGTGGCAAATAGAGAAGCTATAGAATTCCCAGTGCTACCTTATATGTGTTTTCTGACTTGCAGCTTCAATATCATGTGTAACTTGCTAGAAATAATTTTTGGGGCCACACCTTAGATCTGCTAAGCTAGAAACTAATGGACAGAGAGGCCCCATTGAGTATTTACTTATTACTCATTGAATATTGCTATGTGACTTTTTAAAAAAAATGGAGGTAAGATCTTTATGTGAATTTTTTTGCTTTTTAATGGTGCAGGGAGGGGAATGGAAAGATAGTACAAGGGTTAAGGTGCTTACCTTGCTCATGGCCAGCCATGGTTCTATCTTTCTATCAGCATATGGTTTCTTGAGCACTGCAGGAGGGATTCCAGAGCAAGGAGCCAGAGCAAGTGACTCCCTCCTCCCAGCCCCCATAAAAGAATTATTCCCATGTTACGTAGAAATAATGGTGCTAGATTACACAGTGGTCACATTTATGCAATAAAATATGGAATATCTATTTTTTTCTTAATTAAGAAATAGGTGCCCTTATTTTTTTTTTTGTATGAAAGAGTTACATGGTTAATTTTTTTTTTTTGAGGGAGGCCTCACGGTGGTGCTCAGAGAGTCTGGGGAGGCTTCTCCTGGCAATATTCTGTTTATTGCATTGAGTGGTTCATGGTTAGGGCTCAGCGATGCATTGCTTAGGCCTGCAGTGTCCAGGCTGCTAGGGCCACACCAACGTCCGTGTGGTGACAGGGACTGGACTTGATATCTTGTGCATGTAAGGCAGGTGCCACTGACCTCTTAGTTCTTCACCCTCACAGTGTCCATTTTCATTTTGGCAGCGGGGATATTTGGGACCAGTTACATCAATTATGTAAGCCTTCTCTATTACGTGCTATACATGTTTACCCATTTCCTTTCCTTTGTTCCTGTCATTTGCTATTTTGTATTTATTGTATTTTAAAAGTTCCTGGTTATAAAAATCTTTCATCTTTATCTTTTGGTCTCATTAAAAGAATGCGCCAGCACAATAGTACCCTGGAGAGGGCATTTTCCTTGCATGCGGTCCAAACAGGTTTGATGGCCAGCACAAAGTGTGGTCCCCCAAGCACCACCAGGAGTAATTCCTCAGTGCAGAGCCAGGGGTGCCCCCAAAGGAGAAGATGACAAGGATGATAATCTGATTTAGCATAAGAATTTAGAAGGCTCAAATATCAGGGAAGTGTATACTACATAGAAGGGAGGATGCCACTGTGTTTTCTTTGCACTCGTGAGCGTTCCAAGGCTTGGCTTCGAGTTACAGTCAGAAAGAATGCTTTTGCAGCAACAAATTTGAAAAGAGAATTGGGGTGTATTCAGGAAAACCATGTGTCTGCCACTATGGGAGATGTTATATTGAAGCATTTAGGTGCCACTAATCATGCCGCTAATGATACCAAATAAGAAAATGTATGTAAAAATACTTGGTAAATGGGAAGGCATTAGGCACATGTAAGTTGATGTGGATATAGTCTCGGTCACATAGATGTGATGCTTGTTATGCATTATTATTTTATTTCCATAGATGCTTTTTGGACCCTACTAAATTGTTAAAAGAAATGTTGACGTCACTCTTGTAGGTATACAGTACCTTTTTCATTCCTTATCTTTGTTTGCAGGACAGGAGCTATATAGCACAGCGGGTAGGGTGCTTGCCTTGCACGTGGCTGACCCAGGTTTGATTCCTCCGCCCCTCTTGGAGAGCCTGGCAAGCTACTGAGAGTATCCCGCCCGCATGGCAGAGCCTGGCAAGCTACCCGTGGCATATTTGGTATGCCAAAAACAGGAACAACAAGTCTCATAATGGAGACGTTACTGGTGCCTGCTTGAGCAAATCGATGAACAATGGGATGACAGTGCTACAGTGCTATTTTTGTTTGTAACTTACTGCACTAGCTGGTTCAAAGGCTGGGCACCAGTAGAATAACTGTGACCAGTGCCTGAGCAGAAGGGGGCTGTGTTCAGAGGTGGACACCAAGTCCCCATTCTCATCTGTTCAAGCTGTTTCTTGGCTTCTTTCCCCAGGTCATCTTGAGGTTGGATAACTCACTTCTCACGTTAGGCTTAAACCATTGTGGCACCTAAATGCTTCCAGTATAGACTTCCCACGCTCCCACTACTGGAGTAACATGACCTTGAATGTAGGGCAGTGTCAGGCAGCTGGGCAGGTGAGGGGTGTTCTCCAGGGACCAGCAGGTGAGGAAAGTGAAAGGGCAGGCCTTGTGTACGTTTCGCTGGCTCCTTTGGCGTTTCTTTCACAGTCTACTAGGTTACAGAGTTTGCAATTTTTTGCAGTACTTACCTGGAAAGTCCGACGGTTGTTTTGTTTCTTACTCTGTGTTCATAAACTAATACGTAGAGTTTTTGTTTTTCACCTCCTTACATAAACCTGAACATGCACAGAATACTGTAAATCCTGCAAAATGTGAGTTGCATAATATTAATTTTTAAATTATTTTGTATGGTACCCATTTTGTTTTGCCTCATAGTATGTCAACAAAAGATTAAAATAAAACCCCTTTAATTTACAAAAATAAATAGTGAAGGAAACAAATTCTCCATTTGCCTTCTGTGTTCCTCTCTTTCTAGTTTTATATTTTCCTGAATATATTGTCCTTGAGAACAGAATTTGGAGTGATTTTACTAAGTCAGTACTGTTTTGTGATTAAGATAAAACTATGTATTTATTGGAGCAGGAGCAATAGCACAGCGGGTAGGACGTTTGCCTTGCACGCGGCCGAGCCGGGTTCGATTCTCAGCATCCCATAGGGTCCCCTGAGCACTGCCAGGAGTAATCCCTGAGTGCAAAGCCAGGAGTAAGCCCTGAGCATTGCTGGGTGTGACCCAAAATGCCAAAAACAAAAACAAACAAAAAAACTATGTATTTTTGCACGTAGGTATCAGCTCAAATGGAAATGTACCACTTCTTTAAAAACAAAACCCAACAAACCCCAGAAGACAGCGTAGGTCACACCAGTCAGGAGTGCTCTAGGACTTCAGTGCTCGGGTGTGGGGTGGGGCGGTGTGGGCTTTAGATGCTACCAGAGCTCTTCCTGTAGGTGTTGGGGCCAGCTGATGGTGGGGATATAGTGGGGACATGATGAAAGGGATTGAATTTAGGTTCTTGCATGTGCTAGGCATGTGCTCTGCTGCTTGATCTCTCTCCTGACTTCATAGTTGCTGCACGACCGAGTAGAATTATGTCCTCAAAAGTAAGTTCCGTGGCTAGAACGGTAGTACAGCAGGTAGGCTGCTTGTCTTGCACATGGCTGACCTGGGCTCGATCCCTAGCACTATTTGTGGTTCCCTGTGCCTCCTGAGCACAGAGCCAGGAGTACCTCTGAGTACTGCTGAGTGGCCCCAAAACAAACAGGAAAAGAAAAAACCAAACATACAAAGAGGGTCCATGCTCATGTCTGTTTTCTTAAGTTTTCCATTTGAGAGTTGTCTCAATTTAATAAAATTATTGGCCTGACTTAACACCTGCCAGTTCTTCTGTGTACCAGGAAACACAGCCTGGCATGGAGGAAGCATCCGGACAGTTTTTATTGGAGTTCTTTCTTCCAAACAGCAGGACAGTGCCTAAAAAGAAATGTTCAAATTGAGGAAATTCTACAGGGTAAGGGAATAGCACTGTAGCACTGTTGTCCCGTTGTTCACCCATTTGCTCGAGTGGGCACCAGTAATGTCACCATTGTGAGACTTGTTATTGTTTTTGGCATATCAAATACACCATGGGTAGCTTGCTAGGCTGTGCCGTGAGGGCGGAATACTCTTGGTAGCTTGTCGGGCTCTCTGAGAGGGGCAGAGGAATCAAACCTGGGTCAGCCCCGTGCAAGGCAAATGCCCTACTCGCTGTGCTATTGCTCCAGTAAGGAAGTAATATCATATTTCCCCTGTGAAGCTTATTATAAATATATCTAGGTGTATCTTGTGGTTAATCATTTCATGCAATTAATCAGTGCGAAAACTATCACTGTCACTATCAGTGTCATCCCGGTGCTCATCGATTTGCTCGAGCGGGTACCAGTGACGTTTTCATTGTGTGACTTGCTATTACTGCTTTTGGCATGTGGAATATGCCATAGGTAGCTTGCCAGGCTCTGCTGTGCAGGTGGGATACTCTTGGTAGCTTGCTGGGCTCTCCGAGAGGGGCGGAGGAATCGAACCTTGGTCGGCTGCGTGCAAGGCAAACGCCCTACCCACTGTGCTATCACTCCAGTCTGTGGAAACTATTTCGAGAGAAATTCAGTTCTTGGCCGGAGAGATGATAGTGCAGTGAGTATAGTGTTTGCCTTCCACGTGGTCACCTCAGGATAAATCCCCAGCAGCACAGTCCCCAATCCTATACGCCACTAGGTGTGATCTCTGAAGGCAGAGCCAGGAATCACCCCTGAGCACCATTGGGTGTGGCCCAACAAAACAACAACACAACACTGATAAGTAGATTCTAAGTGAAATAAATGAATTCTAATTGCAAAGTGGCAATAATGGCAGTAATAATTAGCTTGTGCATTAATATTTTATGTGTATTGGATCTCCAATACACATCTTTGAATCTCCACTGGGAAAATACTTTTCTTATCTCCATATGTTCAAGATTGTTCAACTAAAATATACACCTAGAATCTGTGTTCATAATCCTTGGCTACCCTAGAGGTCACAATACATGGTATCATAATATTTTCACAACAGATATGTCAGAAAATTAAACCAACCTCACCAAAACATACAAAATACCCTGAAAATAAAAAACAAATTAAAAGGCTGTACAAAAATAAGGCACCCCTCAAATTAATTATAACAATTTCTTGAACACTGACCAATGAGTGGATATTATAGTTATTGATAAACACATGTATAATGTGTGGTACAATTTGCTATGTCTTTGAAAAAAAATGCTGTTATGTCATTTTATAGACTTTGGCAGGAAAAGTCCTCTGTGGCATTCATTTCATGCGACCATAAAAAGAATCCTTGCTAAATGCCAGCAAATGAGGTGGTAATAACTTCAAACTCAGCAGGGAGATGGCTCAGCAGGGGGGAGGGGAGGGGAGAAAAGATCTGCTTTCCAATTGCTTAATTTTTCAATAAAAAACAGCGATATGAGATTCAGGTGTGTTTCACGAACCATTGAAGCTGAGGATGTGTTAACATGGGAAATAAGATGTATCCATTTTGCAGAAATGATCTATTTTCAAAATTGAGCATTCAGACGCCACAGCGTGACTGCCAGTGTTTCTTTAGCTGTTCTGCGGGACACCCCGTGCTCCCCTTCGCACACACCTGTGTTTACATTGAGGCCTTGGCAGGCCTGACCCCGAAGCCATCTTTCACTCACAACTTTTGGGTTGCTTTCAGCCATGGCAAGCCGCACTGTCCCTACACTTTCGCTACTAGCACTGTTAGAATGTTGACTTAGGAGTCCTCCGCTTGGAATTTCATATAAACCAGTGTGTTGAATCTCCTTTTTAGAACATCACACAGACATTTTCTTAAATCCTAAACTTAAATTGATTCTGTCTGGTAAATATCGTGGAACTTAAAAAAAAATGAGAGAGAGAGAGAGAGAGAGAGAGAGAGAGAGAGAGAGAGAGAGAGAGAGAGAGAGAGAGAGAGAGAGAGAGAGAGAGAGAGAGAAAGAGAAAGAGAGAGAGAGGTGGGGTGGGGAGTTGTTTGTATGTCACTTTCTGCTTTTATATGAATTTTAGAACCCCTCCCCCGCTCCCCCCTAATCCCAAATTGTATCTCTTGGAAAATCAGGATCACGGATTTAAGATGAGATTGTTTTTCTAAAGTAGATAGTAAGTGTGTAGGATGACAGTTTTCTTTTGAGGTTTCCTAGGTCCGTGGTGTGATATAGCTGGGGTGGAGGGGGAGAAAAGCCTATATAATATCACGTTGGCAGTGACAGTTGAAATATTTGGATGCTCCACTTCAATGAGGAGTTTAATAAAAAGAGCTGTACTTTTATCCAATTGCACATGTTGCTGTGTGACAAGATGAATGAGTACTGGATTGCATTGGCCTTTTGATTTGATTTGTTCTTTTTTTGAGAGCACCCCCAGTGTGCTGAGGGTGACTCCCAGCTCCGCGCTGAGAAGTCGCATCCTTGGGTGCTCTGGGGACCAAGCTGCGCTTGTGATGGAACCCAGGGCTTCGCCACGGCCTCTGGGCTTCTTGGGAAATAATCGGGACTGTGGTTAGGATACCGAGTGTGAATGAAGGGTTTGAGATGTTGCTTCAGCAGATATGTTGCTCAAAAGAGAGTAAGTTCAGGCCCACAAGGAGATTAAAATTGATTAAGATCAGAGAAGCAAATAGCCCCTGAGAGATGTTGAAGAAGGAGGCACCGAGCACTGGGGGATCCACAGGAAGGTCTCCTGACGCAGGTGTGGTGGGGTCAGGAAAGCCAGTGCAGAGAGAGAGACAGACAGACGGAAACCCCGTGGGTGAGCCAAGGATAGCCGAGTAGAGGGAAGGCCAGGTCCGAGTACGGGATGCTTTCAGCAGAAAGGGAAGCACGTGTGAATTCCCCAAAGCAGCAACATATTCCTAAAAAATACCAGATAGGCTGAAAAAGAGGTCCAGGCTGAGTGTTGTCACTCATGCCCACGTGGTTCTCAGGTTTCATTTTAAAGTTACAGTTTGTATACGTTTAAATGATCCCCTGCTTGATTAAAAATTATTGATTGAGACGCTGTGATTTGCAATACTGCTAATGATGGTTTCTCATGCACGTCATTCACATAATTCCCACACAACACCTATCACCAGTGTCTCCACCTCCCTCCCCAAGGACCCCAAAGCCCAGCCCTTTCCGTGTCCCCCAAACCCAACTGTGTGGTTCACTTCTCCCATTTTGCTGTCTTTGCCCTTTGAGGCTTAATGACTGTATATCTTTAAGTGCCCATAGGAGGGAGATAAATGATCCCCTGCTTAAAAATAAAAGTCCAGTGTGCAACTTTTTGGCAGGGAAGGTGGACTATTATTCATGGAACTTCTTTTTTATTTAGATTTTATGGCACTTTTCCAGTAAAATAGGAAGGAGCATCTATTAAAGATTATATTAATTTTGCTTTATCAAATTATCAAAAAGTGGTTGATTATAAGTTAGATCAAAACTACATATAATTTTAACAGTTTTTGCTATAAAATAATTTTATCATAATGAATGAATTATATATCAAAGGTTTTAAAAATTTTAAATTATGATTTTGAAATTAAATTGGCTTAATAAATACAACTAGACTGAACCATGATTTGCTTTAATAAATCAGTCCTGGGGACATGCCTGGTGATTATTGTTAATAGTACTGTATTACATGTTTAAAAGTTACTCCCAGAAAGTCTTAAATGGTCTCACTTTAAAAAAAAAAATCTTAGGTAGCATGTAGTATGATGCGGGTGTTAGATAATGTTATGGCAGTTACCGTTTTCCAATATGCAATCATAATAAACTAAATGCTAAATCAATACATTACATACCTTAAATTTTTATAAGGCTGTTAGTTAATTTTACCTCAATGGAGCAAAACTAATAAATTTAATTTTCATCATGTTATAACTATCAGGCTTATCTAATCACTTTATATTATCAGCATATTCATTAAGCAACAGAACATGTTGAGTAAGAATAAGCATAAAATGCATGTTTTTGAGCAGTAATGTTTTGGAACATATTTTATCAGACAAATATAATTCAATAGATATTAATTTATTGAATTATAAGTCCTTACAAAATGCTGAGAAGTGAGGTTACTGACACTGAAAATTGTTTTAAAATGGAAACAATAATGCAATAATAATTAAAATATGTTTTTTCTATTTGGAAATTTCTTAGATGGCACAATAAATTAAAGTCAGTTTTTGAACATCTAAAGGCTAATAGGATTTTAAATAATTGCTGTGATTATTATCCAAAATAATCTAAAACAAGTTTAATTCTTTTTGTTCTGACATGGCAGGGCTGTATGGAAAGGTATATAAACATTTTTGCATGCCTATATGTGCAAATTTTACTTTGAAACAAGTTTCATTTTAGTTCAAGTTTACTATAACTATTTAAATACCATATTTTATCATCTAATTGGATGTTGGGATGGGTCAGTTTATAAATATTTTGCAGAATAAAAAAAGGAATTTTTTTTTTTTGGTCATACCCAGTGATGCACAGGGGTTACTCCTGGCTCTGCACTCAGGAATTACTCCTGGCAATGCTCAGGGGACCGTATGGGATGCTGGGAATTGAACCCGGGTCAACTGCGTGTAAGACAAATGCCCTACCCACTGTACTATTGCTCCTGCTCCAAATTGAGTTTTCTAAGTCAGAAAAAGTTGAATTTCGTATTGCTTAACTGGCATTTGAAGTTTTATTTAGTTTTTCTTTTTAATGGATTTATTATGTTTACACCATTCTAGATTTTAAAGGGTATAACTTTATACCTCTACAAAGCAATAGAAATGAATCAAAATGTGAAGTATATGTTTATAAATTGATCATCTATTCATAAGTAGTTCAGTCAAGTAATATTATTTATTGATAACCCCTCAGTTTATGTTCCGGACTCCTTCGATGAAAAGCATAGGCTTGGTGCTTCTGTGCAAGGGCATCACACTTCAGCAACGAAGTCAGGTAATAAGCAAGGCAATAAGTCCGTTTTCAATGCAGTCTCTGGTGGTAATGGATACTAGCACGTGGAAAAGGTCATTGTGTGACTCCCAGGGGTGCTATTGTTAAATGTGGGGGAAGCAGCTCCCTAAGAGGCAGTTCTGGGGAGCTTGGAACTATTGTAGGTCACCTGGCATTGCTGGCGGGCCTTATGGTGACTTGGTTCAGGGGAGATAATAGCCTTGAGCATATGCTCCCCCCCTCCCACCCCCAGGGAAGACTGGGAGAGTGGGGAGCCTCTGGTCTAGTCTGCCAGGAAAACTTGCCCTTAGTTGACTCCCAGCATCCTGCCAGAGCCGCGGGCAACTGTGAAGATGTACCCAAAGTTGGCTGATCTTCAGAGTCTAGGAGCCTGTCCCTTCCACCCGAGGTCTCAGCCGGGAGTGACAATTGCTCTTTGTAGGAACAGGAAAGTCATCCCTGACCCCTTTCTAGACTCATCATCTGTCATCTGTCTTTGCAGAAAAGAATTTCATGAAGGAGATGAACAGTGAAATGAAATACTTTCATCATCACCCAACTGGAACCATTTTTTACTCAAATCAATTCTTTTCTTTTTTTTCCTCCTTTTTGGGTCACATCTGGAGATGCTCAGGGGTTCCTTCTGTCTCTGTACTCAAGAATTACTCCTGGCAGTGCTCGGGACACCGTATGGGATGCTGGGAATCGAACCCGGGTCAGCTGTGTACAAGGCAAATGCCCTACCCGCTGGACTATCGCTCCAGCCCCTCAATAAATTCTTAAAATGTTAGATATGCTTTTGAGAATGAATCTGCTGAAAAACTCAGGTGTGCGGCTTTTGTGACTGAAATCACACAGGGATGTGAGGGGAGAAAAAATGCACGCAGGATTTTTGCAGGAAAGAGGCAAAAGTACAGATGCTGAACTGAGAAGCTGAAATGCAGGCAAATTCCAAAATTGGGAATATGCATTGCTGGCTTCACTAATTTTTATAGTGTTTTTCTTTTCAGTTTTATAAGTTGTTTTTTTTTTTCTAAATTGCCCCCACTAGGCTCTTTCTATGGAAAGATATGGAGGTAAAATTCTGTTGCTATGGTGTTGTCAAGAGAAGAACTTGAAAACTTTTGGAGGTTTTTCAATCTTATCAAAGCCTTTTGTCCACTAGACCTTCTCCTTCCCAGGGATCTCAGAAGACGTTCTGCATCTCAATGGGTTTTCATCCTTCATACTTATTCTTCAACATGTGCGTGCATGCACACTCATGTGCACGCACACTCATGTGCGCGCACCCCCCCCCCCCACACACACAAACACACCTACTTTTCTATTTCCTTGTGTATACGGAAAATCACCCAGAGGCTTGAAAGTGAGGAGGAGCAAGTCCTGCAAGGAATCTACACATTTTTAGGGCCGGGAATTAAAGACGATGATAGAATTAGATGGGGCATGTTTGGGGAACAGTGAAAAGACCCAAGAACGGAGGGCTGGCGGAGGCAGTCAGGTGCCTGGAGAGACTAGGCCTGGGAGTTCATGCCAGGCCTTGGGTAGCACTTAGTTTAGAGCATCGCTGGATCCCCGTTGAGAAGTTCACTGAATGAATGCAAAGATGTCTCGTGGAAAGATATCCAGAGTCATCTTTTCAGTCGCTGGTGTCAGTGAAGGTCTCATCAGGGACGGACGATGCGATAATCTAAACTAAAGCGAGGGACTTGCTCTGGTGTCAAGGCAGCCTCGACTGCCTCTTTCTTGCTCCTAGCTTCTGTTGGTTATAATTTCACAGTATGAAGAGGTAGCTGTCCAGGGTATGCAGGACAGGGCCCTGCCGCTGAAACCTGGGGATGATTAATAGGGGCTTGCGTTCCCGACAGCATGCTACGTTAGCTAGAGGAATTAGGAACAGTCTGGGGGAGCTCAGGCGTAGCAGACCCTTATCTCTTGAGCAAGTTCTGCCTTCAGGATCTTGCAAGGGTGTTTACGCCCAGCCTTCTGGCCATAAACCCTATAACTCTTTAACCCGGTATACGTGAGCTCCCACAGAGCACCTGAACCAGGGCTGTAATGTGAACACATTTGCATTGTAAAAGATCACTCTGCGAGATGCAGGGCACATCAGGGTGGGGAGTAGAAACAGGCAGGCCAGTTAATAGATTCTTCTTTAGTCCAGGCAACAAATGGCAAAGATGTGGTTGAGTTTGTCCTCAAGAGTTGGTGGAACATAACAGGACTAGGATTTTATGTTTTTACTTCTGGAAATGGGCTGGAGCCATAGCACAGTGGTAGGGCATTCGCCTTTCACGCAGCCAACCCGTGTTCAATTCCTCCACCCCTCTCGGAGAGCCTGGCAAGCTACTGAGAGTATTGAGCCTACCTGGGCAGAGCCTGGCAAGCTACCTGTGCATATTGGATATGCCAAAAACAGTAACAATAAGTCTCACAATGAGAGACGTTACTGGTGCCCGCTCGAACAAATCGATGAGCAATGGGATGACAGTGACAGTGACTTCTGGAAATAGAGTAGTATGATATTTTATGGGATCAATATTCAAGGTGAATGACAGAGAAGAATCGACTGAGACATTTTAATTATTTTTAGTCCGAGTAAATAGAATATCAGGGTGGAGAGGGAAAACTTGGGAATGATGTTGTTCATCCTGGGAACACAGCAGGGTAAGCATATTCTTTTGGAAAACTTGAGATATCATTTTTTCATCCAAAAGTAAAAGTCAGGCCACCTGTTGATACGTGTGAGTTTAGCTGAAAACAGTCAGGATTTAAATTGCATATTTGGAACTAGGTAAGCACCATCTATTAGATGTTTAAAGCAGTGGGACTAAGAATCCTGAGAGGGGGAGAGTGAAGAGGGTCGAGGAGCGTCTTGGAAAAGTACAAAGTTTAGAAACGAGAGAAAAATAGTTTAGCAGAAAATTGAGAGTCAGGATGAGTGGAAATAGGAGAATGTGATGTCTCATTTAGAGTTTGCTAAATGCTCAGTAGTTCTGGATGAGACCCAATGAATTTTATTTTATCTTATTTTATTTTTTTCTTTTTGGGTCATACCCAGCGATGCACAGGGGTTACTCCTGGCTTTGCACTCAGTAATTACTCCTGGCGGTGCTCGGGAGACCAAATGGGATGCTGGGAATCGGCTGCGTGCAAGGCAAACGCCCTACCTGCTGTGCTATCACTCCAGCCCTCAAAGAATTTTAATGAGAGAAATGTGTAATGCAAGACTTACATAGTGCTATACTAAGGCTGTCCTGTTCCAATCTCATAGCATTATTGGTAGTAGTAAATAAAGAGTTCTCAATTCTTTAGGCTCCTGAAAAAAATGCTCCTATTTCCCTCTTTCTCCTTAATATTCTCAGCTTCACCCACTTTCTGCTTTTTAATGTTAGGAGGAAAATGCTTCTATTTTCAACTTGGGTTCAGTGGTTGGGGATCTGACCCAACACTGGGATTTAATCAAAATTAAAATTTTAAGAAAGGACATAGTTTATTTGTGTGTTTATGCACACAAATGTACATTCAGGAATGCTCAGTGGTGAGAAGTAAAGAAAAGAGACTAGAGGTTTATATACTTAATTTAGTAATATAGAAGAAAATTTGGGGTGGTAGAACTAAATAGAAAGGTTTGGAAGGTTTTCCTGAATCTTTTGATACAAATGAATAGTCAATATGTCTACATGGCAACTAAACATCATAAATAACAGAAAAGTGAATAAGTTAACTATTTTCTGCAGGTTCTGCTGTATTCATGTGGGGAGTTTATGTGAGGCATTTTCCAAAATGTCTTTGGTTCAAGTGTTTCCACTTTAGAATAATTTTATGCCAATGATTTTAAAAACCAATTTTATACCTGAAGTTCCAGATGGGTGCCCACAATAACATCAGGATTAATCTCATTATTTTCTGTTTCTCTGTTTATGTAGGTAATCCAGAAACTCTGGCATGGGATCACTTATCTTCTAGAGTTTCTTTTTCCTTTGCGGATAGGGGCAGTGTTAAGGATGAAATTTAAGCCTTAACCCTATGAGCCAGATTCTCTACCCCTTGGGCACATCCTCCTTGAGCTCCCGGGGCTTTTTCCTAGTCACTCGCTCTTCTCCTGACACCCCTCTCAGTGGTGGTGAACTTTATGCTGTCATATTTCTTGGACAGCTGCTTCTGAACAATTGTTCTTGGATTCCTTCATCTCCTGGTTTGAAAATCATGCCTTCAGTTGATGCCATTTACCACTTCTTCTTGATATCCTAGACTTCAATTTAGACTTTGGTATTGATTAATCTCTATAAGCAGTTAAAAGATAAATGAAGCATCTTAGAAATTTAGTTTAGTTGCATAAAAATTGGGTAGCCGCAAGCCTTATGGGCTGGGGTACTTAAATAATTGGAATTGGGGGGAGAACAGTTTATATAAAGAAAGAAATGGCTGAAGTAATACAATAAAATTTCCTATTGCTTAAAACTTACTTGGTTGTTTGTGACTGATATTCCTTGAAATTTTATGGTATAATCTTGAGGCACTTTAGGCATAGATTTAGTTTGCATACTAAGGCTGTTACCACCGTAGTCTAATGGCCTCTTGATGAAGTTATTTAACAATTCCTTTGTTGAAATTTATCTCTCCACATGCCACAGGGTCTTTCTCTGAACTCTCAATTCTGTTTCATTGAACTGAGCAGCCTTATTCAAATACTATACTGTTTTGATGATTATAGCTTTATAGAGTAGTTTGAGGTTGAAGCTGAGGGCAGATAAACCTTTCATCTTCTTTTCTCCTAGAATTCCTTTGCAATAGGTGGTGGGAGGCTATAATTCCATATAAATTTCAACATCATTTAATCTATATCCATAAAAATGTTACTTTTGTAAGGACTGTATTAAATAAGCATAAGGCTTTGTTAAGATTGCTTCTTCCAATCCATGAACAGGGATGTATTTACATTTGCTGTGTCCTCTTTTATTTATTTTAGTAGTGTTTTAGAGCCTTTTGATAAATCGTTCATCTCTTTTGTTAAAGTGATTTTTAGGTAAGTGATTTTCTGAGGTATAACTGTGATTTTTTTCATTTCTATTTTATTATTTGAATATAGAAAATCCTATTATTTGCATGTGGATTTCTGCATATTGATTTTGTCACCTGCAACATTATTTTATAAATGTATTGTTCTTAGGCAAAAGTGATAGCACAGCTGGTAGGGCATTTGCCTTGCACGCAGCCAACCCAGGTTCGATTGCTCCGCCCCTCTTGGAGAACCCGGCAAGCTACCGAGAGTATCTCGCTCACTTGGCAGAGCCTGGCAAGCTACCATGACATATTCAATATGCCAAAAACAGTAACAAGTCTCACAATGGAGACGTTATTGGTGCCTGCTCGAGCAAATCGATGAGTAACGGGATGACAGTGATACAGTGATACAGTGATGTTCTTAGAAGCCTTTTGTGGAGTTTTTGGGGGTTTATATATATATATATATATATATATATATATATATATAGTAACACATCATCTTTGAATAGTAAGAGTTTAACTTCTTTTCCCACCTGGATGCCTTTAATATATTCTTTTCTTGCTTAATTGCTATTGTAAGGACTTCTAATACTATACTGAATAGTAGTAGGAAGAGTAGGCAACCTTGTTTTGTGCCTGAATTTAGGGGGAAGGCTTTCAGTTTTTTTAATATTGACTACATTGTTTGCTGTGGCCTTGAAGTGACTTTAACTATGTTGAAGAAAGTGCCTTCTCATCCTTCTGTCACTAATTGTTCTTTTTCAACTAAGGTAAGAAAAGAACACATTTCTAGCCAAAAGTGCAAGCATTTGCTATACAACGACAAAATAGTAGATTACTTATAGATTATCTATTAAAACTGGTCTATTGTGAAGATTAGAAGAAATAAAAAACAAGTATCTTAATTTTTTAATCCTAGGAAGATATTTTCATGTTAAGTAGTTATTTTACACTGTGAGATTATAGAGAACTACATCACTTCAGTATAATGTGTTTAGTTCAATAAATTACATCTTGAAAAATCTTTATGTTGGGACTGAATGAATTAAATGGACACCTGGAACATTAACACGTTTTGGGAAACCGTAAGAGGCCAAGTGTCAAAAATCTCACAGTTTATGCCATAAAGCTAAAGCATGTGTTCTGATTTACGTTGGCCTAGTATCTCCTAATGGTCAAATTCAAAAATTGTTTTAATGGTCGACCCAGCTGTAGCAATTTAATGTGTACCAGAGTAATACCTGGTTGATACATGCTTTTTATTTATATAAAGGACAATTTCCTTAAAAACAGATTATTATAAAAATTTTTACTGTATTTTTTTTCTTAAAAATTCTCTACATATTTTCTTCCAAATTACATGGTAATCTGAGGTGTATAATTTTATATTGTGAAAGATATTCGTTGTTTCTTTTTATATTAGTTGCTTCCAAAAATACATTCTCAAAATACCATTTTCCTGTCAAAATGAGCTCAATTTTAATACATGTAGAAAATCTCCTGAATTCTGAATTGTGTTTCTTAAAAATATTGATAACAACTCAACCTGAGTTCATTTGGGAAAGCAGTCCTAATAAAAAAAAGTTTTGTTGAAAAAGTTTAGGCAGAGGCAGCCAACAGATGTTCTGAAGATATTCGGTTTGACTTGTCAGGATAAATAGTTCAGCCTAGGGTGGCACTGCTGTGATAAAATTACGATGCTCCTAGAGAGCTTGTAGCTGTTTCTCATAGATCATCATATGCCACAGAAACAATAGCACTGTAGCACTGCACTGTCTTCCCGTTGTTCATCAGTTTGCTCGAGCAGGCACCAGTAACGTCTCCACTGTGAGACTTGTTGTTACTGTTTTTGGCATATCAAATATGCCATGGGGAGCTTGCCAGGCTCTGCTGTGCAGGCAGGATACTCTCTGTAGCTTGCTGGGCTCCCCGAGAGAGGTGGAGGAATCGAACCTGGGTCGGCTGCATGCAAGGCAAATGCCCTACCCGCGGTGCTATCGCTCCAGTCCACAGAAACAATATAATGGTTAAAGTGATCACTCATTATCAGTTAAGTCCCCATAACATGACAATTAACCTATTTTAGTATCTATATAGATTACTGGACTATTGAGTTTTTAAATTAACGATTGAAATTCTCACTCAGACTAAAGCACGTGAATATATTTAAAGCATATTTACATTTACTGTTTCCTCCTTCACTGCCTTTTATCTTGTGATGAGTGGGGGTCCCGTCTATGGGTGTGGTGCTTGCACACTTTGTAGTTGTTGTAGGTGGGGCATCACTTTGTGGTGGTGCTGGGGATAACCTAGAGCAGTGAGTCTGCGATCACACTCATGCATGCGGGGTAGTTCTGGGGACACAACTGGCAACCTCAAGCTCCAGAGGCAGATGTTCTGCCAAGGAATTATTTGGGCACATAAAGCAAATTTCAGTGTTTTAATTTTATTAATTTACTTGGTGTTGGGGCCACACACTGTGGTGCTCAGGACTTACTCCTGACTCTGTGCTCAGAGTTCACTGTTAGTGGTGTTGACTGACCATATGTGGTGCTGGAGATCCGATCAGGGTCAGCCATGGGCAGGCAGGTACCTTATCCAGTGCACTATCTCTCTGACCCAAGGCATATTCTTATATTCGGTTGGAAGGGTAAGCATTTATTTCATGTGTAAAATGATTATATTAAAAAGAACAAAATGATTGAAAGAATTTGGATTGCTGACTCAAGTCACTAACATTAAAACTAGAAGGAAACTTGGAAAACTACTATATTATCTTATTTTATAGGTTGAGGAAACCATGCATGACCGCTATGTCTTAAAATTGACTTGTTTAAAATTACAGGCCAATAATTGATAGATCTGGTGCTAAAATAAGTGTTCCTATTTCTAAAACTAAGTACAGAAAATATTTGAATAAATGTATATTAAGTGTTGCCAGTTAACACGCATGGTATTGGTTCTACCATGTATTCCTTGCCCACACACACGCCAATTATTCTGCCTAAGAATGTTCCAGTATGAACCTGGTTTATATTTTGGATCTGGTACATAAATAATACTTAAGATCAAAAAACTTAATTTAAACAGCTCATTTCAAGAAGTGGAAATACAGAATGTTTTGTGTTCTGGCAAATGTGGTCTTATTTGAGAATATAGGAACATATGTTTTGAGCGGTTATGTGAGTTAGGATCACTGTGTAAAAAGAATAAGAGAAGTGGAAGAGTCAGGGGATCTTGTAAAGTCGCTCTATAACTGCACAGGTGGTGATTCTATCTGGGAATATAGAATTGAAGCAAAACTTTTATGATGCTTGAAATTCCTTTGCCAGCAATGTACACGGGATCATTCAGAAAGTATACATGAAGCCCTTTGCAGTAATATCATCAGTACTGGATCCAACTGCCTTTTTTTCCCTTTTCTACAGTCCTGAACAGATATTAAGAGGGAGAACAAATTCAGACTGAAGTACTATAAATGATCACTTTTGTCTAGAGTATATTTCTATTACTTTTTAAAATAAGATTTCCTTAAAGTGTTTTCTAGAGAAAAGATAGCAAACCATCTCAGATTGTAATACTGCAAAGAAATTTCTGATTAAGTCACCCAAGAAATAAGAATTTTTCTCTTGTAATTTTCTTTGGGTTTATTTTTTATTCTTTATTGAATTATTATTAATTACAAAGTTACAGAGAAATATGTGATTGGGCTTCAGGCATACATTGTAGTGAGAACATGTTAGCTCTCATTGCACACAGGCTATAGTAATGTGCATTCAGAAATTCTTTGAGTTAATTAAAATAATCACTGTATCACTGTAATCCTGTTGCTCATCTATTTGCTCGAGTGGGCACCAGTAACATCTCCATTTTGAGACTTGTTGTTACTGTTTTTGGCATATTGAATACACCATGGGTAGCTTCCCAGGCTCTGCCGTGGGGGCGAGATACTCTCGGTAGCTTGCCGGGCTCACCGAGAGGAGCAGAGGAATCGAACCCAGGTCGGCCGAGTGCAAGGCAAATGCCCAACTATCTACTATGCTGTGCTATCGTTCTAGCCCAGTATGAATGTCACTGATAAAATCACTGCACCTTGTTTACCAGAAATGAATAAGATAAAGGCATAGGATGTGATCTTGTTTTCTGATGAAACTTTACAAATAATTTTATTATTTTTTCTCTGGGGCTGGAGCGATAGCACAGCGATAGGGCGTTTGTCTTCCACGCGGCTGACCCGTGTTCGATTCCTCCGCCCCTCTCAGAGAGCCCGGCAAGCTACTGAGAGGATCGCGCATGCTCGGCAGAACCTGGCAAGTTACCCATGGCGTATTGGATATGCCAAAAGCAGTAACAAAAAGTCTCACAATGAGAGAGGTTACTGGTGCCCGCTCGAACAAATTGATGAGCAACAGGATGACAGTGACAGTGACAGTGACCACATATATACAGTAAAATTAATTAAAATAATAAAACCAAAATTAACAATATGACACTTGTCAACAATTTGAAGATGCAGTAAATAGTGTACTGCCTGCAATAATATAACATTAGCTAGTGTTTAGGAGGAATTCTACTTAATCCTACTAAGTCAGGCACTGTATCATTTCTTCAAAGGAAACCTCACTTTATACAGACAACAGTCCTGTCAGGAATTCCTGTCTCCACTTCTTTATGAACATTTTTTTCTTTTAATTTTTTCATAGCAGCTTTGTGGTTTACAGGCTACGATGTCCCAGCACCAATCCCACCACCAGGGAATATCTTGTTCCCTCCATTAGTGTCCCCGAGTTACCTCCAACTCTCCGAGCCCCAGCCTGCCCCCTGGAAGATATATAACAGGCTTATTTAACATTTCTGCTGCAATAAAACGTAAAGGAATGGCAAATAGAATGATCATAAAATGAATCAGTAAAAGTCAATTTGATTAAAAATGAATCAAAAAGAGTCAAAACCAATAAAAACTAATTGTTAAAAAAGATTTAAACTTAGGCAAATAAAGAAGTTCCAGCTATTTGATACAATGTAGTTTACTGGCTGTTCTCATTTACATAAAGAAGTTTTCAACCCTACATCTAAATATATTTTATTAAATTTTATTTTGTACTAGAATCTCATTGTGGTAATTATCTTATCTCCCCAAGTCATAAATCTCTTTTTTTTTTACAAATTATGTGTAATATATTTTAGAGTTTCCATGAAATAGGTAAAACCTACAAATGTAAAATTTAGAAAGTGTGAAGAGAATTAAGAAAATTTAAGTAGGAAAATGTGAATAGGCATGAAAAGTACAAGTTTTAATGTACTTGTCTTAAGTAATGGAATATTGGGTTATATCAGAAAATATTATAGATACTGCTTAAGTATCTGCATTAATAAGTAAAAGATCGAAATAAGAATCTCTGGATGTAAAAAATAACTCATCAGGTATAGAATAATCAATGTAAATGAAATGTCAATTTATGATGGGGCTGTTTGTTTTATGGTTTTGTGTTTGGGGAGTTCTTTATATATCTTGGATATTGACCCTTCGCCAGATATATGTTGCAGTAACATTTAACAGTAGACAAACCCTGTTTTTTCTATCCATTAGTATTTTGAGTCTTTAGTTTGCTTTCTGAGCTAAGTTAATGTGAATGATGGATGCTTTTTGACAACAGTGATTCTGTTTGGCTTAATTTTTATAGGGTGGACAGCAGGCTGTTCCGGGAGCCTCTCCTGACAGTGCTCGTGCTGGGAGCTATGAGGGCCACCAGAGCTGCACTTCTTAGTGTGTGGGTGATGGGGTGATGCAGGGGCGAAAATTTAAATCCTGGTACCTGCCAGCTCTGGGTTCCCCACTTGAGCTATCTCCCTGACTCAAAGTAATTTACCGCCCTGTCCTAATATGCGACGACTGGGATGGGAAGGAATGGGAGTGAAGATAGATGGTCGACAATTACACCACCTCCGCTTAGCTGATGACATCGTTCTCATAACACCAAACATTTGCCAAGCGGCACAAATGCTGACCGACTTTGACCGAGAGTGTGGAAAGGTCGGATTGCAGCTGAATCTCAACAAGACCATGTTCATGAAAAACTAACTGGTCCCTGGAGCTCCATTTGCTCTCAATGGAACGAGCATCTCCGAATGCAGCAGCTATGTGTACCTGGGTCGAGGAATCAACACGAGGAACGACTTGGTGCCAGAGCTGCACTGGAGGAAGAGAGCAGTGTGGAATGCATTCAGGAGCATCAAAGAGGTGGTTAAGAGAACGAAGAACCTCCGACTAAAGGCACATCTTTTCGATTCCACCGTTCTTCCTGCACTAACATATGCCTCAGAGACCTGGGCCCTACGCAAGTAGGATGAGAATGCTATTAGGGTATCCAAAGAGGAATCGAAAGAGCTATGCTGGGAATATCATGTCTCACTCAAGTGAGAGAAGGAATCTGGAGTTCTGACCTCCGTCGAAGGTCAAAAATCAGGGATGCTGTCTCATTTGCCAAGGCATCAAAAGTCAGATGGGCCGGTCATGTAATGCAATTCAGAGACGACCGCTGGACTAGAGCTGTTACTGACTGGATTCCACGGGACGTCAAAAGACCGAGTGACCACCCACCAGCAAGATGGTCAGATTTCTTCGTCAAATCTCTGAATGAATGATTTGAGGCTCTTCCTGTTCCTGGAGTGAGCAGATATCATTGAGCTGCACTAGCTCGTGACAGGGACAAATGGAGACATTACTGGTGCCCACTCAAGCAAATCGAAGATCAACGGGACTACAAGTGATACAAGTCCTAATATGAACTTAATTTAGAATTTTTAGTTTGCATTATGTTTCCATAGGTACCTAAGCACCTTCCAAAAGTCATAATATGGTTCAAGCATAAATTTATTTTCCAGATTAGAGAATATTTTTAACCAGCTAATGGTTTAATCTTGAAATGATGTTTCTGGTATTAGCATTTCTAGATTACTGTACGTATCGATAGCGTTTGCCTAGTAGACACTTTTGTTCTCTATTTTACCTTTATGTTTGTTAAGTTGATATGTCTCTTATAAACATCATGTCTATAATTTTTTGCATATTCATTTGAATGGAAAATGTTAGCATTAAGAAGAAAATTGAAAATTCAACCCATTTTCAATTTGGGGGTGAGTTGGGCAGTGCTAAGTATTCAGGATTAGACATTTTTATTTTGAATAAGTTTCTATATGTACATACATACATACATATATACATACATGCATATTTCGGTTTTGGGAACACACCTGGAAGTGCTTCCGACTCTTTGCTCATCCTACCCCTTGTACTATCTCTCCAGCCTGAGTTCATATATTTTTATTAGGAAAGTTTTAGGCAAATACTGATTTGGTTGAGAGACATCTGCACTCTGAAATGACCTCCTATCTCAACTAAAAATGCCCTTGCCAATGTCTCCCATGGTTTCTATTAATTTAATTCTTCCATCCTAACAAATCTCTCTGAAACATTGGCATTATTGAGAGTTTTCCAGAAATTGAGGGTGGGAAGTCATGAGAGAAAGGGTAATCTGCTCTGGGATACCCTCTATCTCTGCATGTTAAGTCTTTGGTACTAATCTCCTGTCATTCATTAATTTCTCCTTGAGAAGCTCCTTTAAATGTGTTTTCACTCCTAGTTTTTCACATATAAGAGTCTGGTGAGAGTATTAAATGAAATCCTGATTTTATCCTGATTTTTCACATACAAGAGTCTGATAAGAGCATTAAATAAAAATTTTTAAATATAAAGCTGTGTAGATTTTACTTTATGAACAAAATTAGTTTCTATCAAACTAACATTTTAAGTGACAATAATTCTAATAGTTGAATATATACTCACTTTCTCATTAGCTGGAATAATGAGTTATTTTGTTGAAACTGCTGTTGAAACAATGGCAAATGTATCCTTAAAAGGTTTAATATTTGTGGCGTTTGGCAGTATAGTCAATAAGTCTTTAATTACATCTGATAGAAATACAAGTTCCATCTGTCTCGCACGTGACCCTACTCAAGCATAGAACCAGTGCAAATCTGTTTCCGATACTCATAAATGAGATACCAACAAACCCACAAATACTGGTACAGACTGTTCTGGACTCAATTCTAAAACATTAACCGTAGGAAGTGATTCTAGTTCCTTTTTTTAAAACCATTTTTTCCCTCATTAAGCCACCTACTCTTTGTGGCATTTTAGACTTTACTGGGTCTTCTAAGTAGTCAAAATGAGTGAAACAGTCAAATGAAGAGTGGTCTTATTTACCTAATTAAAATGTGGATAACTGACAGATATAATGACAGTCATATATTCACCTTGTTCTGAAACTGGTGATTTTATTTTATTTTTATTTATGTGGACTGGAGCGACAGCACAGTGGGTAGGACGTTTGCCTTGCACGTGGCCAACCTGGGTTTGATTCCTCTGTCCCTCTCCAAGAGCCCGGCAAGCTACTGAGAGCACAGCAGAATCTGGCAAGCTATGTGTGGCGTAATGGATATGCCAAAAACAGTAACAAAAAGTCTCACAATGAGAGACATTACTGGTGCCCGCTCGAGCAAATCGATGAGCAACGGGATGACAGTGACATTTCCAGGCACTTACAGGCTTGCAAGTAGTTTGGGGACTGACGCTATTTTATTTATTTTTATTTTTATTTTTTTTGCTTTTTGGGTCACACCCAGCGATGCTCAGAGGTTACTCCTGGCTTTGCACTCAGGAATTACTCCTGGCGATGCTTGGGGGACCATATGGGATGCTGGGGATCGAACCCGGATCAGCCGCGTGCAAGGCAAACGCCCTACCCGCTGTGCTATCGCTCCGGCCCCGACTGATGCTATTTTATTCACCTTTGTTCTTGCCACAAATTAAATGAAAAAAAAAATACTAGCTATGCATCAAATTGAATTGTGCTGTAAAGAATGATGAAGCATCAAAGTTCAGACTTTATTCAAATGATGGTAATAGTTAGCTAATGGGGGGACGGGCATCCATGGTTTATGCCTTTGAGGATTTTATAGAATGGTGATTAATAAAGACATTACTCGAATAATCATACAACTATTTGTACAATTAGGGACTCAACCAATCCATCTTGTTATGAAAGGATTGGTATGTTGTACTTGTTATGCTTCTTGAGGAATATAACTCTGTTTGCAAGGTTTTTAAGTTCTTCCTGAGGAAGTGATATGTTCTGTGATGAGAGGGATGAACATATATTAACTTGTTATACCACCTAGATAGATGGTAGAACATACCACATTCTATAGGCTATTTATATAGCTACCACTGTTATATGACTGTTCTTTAATTGATGGGAATTACATTATGGAACACACATCTGTGTATACTCACCCATATATGAGAAATATTTGAAAAATATATGAGGAAAAGATGCTAGTTTGACTTGGAAAAAGATAAGAGATAACCTGGTATAATATAGGGTAGTAGTGGTAAATCTTTATGGAGTGTTTTGTATTGTAATCATTCGGGATGAGAGATGTGTGCTGAAAGTAGGTAAAGGACCAAAAGTGATAGCCTCTAGGTCTCTATATTGCAAACCATAATGCCCCAAAGTAGAGAGAGAGTATGGGGGACATTGTCTGCCTTAGAGGCAAGGGGAGGGCTGGGAAGAGGGGGTATACTGGGGACATTGGTGGTGGAGAATGTGCACTGGTGAAGGGATGGGTGTTTAATCATTATATGACTGAAAATCAAACATGAAGGCTTTGTAATTGTATCTCACGGTAATTAGATAAAAATATAAATATAAAATGAATAGTAAAAAGAATGATAGTTAACAATTACTGTATGTTAACAGCCTTATACACAAAGAAAAAAAATCTCAAATATTTTTCATACAATGTGGAAAGCAGATGGATTGGCCTGAAAAGGATATAAATCGATGCTTTAAGATGATAAGATGTTCAGGTAGATAAGATAGGAATATGGAAATATTTGATATATTTGAAAATATCTTGAAAGTATCACATAGAGTATGTAAAATTTTCTTCCTGAAGCTTATATACAGAGAAAGCTTTAAATATGTAAAATGCAGACAGCTTCCGAGGTGGTAAGTGGCCAGAATTTATATTTAAAATATAAATTTACCTTTTACTCAATTACTTTACTCGTACTATGTACTTAAATTTTGATAAATTCCAAAATTCTCTCCCTCTCTCTCTCTCTCTCTATATATATATATATACATATATATATATATATATATTGGATATGCCAAAAAACAGTAACAATAAGTCTCTCAATGAGAGACGTTACTGGTCTGGTGCCCACTCGAACAAATTGATGAGCAATGGGATGACAGTGACAATTATATATATATATATATACATATATATATATATATACATATATATATATTAGAACAGTGGGATGAATCTTCTTTCCTTAAATTTCTAATGGGAAAATTCAGTAATTTTTGTGCGTTTTATATTCAGTAATTTTTGTGGTGTGTTATACCATCTATCTAGGTTTTTGTAAACACACACAACATCTAGATAGATGGTATAACACATCACATTCTATAGGCTATTTATATAGCTACCACTGTTATATGACTGTTCTTTAATTGATGGGAATTTTATTATGCAACACACACCTGGTGTATACTCACTCGTATATGAGAAATATTTGAACATATATGCATTTATGTGTGTTTGTGCATATTGAAAGCATGAAGGATGTAAGACCCCCCCATGGAGGTAGTCAGGTGGATAGTTGTGGATGTTTAACTAGATCTTGGTGGTGGGCATGAAGTGGCATATACACTGTGGAGGTAATGAAACTTACTTCTATTTGCTATTATAGTTTACATGGTTTTATAAACAAGTGGCATAACAGTTATCTATAGACATATAGCACATATATAATGAAAAATATGTACCCCAGACCTACCACCAGTTCATGCTTGCATTCTGCTTTCCAGGTCTAGTCTTAGTGTCTTAGTTCTCTGTTGCTCGTAGTTTTGTCTTCAAAACATCCTGTATTTTCATTTTAGTCCTAAATATAAACAGAAAATTGTACTTTAGTCCTATTATATCATATTAAAATATATGTTGTCCCGTTGCTCACCGATTTGCTCGAGCGGGCACCAGTAACGTCTCCATTGTGAGACTTGTTACTGTTTTTGGCATATCGAATACCGAATACGCCACGGGTAGTTTGCCAGGCTCTCCGAGAGGGATGGAGGAATCAAACCCAGGTCAGCCGAGTGCAAGGCAAACGCCCTACCTGCTGTGCTGTCGCTCCAGTCCATCTTATAAAAGGGCTACATTAAATAAAGAAACTTCTGCATATCAAAGGAACCAAAGACCAGAATACCAAGTTAGAAAGAATACAAAGATAGACTGGGAGAAATTATTTCCCTACCACTCATTAATAAAGAGATAATATTTAAGATATATAACGTACTGGCATAACTTTACGAGATAAAAATATCCAACCCCATCAAAAATTGGGGAAAAGAGATGAACAGAAGCTTCCTCAAAGAAAACATCCAAATGGCCAAAGAATTTGCACAAGGGAACAAGCTCTTTATCACACCCTCAGGGTTCACTTTTTCTAAGGGAGTTTTTCTCTTTTTCCTCTTCAGTAGATGGCACTGTGGTTTCAGTTTTGGGATCTTCCTTGTTTATCTCTCTCCTGGAAGGGAGATTGCAGGCACAGATGAATCTAAATACAATAGTTTTAGCTGCGGGGTGAATGACCAGCGGGGAAACATCTGCTTCCGTTTCTCTCTGCCCTTCCAGACCTACCGCCAGTTCATGCTTGCATTCTGCTTTCCAGGTCTAGTCTTAGTGTCTTAGTTCTCTGTTGCTTGTAGCTTTGTCTTCAGTCTCAGGATTCTCATTTCTTAAGAGATTGCAGAGTGAGGCCTTGATGTCTGTGCCGCCACCAGTCTTGGTGGGGCTCAATGCCAGGTGACAAGGACCAGGCATGAAGCAGCAGGGTTATTTCACCCTCCCTGGGGAAGGGGTGTCTGTGTTTGCCTGCCCACACAAAGAACGGGCTGTCCCCTAGTTCGCCCATCAGGAATGGCCTTGGTCTTCCCCACTTCTTGTTCTACCACCTCAGAGAAAGACCAACTCTCCATCAGAGAGAAAATATTGCTAAGACCATCCTGTGAAATAGAGACCGAGCCAGTCAGATTTCAGAGTGGTCAGAGTTCACTTCTGACCTTGTTCATGGAGAGGCTTGCCAGCATCATTTCATACCCTCTTGATACATGTGAAGTAATTTAAACGACAAATGGCGGCCCCTTCATTTTTCCAGTCAAGGTGCTTGAATGGTAACCAAGAAGGGCGCCGATTAAGACACGAACTGCAAGGTATGAGCTTTATAGTTATATATGAAAACTGAATATCATGTCTTTCAATGCAAAAAATCTTAGAAGATACTTTATTTCAGGGGTTAAAAGTATAGGCTATATGAAAACAAATATTTTTTCTTACTTTGAAAGTGAATCCTATGTGTCATACCTTGTGTTCCTTACAAAAAAAAGATTTGTTAAGTAACTTCTACTTATAGATTTTAATGTATTTGTCTACATTGTTTCTCGATTTATTGTTGGAGATGACATTTAAATGTGCATGATAAAATTATATTTAATTGCTTTAACTTCAAATGTAAAACATTTCAATTCATAAACCCTCAGACTGTTGTGATAGATTGACATATTTTAATAATGGCTTTCATTTTAAGAAATTTTGGTTATAATAAATACAGGCAAAACTATTTGAAACATATGTGTATATGGTGAGATTTCTGGATGTGGGGAATCATTTTTTATAGTCATATGGATATTATTGGAATCGCCAGGGGCTGTGTCCCTCTCAAGATAATACTCTAGTTGAGATAGTCGACTTGTGAAAGGAAAATATTTTTGAGATTAAATTAACTAAATACAAGTCTATGGTGTACTATTTCCAAAATGTGCTCTGAATTAAAACATTATTAGCTCTTTCATTCTGCTTCCTCCCTTCTTTCTTCCCTCCTCCTCGTCTCCCTCCCTCCTCCCTCCCTCCCTTCCACCCTCTGTGGCTCCCTTCCTTCCTTCCTTCCTTCCTTCCTTCCTTCCTTCCTTCCTTCCTTCCTTCCTTCCTTCCTTCCTTCCTTCCTTCCTTCCTTCCTTCCTTCCTTCCTTCCTTCCTTCCCTCCCTCCCTTCCTCCTTCCCTCCTTCCTTCCTTCCTTCCTTCCTTCCTTCCTTCCTTCCTTCCTTCCTTCCTTCCTTCCTTCCTTCCTCCCTTCCTCCCTTCCTCCCTCCCTCCCTCCCTCCCTCCCTCCTCCCTCCTCCCTCCCTCCTCCCTCCCTCCCTCCCTCCCTCCCTCCCTCCTTCCTTCCTTCCTTCCTTCCTTCCTTCCTTCCTTCCTTCCTTCCTTCCTTCCTTCCTTCCTTCCTTCCTTCCTTCCTTCCTTCGTCCCTCCCTCCCTCTCTCCCTCCCTCCCTCTCTCCCTTCCCTCCCTCCCTCCTCCCTCTCCCTCCCTCCCTCCTTCCTTCCTTCCTTCCTTCCTTCCTTCCTTCCTTCCTTCCTTCCTTCCTTCCTTCCTTCCTTCCTTCCTTCCTTCCTTCCTTCCTTCCTTCCTTCCTTCCTTCCTTCCTTCCCTCCCTGTTGGTACTCAGGGCTTACTCTTGGCTCCTTGCCTAGGGATCACTCCTGACAGTGCCGGGGGACCATATGTGGTGCTGGATTAAAACCATGGTTATCAGTGTGCAAGGCAAGTACCTTAAACCTCGTACTATCTGTCTGACCCCAGTTCCCCTTTTTCAACTTGTAATTTTTGTTTCATAGGAAAAGTGAATTGGGTAATGAGCTCAATTTTTCATGCCATGTGAATTAGTTTAAATATATTGATACATAGACTAAGTATCCAGAAACTATTGACTTCATTGGAAATGTTTACAAAATTTATCTTTTCCTCTTATTTTCTCCTTCAAAAAACTTATCCCCCAAGTTTCCTTTTATTCCCAATCTCAGGTAGCTATTCCCGCTACCACAGTCCCAGTGTCTCTCACGCCTTTCCATCAAACTTCCTATTGAAGACAAGTTCTCAAATTTTGTTGCCTTGGAGCACTTTATTTTTGCCTTTGGGTCACACTCAGTGATGCTCAGGAATTACTCCTGGCAGTGCTCAGGGGACCATATGGGATGTAGCGGATTGAACCCCGGTTGTCCGTGTGTAGGCAGATGCCCTACTCACTGTACTACTGCTTTGGCCCCAGCCCCTGGACATTTGTTATTCCCCAATTCTGTGTCTTCAAGTATCTAGTCTCTTTCTTTCTTACAATCTTCAACTTCTCTAACACTTTAGATAATCTAATAAGCAAAGTAAAACTGGTGAGGGCAGAGAGTAACACAGGTGTAGACTACTGGCAATGCTCGACTTTTGAAATTGGTTGTTTAGTTCAAGAAGCTTCAGTATAATATAAAGAAAAATCGCCAACCTTGCATGACTAGTGGTGATTAAATTCTAAGTGGTTTATCTAAGAGGTTTTTTTTTTCATTTTTAGATAATAAATATTTGTACTTCACAGGATTATTTGCATTTTAATTGAGAACTGAATTTACTTCAGTTTAAATGGAATCCATCTCAATTATTTAAATCCAGTGAGGTTTATTTTATTATGGGCTTTAGAGATTTTGATTCTCATATCTTATAGCCACTCACACTTTTGTTTGTTTGTTCTTGGGCCACGTCTGGTGCTGCTCAGGGCTTTCTACTGGTTCTGCACTCAGGGATCACTCCTGGCAGTACTCAGGGGACTATATGAAGTGCTGGACATAGAACCTTGTCGGCAGTGTGCAATGCAAATATCCTACCCATGGAACTATTGTTCCAGCCCAACTACTCAAGCTTTCTAATGGTGTTCTGTGCTTGTACTGTGTCTGTGTGTAGGTGACTGAGGATTGGAACTGTCCCTAAGAGCTGAGATGGGGCCAGATCAAGAGTCCAGTGGCTAGGGCATTGCATTGCATGTGGCCGACCCCAGTTTGATCTCTGGCATCCCATATGGTCCGCTAAGCACCACCAGGAGTGATTTTTGAATGTCCATAGAGGACTAACTCCTGAGCATTGCTGGGTGTGACCCAAAAAGCAAAAACAAAAAACAGAAAAAAACCAAAAGGAAGCTCAGATGATCACAATGTCATGAATTCCTGAGCGTAGCCAATGTCAATTTTTAAAAACTTTATAAAGTAGTTCACAATATTTGATTACATTTAATATTCAAACACCAATCCCACCACCATTATACTTCCCACCACCATATTTCCAAAGTTTTCATCCTGAACCCCAATCCCTACCCCAAAGCGGAACTGAAATAATATATTTTGTATTGTTTGTTATTAAAAAAAAACACTGAAAATGCTACATAAAAGTATTCTTAGAGAAAAGAATGTGAAGATTGTTGTATTTCACCCTGGGGCCATTAAGCCCTTGTGTAAGAGATTACTAACATGTTATTAAAGGTAGAGCCTTGTGTGCTTTTATATATTACATATATATATACATATATGTATAATTTCCCTCTAGGATTGGTTGCTTCCTACTTTGAATCCCATCAAAGGTGGTATGGTACTATTTGTGTATGGGTAGGACGTGTCATATGAAGTGCCATTCGCAGCACTTGCAGCTTCGAGGTCAAGGAATAGATTGACTCATGGGTGAGGCTCAGCCGAGCACATAGAAAGTGACCTTGGGCATGGCGGCAATTGAGTTCTGGAGGTTTTTGGCTTTCGGGGCTGGGTCCCTTGGGGCGGGAGGGGTCTTACTCATCCCCTTCTGAGGCTCCCTGAGTGAAATAGCCTGGTGTGGGGTCCCGAGGCATGGTTATGTCGAGCATCATGTTTTGCTCCCTTCCAGGAGAGAAGGACATGCTATCTCCATGGCGGCCAAAGATGAGATTATCTGGCACCAGTCAGAGGTGGCGTATGGGCGTGACTGCTGAGTTGCTGGAGACAGGGGGATATGGGCAGAAGATCTCTATTCCCGGTCCCTTTGAACCCAGAGTATCAAGCCTTAATGCAATTTGTTGGGAAGGATGTTCTCTGGGCTCTCAACATTTTTCCTACTCCCTCTGTTCCCGAGTAGGTTCTAGATATTTGAAGCTATTAGTGTATTTGGGACTTTTATGGAAAGAGTTGGAACAATTTTTTTCCAGGTACATTTTGCAAGAGTGTTGCATTGGATTGCATTACTGGCTTTGGAAAGCATTGCTTTCTTGAATTTGTTACATCTTCTTTTGGAACATTAAAGCAATCCATCACCAAATCATGTAGAGTACACTTCAAAACGAGATCTTAAGATTTGTTAACAACACATGATCACAGCCACTGCTATGGCACAGTGATATGGTTTTCTCCTTTTACCCCGGCATATAACCACCACCACTCCTGGTCTGGGTTCTTAAACTTTGGTACTCTCCAAACTTTTTGTGGTTGTTTTGCAACAGAAAGAAACACATTATGAGTGTCAAACTCCAAGTCCCAGGATCCTTTGGACTTTCAGATTCCAGAATTTTTGCTTAACAGGTTTATGTTGTCTTATATTGTATTTCTTTATTCAAAAACTAAAAGTATTTGTGTAAAGAAAGATGGCATTTTTAAATAACAGTTTTGTCTTCATAATACACACTATAATTAGACCAAAAATAACTTCAGTTATACTAGTTAGATGCTTTATAAAAGTTGTTTTGACCGGTATACAAGAATAATTCATAATTGTGACCTTAACCATTTTGTCATGTCTACTGTATCCTCAGTAAACACAAAATTAAAATAAAATACTATATTTAGAGTCTACTGACAAAGGTATTATTTCTCTAAGGGAAAGAGGTTTGTATCAATTTTATTTTTTTCTTATCATTTACTTATAGTCTGAAAAGTTGTTGACTCTGGGTTCTAAACTATTAATAAAGGAATATTTAAAAACTTCAGTAATTTACTTCACACAGAGGCATCTGTGATGTACTCTTATGTGATATGGTTCAGTAAAACATAATTATATTTTTTAATCATTTTACCTTTTCTGATTCTAGTCAATTCTGTGGAATAAGTGTTCCCACATAAGCATTTTTTATTCGTCTGTCTTGAGATGTTTTGTATTCAATAAAAAAAATTCAAAGAATATTTAGGAATAAGACATATAAACCCTTTAAAGCTTTTTATTCTGTTGTCAAGAGAATCTTGACTTCAGACTCTTGTCTTTGTTTCAGTACTAGTCAACGAACTGGCTTTGGGAAAAATACACTAGAAGCAAGAGGGGTTCCATAGGTATCTAAGACTAAGGTTGATGTAGACTATTGTTAAACTTATTGTTATGTTATATAGGTAATATAGCACATTCCCTATATTATTGTTTTCTATTTACAATACCCTTGAACTATGCGTAGTCCCACCTCCAGAGTGTCAGTAACCCTCCTCAGTGGTCTCCAGGTCCTCACTACCCACCAGGACTCTTCAGATCATAGTTCTGCTGACTGTGTCAGTCTAATCCCTTGCTTTGTTTCTGGATACTCCTCAGAGGAGTGAAATCATTCGGTGTTTCTCTTTTACTTTCTGCCTTACTTCACTTAGCACACCTTTTCCAGTTCCATCTCATTTGTGACAAATGATAAGATTTCATCGTTTCTCATGGCCGAGTTAGTATTTCATTGTGTGCCTATGTCACAATTTCATTATAACGCATCTGTGGTTGGCTACTTGCCTCGGTTTCAGATCTTGACTGTTGTAGATAAGGGCATAATGTATAAACAGCTGTACCTATGCCCTTTGGGGTTAGTGTTTCTGTGTATTGTGGGAGATGCCCAGGTGTGGAGTTTTAGTGTCATATATTAATGGTTTGTAAAGTCTTCAATTTTTCCAAGAAGCCTAACCAGGCAACAGTTCCAGTAGGCATGAGTAAGAGTTTCTTCCTGCTCCGTATCCGCCAGTGTTTATTGTTCCCAGACTTTATATAGATCCTTCTCACTGGTATAAGATAATACCCCATAGTTGCTTTATTTAAATTTCCCTGGTAACCAGGGATGGTGAACAATTTTCCATATGTCCATTTATTAACTTTATGTGATCTTTCAAGAATTGTCTGTTTATCTCTTCTCCCATTTTTAGATGCATTGTTGTATTTATTGTTGTTATTGAGCTCCCATTGTCTCTGGTCATTATTTCTCTCGGAAGAGATTCATAATTTTCAATATTCACTAAACACGTCTTTTACTTCCTTTTAAATTCCTAGCTGCTTTAATTTATTTTTCTGTTTTGTTTTTGGGCCACGCCTGGCGATGCTCAGAGCTTACTCCTGGCTCTGTACTCAGGTATCATTCCTGGTAGGATCAGGAGTGCTCAAACCATGTCAGCTGTATGCAAAGCAAGCACTCTACTATAATGTTTCTGCTCTTGTCCATACTTCTTTTTTTTTTGACATGATTATAAGTGGGATACACACACATATCTCTTACACTGTTGCTAACATTCAATAGAACAACAGATTTGTGTGCATTTATTTTGTAGCTTGCTGATTTCTAAGTTTATTGCTTTTAGAAATTTATTGTATAGTCCTTCCTTAGTATTGTTGTTTTTTTTTTTTTTTGCTTTTTGGGTCACACCTGGTGATGCTCAGGGGTTACTCCTGGCTCTGCACTCATGAATTACTCCTGCTGGTGCTTGGGGGACCATATGGGATGCTGAGAATCGAACCCGGGTTGGGCGCATGCAAGACAAACGCCCTACCTGCTGTGCTATCACTGTAGCCCCATAGTCCTTAGTATTTCATGTATTGTATACCATCTGCAGATCATGATCATCTGGGTTTTGTTTTGTTTTGTTTTGTTTTGTATTTTGCTCTTTGGGCCACACCCAGTGGGACTTAAGACTTACTCCTTAAGACTTACTCCTGCACTCAGCAGTCACCCCTGGTTCTGTGCAGGGGACCATGCCAGATGCTGGCAGCAGTACCCAGGTCAGCCGCATGCAAGGCAACGCCTTATCCACTGTGCTATTGCTTTGGCTTAATGAATTCTTTATCAATTCAAATTAATTTCTCTTTCTTGCCTAATTGCTGTGGCAAGTATGTCCAATATTATGTTGAATAATAGTGGTGAAAGTGGGCATTTTTGTCTATTTCTGACTTTAGAGGATAGACTTTTACATTTTCTCCATTAAGGATAATGTTAACTGGGTTTATTCTATATGGTCTTTATAATATTGAGATAATTCATTCAATCTCCATTTCTCTGAGGTTTTCAACCATTAATAGATATTGGAATTTTTCAAATGTTTTCTCTGCATTGAGTTAAGAAATGCTTTTTGTCTTTTATTTTAATGAATGTGGTATATCACATTCATTGGATTTGCATATTTTGAACCATCATTGCATGCTTTGTACAAATCCCACTTGATTGTGATGTATGATGCATTTAATGTATTGTTGCACTCAGTTTACTAGAATTTTATTGAGGCTCTATGTTTATTAGTTCTATTGGGCTGAAATTTTATTTTTTAGTCTCCAGCACCCTTTTTATCAACATATTAATGGCTTCATAGAACCTTTTCAGAAGAATTCCTGTTTCTACCACATCCTGGAAGAGCTTGAAAAAGATAAGTCGAAGGTTCACTCTTTGAAGGTTTGGAAAAACTCTAATGAACCCACCTAGCCCAGGATGTTTATTATTGGTGACGTTTTTATAACTGTCTCAACTTCCTTGATAGCAATACATATGTTCAATTTTTCTGCTTCCTCCTGTTTAAGTTCCAGGATGTTGTAAAACTAAAAATTTATCTGTCTCTTCTAGATTAGTGGTGTAAAGTTGTTCATCTGATCTTTTGCATTGTTAGGAGTCTGCTGTAACTTCTCCCCTTTTAGTTCCGATTTAGGTCAGGATTTTTCTCTAGGTATCTTGTTTTTATAAGTGTAAACAATGATTTGTGTAAACAATCTCTTGGCTACACTGCCTTCCTTTTCAAGATTTTAATGGCAATATTTGGCTCATCCACTGGCAATATGCTAAATGAATTTTGTCCAGAAGAAGGAAGGCTGAGAAAAAGAGGAAAAAGACAAGCAATAGAATGTTTGTCTTTGGGAGAGAATAAGCACAAGGAGAGAATCAAATAGAAACAAAGAATCCCAGCTTTTCTCCATCCTGAGAGATTCTTGGAAAGGGAGCCTTGTACCATGATGGTCTCTGCTAATTTGCTCCCAGGAGAAGAGCAATGGAATGACCGTAGAGAGGATTTTGAGATTCCAGTGAAGAGAGACCCTTCATTTCACTCCTTTAGAAAGGTTCAAGCAATATATAGAACATGAGTCCCTAGAGTATGTATGTATATTTCATATACATAATATAATAGACATATTATATGTAAATCTAATATTTCTAAGAAAAAGTTGATGGGCTGGATATTTGGGATGAAAATTACATTTGACAGAACTTTTAAGCACAGTAGATTTACTTCTGTGTATCATATCCAAGGAGCGTGTGCCAGCAGAGACAGATGGTACCAAGAAGCACTCAGCCCTATGTTTCAACACCATACAGGATTTTTAGTATTTAGATTTCATTCTAAGCAAAATAGCTGGAATCTGGACGTTCAGAAGTCAAACTGATAAATGTAAAAAGACATTTGGAGTTTTCCCCCTTGTTTTGCACAGCTGAATTTGTGGATGGGCCTCCATATTTATTTTACAAGTTTCTTTTTTTTTCATGCCTATTGAAAGTTTTATCTAGTGTATATCTTAGACTCAGTAGACACCCACAGTAACATGTTGCTATCTGGTAATTGCTTAACTACATCCCAGGGGTCATTTTATTGGTACATGGAGTACTTTGCAGGGTTCTGATTTGAAAAAGTAATTGTGTGTGTGTGTGTGTGTGTGTGTGATATGAGTGTTTGGACTATGCCCAGCTGTATGCCAGGCTTACTCGGAGTAAGGGATCACTCCTGATGATGCTCAGGGGACCAATTTGTGATGCCCTGGATCAAGTTGGGGTCAGCTACATGCAAGGCATGCATACACACCTTGCCCCCTCTACTGATTACTTGATTTCTGGAAAAAATAAGTTCTTTAGAGTCTTCTTGAATTGAAATTGCCCTAATTTTTGGGGGTGTGGCATTTGAGTTCAAAGTGAAAAGAGATTCCAGGTATTCTTTATTCAAAAGCAGCATGAACAGGTAAGGTCTCATCTGTGATGTGTAATAGAACCACTCAGAGAGTCAGACTTAAGATTCAGCATGAATTCCCTAGTTCCTGGTGAATTGCCGCCTCCTCTCAATGTTGATGGTTACTCAAGAACACAGCTCTGCACACACTCAAATAATGCCAAATGACAAGTTGCCAACAGAGAAATACTTGGATTCGAAGTACTGTTAAGACGGAGAATTACAAACTTTTAGAACTGCAGATCAGCTCTAAAGCATTAGCCTCTTTAACATCTAAATCCTGAACAGAACTTTCTGAACCATATGTTCCCATGCTGATCGTGGTGACTAATGGAGGGACTGATGGAAGATATTTCAACCACAGGATATAGTGTGGTTGGATTCAGGAACTTAAGTGTGACTGATGTAAATTAAATGTAAAACATACTTGTATGTATACACACCAAATACATGAAATTATGCACTTTTAGTTTAAATACCTTCTAAAAAGTAACAGCATGACACTTTGTATTTTATTGGCTTATATAGCATAATGCTAAATCTTCAATGTACATGAAAGTATTTTAGAACAAACTTGAATAGAGTAGGTGGAAATAAATGACAATAGTATCATATATATAATTAACAATGTTTTAGATGTGTTTGACTTTATATGAAGTAGGATTTTATTTAATTTTTTATGGAGTCATTATGAGATACAGTTGCAAAGTTGTTTATTATTGTTTCCAGAATACAATATCCCCACACCCATCCCTTCACCAGTGTATGTTACCTGTCACCAATGTCTCCAATTTCTGTCCCACCACCTTCTTCCCCACAACCTGCCTTTATGGTAGGCCCTCCCCCTCCCTTTCCTCAAATCCCTTCCCTTTCCTTTCTCTGTCCTTTTAGGCATTACTGGTGCCCGCTCAAGCAAATTGATGAACAATGGGATGACAGTGACAGTGATGTATATGAAAACTGATAGCATATTGGAAACTCTATAACTCTATATTGCTTTTGGTGACTCAACTCAATTTACATTTTGAGGTAGAAACAGACCCTTGAGACAAAGGATAAAAGATCGTATGATTGTTCACATCCCACAAACACCAAGTGTGTTGACTGAGGCTTCTCTGTTGAAGGGGAGTTACTTTATACTCCTGTTAATATGAAATACACGAGATGCCTATAGCACCTAATGCTTTTAAATTTAAGTCCATTGTAGTTATACTAATGCTGATTTGTAAATGTGATTTGATTAATATGTAAAATGAATTTATTTGATTGTTTTATGATGCTATAAAACATGCATTAGTATAACTGTTATATAGTGAAGAATTCAAAATGACTTGTTTATATCTTTCCACTAAAGTATTATATTAAAGGGACTTATACTTCAATATGTATGGTTTTGTAAGTCAATGCAAACATCATTAGTAAGTCAGTTACTACCAGCGAAGATAGTGTTGATGGAAGTCAGTGGATTTGGTTATTGCATATTACAGACTGTGACCCTTTGCCTTTAAACTTATTAAAGACCACAATCTTCAAATGAGCTCTATTTAGCATTGATAAAACTACTCATCCAAGTACCCTCATATAACCTTACCTTGATTCAATAAAATATTTTTATATGATTTAATGGTGTACCAATAACTATAGTCAAACCAAGCATAAAATAACAGGTCTTCTTTTCTTTAAAGTTATATTAACTTTGGAATTGCTTTAATGACAGTTTCGCTTAGGATCATTACATTAATTGCTAAGTTAAGGCTAAGAGTTCATCTGAAATTCTGAGAGATACATTGAGGCTTCTACATTGGCTTTATAAAAGTATTATATTTGGGAAATTATTGATCAAGTTTTAGAAGTTTTAAAAGAAAGGGGTTCCTTCTTAAATCTTTTAGTAGAACAGATCAAATTGTTCAGTCTCAACTCTCAACTTTCTATGACTGAAATTCAATTACTAAAATGAAGATTAAATATAACTGTAGAGGAGGAAAATAGTAAATATATGAATACCCATTAATGATGGGTAGCACTTTCGTCCCATTGTTCATTGATTTGCTCGAGTGGGCACCGGTAATGTCTCCATTGTGAGACTTGTTACTGTTTTTGGCATATTGAATATGCCACAGGTATCTTGCCAGGCTCTGCCATACAGGTGAAATACTCTCGGTAGCTTGCCGGGCTCTCGGAGAGGGACAGAGGAATCGAACCCCGGTAGGTTGTGTGCAAGGCAAATGCCCTACCTGCTGTGCTATCGTCCAGTTGGGCGCCTAATGGGTAAGATGTCTGACTTCAGATGGTGGGTAAATTTTATAAACTATACTCAATGACCAAAAAATATTATGTATTTGTTAAATTGAGTCACACCTTCTCTCACCAGCTCTCTATTCAATTGATTGCCTACATGCCTTAATATAAGCTAAGTTGAAATATGGAAGAAACTTACACTACAAATTATGCTAAAATAGTTTCATGCTAGTCTGTCTATCTAAAACTTTTAAAGAACAGCCTTAGGAGCAACATGCTTATGGAGTTACATGTGCATAACAGCTCTAAACTCAATAGGGACACATTTTTGATCTGAATGAGGATGTGGTCCTCAGGTCTTTTAGTGGACAGGTAACATTATATGGGTGAGCCACATAAGTCATTGAGTAGTAAGGTGGTATGTTGAAAAATCCTTTGTTAACTCCTTGTGATAAAATCCAGCTTTTATCTATCCACTGCATCTGCTGTCCTACTCAGAACTCTTGATAGTTCTGGTCCCTACACCCATGTGTCGAGGTTTTACTCCATACCAAACAATTCTCTGTGACATTATCTGGGTGTTAGACAATTGAAGACAACTGTGGTATTACCTCGAGGTAGAATCAGAATCCACACATTAAGAACCCAGTTCCACGAGGTCATTCCCTCTTTCATACTTCACACGCCAGTTTTACGACCAAGATAACTTTGGTGCTTCTCACCTACTGGTTCTAGTTACAGCTCAGTCACCTCAATAGAATAAATGATGTTTCTGGTGCTTTTATATCTTAGTAATTTACAATGCCCCAACGCCAATCCCATCACCAGTATTCCCTACTCTCCACCGTGCCCCCAGTTTTTTTTGTCCCCCAGTTACTTTCCCCATTCACCTTGTTCCCCCAACACTCCACCCCAGTAGAAGCTTCCTACTGAAGACCAGTTCAGGCGTTTGATATTCACCAGTGAAGTTTCTTTATATCCCTCAGATGAAAGAGATCATTCTGAGTCTGTTCTCTCATTCTGAACTGATTTCTCTCACGATGATACTCTCCAGATCTACCCAGGCAGCAGCAAATTGCATGACTTTTCGTTTCTCATGGCTGAGTGGCATTCCGTTGTGTATATGTACCTTAGTTTCTTTATCTCGTCATTTGTTCTTGAAAATTTGGCTTGTTCTCAGAGTTTGGCTATTTTGAATAGTACTGTAATGAACAGAGGAGTGCAGATGTCTTTTCTGCTTTTTGTTTTTTGGGTCCTTGGGGTATATTCCCAGGTATGGCATTGCTGAATCATATGGAAGCTCAATTCCTAGTTCTTTGAGGAATGTCTATATAGTCTTCCAAAAGAAAAAAAACATCAAAATGGTTGAAGCAGTAAACATTCCCACATGCAGTGAACAAGGGTCCTTTTTTTTGGAACCACATCCTTGCCAAATTTGGTTGTTGTTTTTGATGACTGCCAGTCTCCTTGGTATGAGGTGATATTTAATTGTTGTTTTGAAGCTTCTATACTCAAAGAAAAAAATATATCTAGAATACACAGTCCGCAGATAGGAAGAAATTATTTATCTACCACTCATCTGATAGAGAGTTAATATCCAAGATCCATAAAGTACAAGAAAAGAACATCAAAAAACTGGGGAGTAAAGATGAACAGAAACTTTCTAAAAGAAGAAATAGAAATGGCCACAAGACATATGAAAAAAGTGCTCTATATCACTAATCATCAGGGAAATGCAAGTCAAATAACATTATACTATCTTTTAAAAGAGTAACTGACCATATAAAATAGTAGATTGAGAATAATTATGGTTATATCCTAGACTATCTTTAAATATGTTTAAAACATTTGGATTTTCACTTAATAAAACATATATATATTTATATGAAGTAAATATACATTGGTCTCTTGAAAGTAAGGAGATTATATCCATATGAATTTTGATGATCATCTTATATTATGTCAGGTGTCCTAAGTTAGTAATTCATAATACCCTCTTTGGTTCTCAGAAATGTGCCTTGCTCCATAAAGTATATGCACATATCGTGTAGTGCCAGAAAGCTTTGTAAAATGCTGTTATAACCTCAAGTATTCTGGAAGCTTTTCAGCAACAGTTGTGAGTCAGAAGCATTGGTGAAAATTGGGTCCAGTCACAGGAGTCAATTTTTCTGCTACCAGTGCAACTTTATGTTGTTTAAATAGTTCCTCATTCATAGTCTTCAAATTAAACATGTATTTCTACTTTCCTGCACATTTTATTCAAATACTATCCTAAAATTTAAGTCTATTTTCTATCATATTGTTTTATGTAGATTTAAATTTGTGCAGTAGTCAAGAATTTGTAGAGCTGGAGATAAAGAGGCCCCACAAATTGATGGGGTTTAAGAATTTATGTTGCATGAGGCTGCCCCTTTTCAATCCCCAGAATGATTGAGCACTGCCAGGAGTGATCCCCAATGGTCAGGTATAGCCACAAAACCAATACTGAAAATATAAAACAACAACAAAAAACCAAATTTGTATCATTCAAAATTATGTTTTTGAAGACAAAATTTTGTCAGATAATTTTACCCCAGGAAAATTCCTTGCTTTTATAGGAAGTGGTTCCTTGGATATAGCATAATGTCTGTTAATTCAATAAGCAGATGTTAATTATTTTTATTTGTAACTAGATATGTAGCAATATTAGTTTTGTTAACTTTTAATAAATATTCCTAATTTTGTATCATTTAAGAGCTGTTTTATGAAGTCATCCAAGCTATGAGAAAAAAAATCTTACTAGAGATCTGGTTGATGCTACCTACATTTATTACTTTAAATATGGTACTGATGCACACTTTTAATAAAATAATAATGAAATTATGCCATGGAAGATACTGAGAGAAAATCTAAACTATGTATTTATAAAGTCAGAGGAAAAATATGGGAAGAGAATATCATGAAACAATTATTCTTTGTTAAATGATGACTAGTGTTCCAATGGATTTCTATTATAGAATCTCTCTGGAAATTATATTAATACTCATTTTTGAACCCCTTAAGATGAATTTTCATGTTATGTTACAAATTCCTTTCAGTTATTTTATTTAATAATGTTTCATGTTAGGTTACAAATACCTATAATATCAAGCTAGCGTGTTATTTCAACCTACTATTAAGTAAAAATACACCAGTTTATCAATGCACAGCTCAGAACACCAGTAAGTCTTCAACTTTTCATGTAATTTAAAACCCAAATTTGAGAACTGCATTTTAAGGGATAGGCTTTACTCTTTGATCGTGTTATTAATCTTGTAGGAATTTAATAACACTTAAGCTAATTCTGAAGTTTACTGAGGGGTAGTCAATAATTACAATAAACCTTAAGTGTATGTAGCAGCATTATGAGAAAGGAGAAGGCACAAAATAGAATGGCTCAAAGTTTTAAAGGTCTTTAATCGTTTAAGTCAGTAGGAAGAGAATTACTGGAGAGAAAAAATAGAAGGGCCGATTCAGGAGAATTACCAAAAAGTCGCCACCAAATTAAAATGATTATTTAAAGCTTGGTAGTCTCTTGATGCTGCAGTTTCATTATATCAAATCCCTAAGCCTTAGAGGGCCTCTCACTCCTGACTATAGCTTGTACATTAGCAGGTGCTTCACCCACCTTATTCATTTCATACTTGGATTCCAGCCTCCTCTTTGATAGAGTCTAGTGGCTAATAAGGAATTTTTTAATGCCTTGAAAAAAATTGAATGAAGATAAAAACATAACTAGTTTGGAGTTCCATAGCTACAGACTGAAATTTCTGGAATACTAATATATGATATTATACTCTACTGTACTATGATGTGAGCAGTGTTTTTTGTTGGGGGGGGTGTTGGTGTTCTCCCCCCATGTCATGGTCCTAGCAGCTAGCCTTGCATTGTGTTCTGGGTCTCTATGTGGGAATGAGGAACAAACAGGTTAGGTTAACTTCAAGACATGGGACCTGCACCATCTCTCTGGTCCCAAGATTCAGTTTTCTTAATATATCACTGTATCACTGTATCACTATTCTCCCATTGCTCATCGATTTGCTTGAGCAGTAAGATCTTAAGCGTGAGACTTGCTACTGTTTTTGGCATACCGAATACACCACTGAGAGCTTGCCAGGCTCTGCCGTGCAGGCGGGATACTCTCGATATCCTGGGCTCTCTGAGAAGGATGGAGGAATCAAACCCTGGTCGGCCACATGCAAGGCAAACGCCCTACCCGCTGTGCTATCGCTCAACTATTAATGAATTACCTCAACTCACTCAGGACTGTGTCTGTTCTAATAGGAAGGGAATGAGTTCTACCAAGCAAACCCCTTGACGTAAATGGAGTGTCTTTTATTGTAATCTTCAAACATCAAAACTGCACACAACTCTTTTACCAGTTAGTACTACAAAAAAAGATTTAATTAATTTTTAATTATAGTCATTAATTTGAACTTTATTATAAAAAGAAATATTTTTAATTCGGTCATCAATTTCTGCTACAAGTACTCTCTCATTCAACAGGATTTCTTTTAGTGAGTTTTTAAAATTCAGTGAATTTATTTAATTTTCCCCTTTATCTCTCTGTCCGCTTGCTGCATGATCAGGGGTTGCGTCGTTGCTGTACTTGCATGTACTTGGTTGAGTTGTGCTGGGGAATGTGTAAATGATCACACTTAGAATGTGGGACAATGTTGGAGTTCAGACTAGCAGACTCACACTTATAAGGCCACACACCCAAGGACCCCCCAATCCCCACAAACACACACATTACTGAAGTGCCTAAGTGACAGATTGAGGAAAACATCTAGAGATATATTCATATATAGAAAATGTTGGGACTTCGCCCCAGGCTGTTTTCACTCGGGGCACCCCAGAGGGGGGAGGGTGAGAACCTTCCCCACCCCAAGGGACCCTGTCCCGGCAGTCGACCTCCACTACCCAACCGCCACCACGCTCCAGGCCGCTCTCAGGACCGCACGACACATTATAAGACACTTCCTACCCATTTTCCATAATTACCACACCATATTTGATGGAGTTCACACAGTAGGCAACAAATCATAGAGAGCAATAAGCTATTGAGAGTATCTCACCCACTTGGGCAGAGCCTGGCAAGCTACCTGTGGTGTTTTCGATATGCAAAAAACAGTCATGATAGGTCTTATTCCCCTGACCTTGAAAGAGCCTCCAATCGTTGGGAAAGATGAGTAAGGAGACTGCTAAAATCTCAGGGCTGGGAGGAATAGAGACGTTAATGGTGCCTGCTCGAGCAAATCGATGAACAACGGGATGACAGTGACAATGACATAGAAAATGTTGAAACATAAGCTATGTTAAAGTTGTAATTGTTGTGAGAATAAATGACCTGCCATGTACCATTATTGTATTGCCTATATTGTTGCAGAAAATCCCAATTTCTTATTCAGGATCTTTCCCTTTTTTATCCACTTGTTCTCTACTTCTCATTGCAATTTTTCTCTGAAAACATAACCACTTTCTTTAAAAAGATTTCTGGTAAAATTTTGGAAACATTTAAAATAATCTGGGGCCAGAGTGATGGTATTGCAGGTGGGGATGATTGCCTTGCATGTAGCCATCCCGGGTTCAATCCCCAGCATTCCAGGAGTGATCCTTGAGCACCTCTGGGTGTGACCCAATATTCTTCTCCCTGACCCCAATAATATGCTTGGGTCTAAAAGATAGATGCTACAGAGGTTAAGGCACAATGCCTTGCATGCAGCCAACCCTGGTTTAATCATTTGCATCCCGTATAGTACAGAGCACTGCTAGGAGTGATCCCTGAGCACAGTAGCACTATAGCACTGTAGCACTGTTGTTCCATTGTTCATAGATTTGCTTGAGTGGGCACCACTAACGTTTCTATTGTGAGACTTGTTGTTACTGGTTTTGGCATATGGAATACACCACGCCAGGCTCTGCCATGAGGGCAACATACTCTCGGTAGCTTGCCGAGCTCTCTGGGAGGGACAGAGGAATCAAACCCGGGGTTGGCCGGGTGCAAGGCAAATGTCCTACCTGCTGTACTATCGCTCCAGTCCACTCGGAGTAAGCCCTAAGCACAGTCAAGCGTGGTGTAAGACTTCTCTCCCTAAAATAACACCTTTTGCCTCCTGCAAAAAAGGGGCCAAAGTGATAGTACAAAGTGATAGGGCCTTTGCCTTGCATGTAGTTGACCTGGGTTTCATCCCTGGCACCCCATTGGGTCCCTTGAGCACCATTAGGAGTAATTCCTGAGTTCAGATCCAGGAATAACCCAGGAACATCACTGGGTGTGACCCAAAAGGCAAAACCAAACAAACAAATAACCCAAAACCTCACCCCTCCAATAAAAAACCCTGTTTATGGCTTTTAAACTATTTCTCAATTGTTTCCTCTATCAGAATGCTTTGGATTAGTTTGTGTGTCCATGATTATGATAAAAGAAATTTAAATTTATCTCTATGTAACTTTTTTATAATTAAAAAACCATGTCATAGGTATATGTAAAAATCTGTATATATAAATGATTCTTTAATAGGAAATCCTCATAGAATCTATAGAATACAGAACATTAGCTTTTTTTCCCAGAAGGTGGGTAATTGTGGACTTAATGCATTAATGGAGTTATGGTTAAGTGTTAATGACATACTTTACATGATCTCACTACAAGAAAAAAAGGTAAAGGAAAATAATAATAATGCAGTAATAAAGGTTAGCAAGATAGGATACCTAATGAGGAATCAGGGACTTGGTTATTGACCTTCAGATAATTTAGTTACCCTTTCTAAGAGTGTAAGCAGTATGGTACAGGGTTTGAGTTATTTGGTAAGGGAGTGTAAAATCATTTTTCAGTAGCTGACTTTTCTGTGTGTGGTAGAAATATTATCAAAATAACCCATTAGAATTTATGTTTAAAAGGGGGCAACTGCATTTATTTTATTGCCACTGTCTTCAGCACCAAATTTTCAGCCTTGATAAAGACTCAGTAAACTTTCATTGAATGAATGAGTGAATTTAGAGAAAGAAATGTGTTTCTATCAAATGTAACAATAAGGTTTTCATTTGCAACTTTGGAGAGGGTATTTTTCCTTTAGTTAGATTTAGTGAAGTGTGATGTAAGGCTAAATGTAAGACTTTGTATAACAGCGCTTTTAAACTTTATATTTTGGACTAGGAAGAATAAGCTGGTTTGACAAGGGATTCTGTTGTCTTAAACTGGAAAGAATGAATCTTGTTAAATTGCTTATGAGAAGCTTCTGGAAGAAAGAAAAAGAAATATGTTGAATGGATCTAGCTCATTGAGGTGTCAGGAGGTCTTACCATGGGAAGAGAAATTCCCCTTAGCTGGGTGGCCAAACCATTTTCCCATCGTAACAGGAAATATACATGTGATGAGCTAAATTAATAGACCTGGTGGCAGAAAATTAAGAAAATGATGTTGCCTTTAGTTTAAAGATTAGCACATTAATCTTTATTGAACAATAATGTAACCAAAATTTTGAGATGAGTGAAATCGTTTTTTGGGGAAGGGGACATTTTTGCCCTCCACTCCTGCCCTGAACACACACACATCCCTGGTGCCTAGTGGTGCCTGAAGACATTTTAAAATGACTACATGGTTGATGGCAAGAGAATAGTCACTTGTGATATCTACACATAATCTTAGATAGTCAGTTGATGTTGGAGGCTGCAGATCCAGGTTAACACCGGATGTCTGGTTTTCTTTAGCTGGATTTAGCTGTGCAGGTATGAATGGGAGGCATTTCAATTTAGATCAATGAGGGGCATGAAAAGGAGTTGAGGGCATGGCATGATGAGATTAATAATGCAACAATATGGAGCTGAGCATGAGATGAAGTGCAGACTTGAGTAGACCCTTTGATAAGGGAGAAAGTAGAGGAATTTAGAATTTTGGCACTTTTCCAACATCTAAGACGTGGTGCAAGGAAATAAAAGATATTAATAAAACAGATCTGAGTGGTAGGAAAGATAATGGACAGCTGTGACTGTTTGAATGTCAGAGTTGGTCATCGCCAAAAATGTGTCAACAGTTTCTCCTAACTGCCCCAAATCTTGGGCCCTCAAATGTATGTCACGTGTAGAAGTTATAAAACTAAAAAGTGTAAGGACCCCAGAGCTTATTCATCTGTGCATACCCGGCGTCTTATTTTGAGTTCTGAGCATAATTTTCAGAGTTACCGTTTTATGATTCATGTCATGTCAGAGCTGTAGTTAGCGTGTGTCGGGATGGACCATGACAGAGAGAGCTACAGAAGGGAGATTTTTGTACCTTTTCTCTGTCATTCACTTCTCATTCCAGGTAACCCCTGGCTTTGGTTCTCACTTTGTAACTGATATTTGGAGAAAGTATGAAAAAAGCCTGTGTTAACTTTAAAACTCTTTATTTCATTTTCTACGTGTTTACACTGTGGGAACACTAACGTATATAGTTAACTGATCTTATAGTGCAGTCAGACAAAAACAAACCTGGATTGAAAAAAGTATCGAGTGAAACCATTTTTCTTATTGTATTCTTTTCTGAATACCACAATATTGACTGTGCACCCAGCACCTAGGTGGCGTGCACCAAGCAGCAGCACCTTAGCGTTCACAGGGCCTTATTCCCTACCCCTATGTCAGCCTTCGCTGATACAGTAGTGGCAATTGTATTTTATCTCGATTTACCACATGAATTTATTTGTTATTTAGGATGATTTTTTTTCCTGCCATAAAATCCAACTCCCCCCCACCCCTTCTCTTTCCATACAACGAGTCAAAACATTTACCAAGGAGTTAGAGCTGTTTGTACCACAGCAGCAGAACTCATCTGCTGATTTTGTCTGCTCTCTCCCACCCCGCAAAACCCCGGACCTCAGGCATGACTGAAGTGCCACAGTGGGAGTTGTGAAATCTACCACCAGGCTTCAGGATTCCACTGGAGAGCCATGTCCATATGCACTTGAACCTAAAATCTGACTCTGCCCTCCTCGTGGTGATCTGGCGTCACCTGGGAAGCTTGAATTTGTACAGGCACCCGCGGAAAGACAAGATAGCCGATGTGGAAATCAATACTTTCGGAGAAGTCATAGCACTATTCTGGAACCAAAAAAGATGAAAAGAAGACCTTGGATTCATTGGTGGAGATAAGAGCAGAAGACTTTGCCCTGGGGCTGAAGATACTTCAGTGGGTCCGGCACTCACCTGGCATGTGACCAACCCAGGCTTGATCCTTAGCATCGGCATATGGTCCCATGAATCCCACCAAGAGTGATCCCGGAGTGCAGAGCCAGGCGTGGCTCATTCTCCCCCACCCCCCACCACCAGAGTGTTTGTCCTCAAAACCTCTACTCCGGGTGGCAAAGTTTAACCTGAGACTTATTTAAGCCCATAATTTCTCCCTTAGGGCGTTGGGCTGCAGTGGGTAGAAGTGATTAGTGGATGCTCAGGTTTTTCTGGCAGTGTGGGATGCTGATAAAGAAACATTTTTGTTATAGCATTGAGGGTCCTGAGTTTGGGCTTTCCTGAGGGAAGAAAGGATTTTTGGAGAGTGGCAGAGTTCAGGCCAGATATGACAAGGCCGCAGCTAGTGTTACACTTGATCACGCAAAGATGACAACTTCTCCTATCAGCCAGCAAACAATGGTGTCCACACTTGTAACTGTTATGCAACCTGGTATTGAAAATCCTAGTCAAAACCACCAGGCAATAAAAGGATATTGCACGGATCCAAGTTGGAAAAGAAGTTAAATTTTCACAATTTGTACATAACCTGGTAGTGTACATAGAAAATCCCAAAACCTCCAGTAAAGACTATTCAGATAACAAACCAAGCCTGTAAAGTGGCAGGCTCCAATACAGAAATGTGTTGCATTTATATATGTTAACAACAAACCAGAAGAGAACAAAAGCAAGAAAATTGCTTCCCATTTGTAGTCTAATCAAAACGAAATGCTTAGCAATTAGCTCAACAAGGAACCCGAAAGACATGCATCTTTGGCAAAAGAAATAGAAACAAGGAAATCGAAAGACAGGGCATCTTCTGGACTGAAGAAGTTAGCACATTGAAAATGGCCATTCTATCCAAAGTTACACGCAGATTTAATGCAATATCTGTCACAGTTCCAATGTCATTCTTCAAGGAGATTCTTGGATAGACATTACTGAAACGTGTAGGAAACTAGAAAAGAGCTTGAGTAGCCGACGCAGTACTGAGGACAGGAAGAAGAATGGTTTCATCATGCTTCCTGGCTTCAACAACACTGCAAAGCCTTGAACACAGTGTCGTGTTGCCCTGAAAACATAGTCAGATCACTGAAGAAGCACTGAGAGCGCAGAGGTAAATAACTCAACCAAAGGTTTATTTACTTTGCTGGGTGCGTTAAGGCCTGGGGTACAAGTTGGGGAAGTTTGCACAGAAGACGGCGTGGTGAGGAGGTTTTGTTCTCCCCTGGACCCATATTCTTGGGGCAGTGTTTGTGAGTGCGGAGGCGGGAACAGGGGCCTGAGTCTGTGTGGGCTTCGGGTGGCCGCTTCGGAGTCCTGTTTGCCAGTGTCTGTTCACAGCTGTTTAAGGAGGTTGAGAGGACCTGCGTGGGGGCTGGAGGGGGGTGTCACAGATCACAGGCCTGAGTGCTTGGCCGCCGCTGTGACGACATCCTCCTGTGGCATGTGGTGTTGGCCGGGACGGGCGTGCTCAATGCTTGGCAGCTGCTAAGGTGCCACAGTCATGCAGACGTGGGTGGTGCTGGGGAACTCAGCACCTGGCCGCGTCTGGAAGGAATCTGGGTCCTGATTCCTTGCTGCTGATGGGGGAAAAAGACTTTGGATGGCGACGGGCCAGTCAGAGAGAGCAGCAGGCAGAGGGCCTCGTCGCCGGCTGTGTTTGCGGGGTGCCAGGATGTGGCTTGCTCCCTAGCTAGCGGGCAGGTGCGGATTTGGTACCCGCCCGCTCTGCTTTTCTCTCGAAGAGCACACTCCTGAGAGTTGTGTCTCATTCTCCCACTAGCTCAGCTCTTCCCGAGGGGGGCGTAGAATTCCTTTCAGGGCCTTTCGCTTCGAGTCTTGGGTTTGGGGAGTGGGTTCCCGCATGATAGCCACCAGCAATAGTTCAGCAGGTTGGGAGAGGTCAGTTAGAAGGTGCTGGCCTGTTGCTTTCCACCTTGGTTCATTTGCCGTCTCTGTTCGGCTCTTGTTCCCGGGCTGCTAGTCAGGTCAGGGATTTCCTCTGGGGGTCGGGTGCTGTGCAGATCCGTGCTGCTGCGACGGGCCCCAGGGCGAGCACGAGGGCCTTGTTGAGTGCTGGATCTTAGTTGTCTCTTTTTCTAGGTTTTGTTGAACTCATCTCTCTGTGGCCCTCACCGACAGGCCCCAAGGTCTGTGTCCACTCTGCCAGGTCATTGAATTCGTGTGCTGAGTATGTGCCGCGCTTCTACCCTTCCCTTCCATGGGTGAAATGTCACACCTGAGAAATACGTTGGTGATTGCATCTAGTTTCCCACACTGGGACTTCTTAATTTATTTTATTTTAAGGTTTTGTTTTTTAGGCCACACCTGGCCATATTCAGCGTTTACTCCTGCCAGTGCTTAAGGGACCCTAGGAGGTACCTGAGGGCTAAATGGGGTCAGCCACATGTGAGGCAAGTGCCCTAACCCTTGTTCTATCTTTGGCTTGTACAGTGGGATTTCTTGATTGGTGATTTTTTTTGTTTCCTTTTGTATTTGTTTCTCTCTCTCTCTCTCTCTCTCTCTCTCTCTCTCTCTCTCTCTCTCTCTCTCTCTCTCTCTCTCTCTATCCACTTGGCAATTGCCTTTTGCCCCTTGCTGTGGATACTTTGTTTTTCTGGATTTATTTCTGTACAGATTCTACCAAACTTTGCAGACTGCTGTTATGGGAGAAAGAGGTAGGGATAGTTTCTCTCTCTCAGCCGTCCTGACCTTGTAACACTCCTACCATTGTATACATTCTGACAGTATGCAATACCCATTCTATAATATTTATTCCTTGACTGAGCATCTCTGAATGGCTTTTATTTTTCAGTGTCACAGTAATTACGGAAAATATGTTCTCCCATCTTTTTCTCAACTATAATGTATGAAAGCAAGCCACCAGTTGTGATTAGCACAGTTGCTGAATTTTCAAACCATATTCAATACCTAGCTGATATATTGTTGTGAAGATGAAATGAGATCATACCCACAAGTGCTTATTATATGCACTACTCCACACCAAGCATACCCAGGAAATATTAGCAATTGTTTTGTCTTCATATAGATGCATTGTCATTCAGAAATGTGCTCCTCTGTGTTTATGCTTTTACGTCAGGAAGTCACTGAAGATTGTAGGTATTTTTAATTCTACGAGTAACATTTGTTTCTGTAAAAAAATATTCTATTACTTCAGTTGGGAGCAGTTTTCATTGCAAATTAAGGCAGGAAGGGATAGTAGGATATACTTTTATTTGTTAATATTTTCTTTCGGGGGCATCTTTCCTTTCAATATTTGTTTGTAACTCCTGGCAATGAGGATACTAAACTAGGGCAGAGGGCCTATTAGTGGTCCAAAAATACCATTTTTCATCATGCACGCCCTAGTTTCTTTTGTAAAAGTCCTCGATTATTATGTGCTTTTGTTTAGAGCAATGTTTGTGGTTCCCACTGTGCTGGTTGACACCAGAGTTTCATGCTGTGGCCTCTTATTTATGTGATCTTTGCCTGTGGCCCTCTAAATCATCCTGGGAGGTTACATGGGCCCATGTGCTCTCCCCTTAACCCTTCTGAGAAGTGCTGTTTAGAGGATGCCGTGGTGTGTGCAGTAGCTGGTCTGAGAATGAATGTCACTTTATAATCAGGCATTTCCCTACCTTTCACCAAATGAATCATCATTCAACTTACAAAAGGATTCCTATTCCCAGGCACAGCTGCTCCGTGCTGTTTTCCTGACACTGCATGACCTTAGTCACCTCTCTGCTTCTAGTCTTATCTTTCTGCTTGCCTGGTGGAGGCCTCTGTTAATTATCCGTGGCTTCTGATGATTGCTTTCACAAATGTGTGCATTCGAAAAGAAAGAATAGATACCCAGTGATCCAGTTACGTCCAGAAAACTATCACTGCTTTTCTACCACTGGCCATCACTTTATGTTTCTGGACTTTCTGAAATAGACCATGCTCATTGTATGAGCAGTTAATGACGGTGATTGTCCCATATGCCTATTGGTCATTTTTATATCCTTTTGGGAGGAAATGTCTGTTCATCGCCCCTTCCCATTTTTGATGCTTATTCACTTTGTGTTATCGAGTTTTGAGATTGGTTTATGTATCCTGGATATGTGTGATACAGGAATATTTTCCCCCAATCAGTAAGGAGTATCATTAAGTGTTGGGGACATTACTGCCTGTTTTAGCTTCATTGGAAAAATGGTAGACTCCCGATAATTGAGAATAGAGCTTCTGTATGGCCATGAAGTTTTATTCTTGGACACATATCCCCCCGAACAAAAAAGCAGACATTCAAAAGGATATATGCACACTTAATGTTCATTGCACCATTATTCAGATACACCAAGATCCGGAGCGACCCAACTGCCCCAACAGGTGAGTGGATAAAGAAATTGTGGAACCTCTTGCTGCCACCAGATCATCTCGTCATCAGCCACCATCCAGATCACATGTCCTTCTCTCCTGAAAGGGAGCATAACATGACCCTTGTCATAACCATGCTTCCGGACCCTGCGCCAGGCTATTTCACTCGGGGCACCCCGGAGCGGGGTGTGTGAGACACCTCCCCACGCCAAGGTGCCCAGCCCCAGCAGCCGAAAATCCCTAGAGGTCAACCACTGCCATGCTCATGGCCGCTCTCCACTTGCTCCAGCCGAGCCTCACTGCTGAGTGAACCTATTCCTGGACCCTGGTCATGTGATACTTCATATGACACACCCTACCCAGACTCCAAGAGTAGCACACTACCTTGGATGGGGTTCATAGTAGTAGGCAACCAGTCTTAGAAGAACATGTATTTTTTTTACAGAGATGTATATAAAAGCCCACAAGGCTCAACCGTTAGCAACATGCTAGTGATCTCTCGCAGAAGGGCTTAATGGCCCCTGGGTGAAATGCAACACTCTTCATTCCTTTTCCTCTAAGGATACTTTTTTTGTAGCATGTTCCGTGGATTTTCTTAACAACCAATACAAAAATATTATTTCGATTCTGCTTTGAGGCAGGGGTTTGGGATGGAAACATCTGGAACATGATGGTGGGAAGGTGTGATGGTGAAGGGATTGGTGTTAGAATATTAAATGTAATCAAATATTGTTAATTGCTTTATAAAATTAAACAATGAAGAAAAAGAAATTTATTTCATAAACAATGGAATACTACTCACCTATGAGAAAAGATGAGATCTACAGTTTTCTGCGACTTGGATGGAATTAGAAAGCATCATGTTCAATGAAGTAAATTTGAAAGAGGCAAATACCAGATGACTTTGCTTATAAATGGAGTAGAAAGAAACAAAAAGAGTGGCTAGACCATCTCCAGTGGAAACAGAGTCTGAGATGGAGCAGTAGGACTATGATCAGTGGATGCTAAGGTGGGGCGGGAGAAGGGAATGGTAGATTCACTGCATGCTAGTGGTGAGCATGGTGTAGCAGCACTGAAAAAGCAGAGTGGTAATTTTGGCACTGTCATCCCGTTGCTCATCAATTTGTTCAAGCAGGCACCAGTAACATCTCTCATTGTGAGACTTATTGTTACTGTTTTTGGCATATTGGATATGCCCCGGGGAGCTTGCCAGGCTCTGCCATGCGGGCTCCATACTCTTGGTAGTTTGTCGGGCTCTTCAAGAGGGGCAAAGGAATCGAACCCAGGTCGACCACATGAAAGGCGAATGCCCTACTGCTGTGCTATTGCTCCAGCCCAATTTTGGCTTTATGGAAAAAGATAAAAAGGAATGAAAGAATTGTTGGGAAAGGGCTACGGATAGCCACCTTGAAGACAGGAATGACTGTTGCTTTCCGAGTTGACAAACTGCTCTCAGGTTTCCCAGCCACTTGAGTGCTAAGTCCTCCTGACTGCCCCCATTTCTGCATTTTGGTCAGTCGATGGCTCATGACATATGCGAGGTTATCGATTAAGATGTCTGTTTTCTGATGTATCTGTGCTTTCTACTTTGTTTTGCGGTATTTTAGTAAGTGAATAGGAGAGCATAGACAGAGACTGATCAATGGTTTTCCCATGTATATTAAAATATTTTCAAAGTTGGGCTTAATTTCCATCAATAGAATTATGATAGACATTTTTATGACTGTAGCAGAGACTGTTTACAGTCTTTAATCTGTTTATTGGATCTTTAAGACACATGGTTATGCCACTTTGCTTAAAAATAAAATGCATGTTCTTTCTCTCTGGTTCATGTAGTCACGGTTCATGGAAGATTATGAGTCTCATGTCTTTATATTTCTATGTGCAGAGACATCAAAGGGAGAATATAAGATCATAGAGTATCTGTTCAGGCTGCTGTGACAAAATTATTATTGACTGGGTGTTTTATAAACAATGGAAATCAATTTCATAGTTCTGGTAGGGCTCGCAAAATCAACACTGGCAGTCGGCTTCCTACTTCATGAATATCTCTTGCATTTTCATCCTCTATTAGACAAAGCAAGGAAGCTGTCTGGGTGCCCTTTATAAAGACATCGATAATACTTATGGTGACTTATGATCTTATGATCTTTCACACTTATAATCTTTCCTCTCTGGTAGTCCTACCTACAAATAGTATCACATTGGTGATGCATTTAAAAAAACCATTTTTTTAAATTGAATCACCGTGAGATACAGTTACAAAATTTTCAGGATTGTATTTCAGTCATATACTGTTCCAGCACCCATCCCCCACACAGGTGTATATTTCCCACCATCAATATCCCTTGTATCTCTCCTGACATCCCACCTCTCCCCCCTCCTCTCTCTCTCTCTCTCTCTCTCTCTCTCTCTCTCTTTCTCTCTCTCTCTCTTTCCTTTGGGAGTTATGGTTTGCAGTACAGATACTGAAAGGCCATCATATTTGGTCCTTTCTCCACTTTCAGTACTTCTCCCATCCAGAGTGAGGTGATTCATTTTTCAATATAGGAATACAGGTGGCAGGGGGCACAAACCTTCAGTTCATAGTAAATCCCTTTCAGAACAAGAACCTTTTTCAGATGCCAAGATTCAACTGGCTGTTGTAGCTTCACGGTTGCATTACTCTCCCTGAATTGCTCTTCCAGACGAAACTGCCCAAACTGAGGTTAACCCTCACTTCCTAGCCATACCCCCGGGAGTCCACATCAAAGAATCAATGGATGTCAATATATAAATGAATAGCCTCCTTGCCTCCAGCTGAATAATGCCCACCAAATCCTGTCAGCTCCATGATGCCCTTGTTTCAATCACATTAAGGTTATTTTTTTTTCCCTTTGTCCACTTTGCTCACTACTTTACCAGAATTCTGAGAATATTCACCAGTGAGCACCATGCTCTTAAGTAATAGCTCGGTCTGATTCCCAGAGAACTCAGCCTCTAGTAGTTTTGACAACATTTTTTTAAAAGTAGGAAAAACTCCTTTTGGACTTTCTCCTACTTATTGTTTTTGCTATTCCTGCCAACTCCTCTTTTACTTCTTACATACTTAAAGCCATGTCAGTATTTGTACTTTCAGAAGCATGAGGCAGTTTCATAGCTGTCACTTCCTATATTTTAACTTGTTTCTTTCTCCTCTCCATTATACCATGTCTCCTCATAGTGCATGGAATTCTCACGATCTTTCGGTCCTTGAGCACACATCACTTACCAACATTTATTTTTTAAAAAATGTGAATTTACGCTGTCTTGTGCAACTTTATATTCTTAATCACAGTGCACCTCATGGTCTTATAATTATTTACATTCCTGCCTGCTTCAATAAACTATTGATTTATTTATCTTGGCATATCCTAGAATGCTCTCTAGCAGGAATTAAATATTTAGTAGACGTTAAATGAGTGAGTGGATGAATGCAGTAGTAAAGGAGATGGTGAAGAGGGATAGAATCCAGCGATAATTTATGTACAATATTTGATAAAGCTACATAATTCAAGGCAAGTGTATGTGAAAGAAGTTATTTGGTGGGGGCACTTGTGTGGATATTTAGAAACATCTGGAAGAATTAGAGAATGAAACCTGTAAGCTAACGGTGGAATCCTAAGATACAAACTTGAGGAGACACACATTCTTTTGTGTTCAATCTTTGTATATTTCTTCTGCCTCAAAGGCTTTCTCCCAATTCCCTTGGCTTCTAGTCTTGTGTATTCATGAAAATAGATAACCATCTATTAACTAGTAAAAAATTCAAAAACTTAATCACTTAATTTTGAAAATAGTGTTTTAAAACAGTGAAGGAAAAATGAATGTGAATAAAGTGAAGAACTTTTATAAATCATCAAGTTGAAATATTTTTCCTTATAGTGTATGAATACTAATTTTTAAAATACTTGTGAGTTAGCAAAACAGGTTACACATTCACGACTGTGAGTGTCAATATTTATATGAAGTTCACAGGGATTTAAACTCCCAGTTGTTTGCTTTGGAATATGCTTCAATGACATCACTGACATAATGAAAATATTTGAAAGTGTACCTGAAACTATAATCATGGTGATTCAAGGTTTGAAATGCAAAGAGTCTCAAAATATATCATGATAATATTAAATATCTCTTTCATAAATGTTATTTGTGAGATATAATTATTTTTAGTCAAATAAAATCATTTGGAAGTACTTTAATATGGGTATCCTGCTAACCAGATATTTCCTAGAGATTAAAATTTGTAGAAAAAACATTTGTTTTATAATTGAAGCAATAGGGTTATAGTAATGTTCAAGTAATTATAGTAATGTTTATGGTTCTTTTATACAAGTTACTGTATACCCCCACCATTGAAGTGTCCATGACCCTTCCACACCCTCCAATCTGTCCTTTTCTCACCTCCAGTTTGACATTCCTTCTTCTCCCACCCTTCTCGCCATTATTTATCGATTGCTAGTTATGGTTTTAGTACCAACTGTTACCTCCCTTAGAACCACTCATGTGCCTTAGACCCTCTAGCTATGTTGCCCTGCTTCTTCCAGTCTCTTTATTCACTCCCTCCAGCCACTCCTCCTGAACCTGGCATTCTCATGGCCATATTTTAGTATCCAAGGTTTGCTCTCAGTTGATATTTTTCCATCCCCTTGAGTTGTTTCTCTGTAGGCCACAGATGCGTGAGCTCATCCTGTGTTTGTTCTTCTGCCTCTGGCTTCCTTTGCTCAGCATGAGAATCTCCAAGAACTTGTCAAAATCTTGTACCAAGGTCTTTTTATTTTTTCCTGCTATTTTTGAACAATATGACTTTTTTCTTTTGGGAAAGGGGCCTGGCTTGGGCCACAAGAGACAGTGGTTGGGACTCATTTGTGAGTCTGTGCTCAGGGATCACTCTTGGAATTGTTTAGATGACACGTGTGGTGCCAGAGATGAGCGGTAGCCTGCTGTGTGCGAAGCAAATGACTCAGCATCACTCCATCTTTCAGACCCTCTTTTTAAAGCTTAAATGATGATGTCTAACAAGCCATTGAATAAACATTTTTATTTTTATGTGCCAGCAACATTCTAGACACAAGATTTACCAGTCAACATAATACAATCTTTGCTTTATTGTAGATTACTCTGTGTACAGAAGAGAGAAATTTAACCATGAGGGAGGGCATTGTTTATTACATGATGATAAATGCAGTACAAAAATACAAAATAGGGTAGTTAAGGTAAGAATGTGAGAATAGAGATGGGGTATATTGTTGGTCATACGGACACCAAGTGATGCCTAATTGACATATTGTGGGTAAGAGGAGATGAAAGGAATGTGGAGAACATAAAATTGTGGGATTAAGTGTTCCAGACAGAGATAAAACAGAAGCAGTAGATGAACATGTAGTTCAAGGAGTGCTTCTGTGACAAATAAGAGCGTATAGGAAATGAGATTCAAAACATGGAGTGTGGGTGGGTGATGGCATAGATCTTGTGTGGTCTTTTGTGTTTCATAAAAGTTACAATTTGTTTTGAAAAAGATTGAAATCTTTCAGCTGGTTTAAGGCAGAGGCAGAGATGATTTATATTAAAATGTGTGATCTTGATTGTTGTGTTGAGAGGCAAAGGAGGAAGTGGGGAGTTAAATTGTTTTATAATATAGAAAAACAATGAAGATGGCTTGGATGGTGATGATAGCAGGGTGGAAATAGCAAACTAGCCAGATTCAAGGTGAATTTTGAAAGTAGCTGTCACAAAATTGACTGACGTATTGCTTGCAATGTAAATTCAAGGAATTAATGATGAATTACCTAAAATATTTACCTTTATACATTTCCTCTTGAATTAATAGTAATCATTTCAAATATCTCAAAGCTGAAACTGTACTGGTTCATTTTATTATTTTTTTATTATTTTATATGTATTATATACAGCCAACATCCAGAGACTTAAAAGCGAGCTCCCAGAGAGAGCGATGCAGAGTCTCTTGCCCGCACGCCTGGCTGTCTTCCCCGGGGCCTCTCGGAGGGGATGGGTTCCAGCTTCCCTCCCCACCCAGAGCAGAGCTTCCGGTGGCCGAAGACCACCGGAACCTAGCTACAGCCATGCTCGAGGCCCCTCTCCACATGTTCGGACGGGCTTCACGCATGAAGGTACCGGCAGAGGAACCCAGGTGTGTGTAATCCCATCAATGGCCAACATCCAGAGACTTAAAAGCAAGCTCCCGATATCTTGTAGCCTATTTCTCCCTCTGGGAGAAACTGACAAGCTTCTGAGAGTTTCCTGCCCACATGGGACAGCCTTGCAAGCTTCCCATGGTGTATTCATATGCTAAAGCCAGTAACAAGCTGGATCTCATTCCCCTGACCCTGAAAGAGCCTCCAGTGCTACATCGTTGGGAGGGCCAAGTCGAGAGAGACTTCTAAGATCTCAGGGAAAGGATGAATGGAGAGGTTACTGAGCCCACTTGAGAAATTGATGATTAATGGGATTTCATGATCGTGATATGTACTATTAAGATGTATTATTTTTTATCAAAGATTTGTTTTAACTATCACTCCTAGATACCAAGCAGTATTTACAGCTGGTATAATTTTCTAATGTAGGATTTTAATTAGCAATTATTGTCTTTGCATTGTCAAAATCTTCAGAGAAAAACACAAGACTTATGCAAGAAACAATTGACAATGATTTATTCAATAGCCATTCTCTTCTTTATTAAAAATACATTTCTGGAGTCAGAGAGATGGTACAGGGATAAAAGCACTTGCCTTGCATAGGATCAGCTCTGGTTTGAATTTCCCAAGTTGTATATGGCACCCTAAGCTCCTCTAGGAAATACCCCTTAGTACAGAGCCAGGAGTAAACCTTGAACATTGCTGGATTTGGCACAAAAATATTAGTATTTAAAACCCAGAACTCATTTCTGGTTTGATTAAAGGTGGCAGTGTGCCTTTCTATAAGTTCTCATTTTCTTAGCATCCCCTGCATTAGTTGTGGACCTTATTCTAAGGACTAAGAATAGTATCAGAATAAGGCAAATAGAAATGCACTGAAGACAATCTGGTAAAGGTTTTTAAAAAAGGTTGCTTGCTCGTTCTCCCACGGGACCCGTTTCTTGTCCTCTGACTTTGCATGATACTTCTCAAACCTCAATTTCTTATTTACTGCTTTATAAATCTAGCTTATCTTGTAAGCTTATCTTGTAAATTTGGTACATATTTCATCACAGTTTAATACTTCTATTGTTTGAATGAGTAATATTCGCATAAGGAATACTGTACACCTTTGTTAAATTCTTTACTACTACGTGTTGGGACAAAAGATATTAGAAGGAACCTAATTTTTTATAACATAAACTTATAATAAATTTGTAATTGATTACTTACATTAATAACAAGTGATAGTAATTACTTGTGTAAAAATTATAAAGCTCTTGACTGTTTAGTTGATTTCTTTGCAGCGATCTGGCGGCAGGCTTAGAAAGCTCATTTCTCTGAGCGTCAGTTTGGGGCTGGCTTCTCTCTTGCTTTGTCCCTCAACTACTATGTGATTTTGCTACAGCGGGTTGATTCGACTAGGCCTCAGTTTCCTTCTTTGCAAAATTAGAAGTTATTTTCTCACTAATTTGTTGTGGGGATTAAGTGACATCCAATAGATAAATTTTGTAAATTTCCTGTGTCAGGCACTCAATAAAAGCTCATTACATGTCTGCTACTATTGCTATTATTTCAGCAGCTATTTGCATTTTATATGCCACTTTTTAGAGTCACACAGTGAGATTTTGTGCAAAGGTTGAGTTGACCACATTATATAAGCAGGAAGAAAAGCCACCGAGCTGGAAGGACGAACAATTTGATATCGCTCCACGGAGTGTGGCTGTCAAGAGTGCAAAGGACCTCCCACTCGGAAAACCTGTGGGCAGCGGAGCCTCGCTCTTTACCTTCTTACTCTAATTATTGTAATGTCATTTGGGCTTTCGTCCAGGGGGCACCGGTATCTCAACACTAACAAACATTTTCATAATTGATTATACTTTGCTCGTGTCTATTCTCCACCTGACAGTGTGTAATCCTTGTGTGTGCAATGCCTTGCTGAACTCCTTGAAAGTATTGTCTTCCTTTGAAAGCTTTTCACCTGCTCCCCTGTAATCTGAGTTGAGCAATCTCCCGTGCTTGTCTGTAGAAAAGGATTTAAGAACTCATTAGAAATATTAAATCCCGAGACAAGCACAGGTGCTGGACTTCGGGCTTCAGTTTCATTTGCATAATAGCGGCTGCGTAATCGAAGCTGTCCTTGGTTACCTGGCTAGACACAAAAGATGAAAACACTGTATTCAAGCGTGGTTCCCTAAATCTGTCTACCTTTTACTCTTTACAAAGTTGAATGAAGGTTGTTAACATTTATTAGTATGCACAGGTGTGGAATTCTAGGATTCCTATTTATAAATTCTTTTACTGGAATGTTCCAGTTTTGTTTTTTTTTACACCTTATTTTGGACTTCTCTAGTTAGAAGGGACTTTTTTTTTGCCAGCAAATCCTTTTTCTTTTTTTTTCATTTTGGGTTTGGATGGGTACCTATTGCAATTTTAATTATAGATGAGCCTTCACTGTTGGCAGAACAAAGCAACTCGGTTTCCTGTCTGAGGGGATTTTTTAAAAAGGATTTTACTAAATATGACTTGCCAAATTAAAGAAGACCCAGTCATTTTACAGAGTCTCTTGACATTTGCAGCAAAAACATTTCAAAAAGTCTCATGCAAATATAACAAACTTTAAGAAACTTTTTACTACAGACGAATTCTATATCATATGAGCATTTAACCAATGACGTTCATCACAAAGTTATTTATAACACAAAATATATGGGTGGTTTTCCACCAAAGAAAGATAGAGAAACCACACAGCAAGGCTGCTTCTTCTAACTAATGATTGTAACTAATGATTATTAGTTGTTCTCTAAGTGAAAATGCTAAAAAAAATCAAAATTTGAAAATTTTGGAAATATGCTCTTAAATTGTTAAGTAAGAAATAAAAACAAGACATAGTTGTATAATACTGCATGCAAACAATGGAAATACACAGAAGCTTCAGTTGGTTCCTGTACTGCGCTCAGAGAATTATAACCATTTGAATAAAACACTATGATTAATATTAGTGTTTTATATTTGACATGGATAAAGGGAAGAACATGTTCTGGGTAGAAAGATGGAGATCCTGGAAATGCAGTCTGGGAGACAGAACATTGTCTAGAAGCTACACCAGCCCAAGGCATGAAGGGGTCTTAAAGACATATGCCTGATCTAAAAATATTGAAAAACATCTGAGACGCAAAATTAAGTAAGTAATGTGCAGGCCTAGAACATTGCTAGACTCACTGCAACAAATGCCACTCTAAGACCGTCAAAATAAGAATATCAAAATCTCCAAGCTCAACCCCTTGGCGACACCCTAGTAATAGACTCTAGGGAGCAGATTGGGAAATTGTATATAAACAAACTTAGTGGAAGAAATGGGCTGTGTTTGTCCACATCTCTCCTGGAGATGTGTATTTCCTTTTGCCATACGGTGCATTTGCCCACGTCTCTGAAACGTGTACTTCTTTTAAGACTTAGAGCATCTTTCCCTGTATCTTTTGGAATGTTTCTGTTTAAAATCATTCTATTTCATTTAGCTTTGGGAAGCTTAAGCAGGTTTCATCATAGGTGTTCAATGTAGTTTGAGGTCCAATGTATAACAAGTTTTGCTAATTATAACTGGAAAATTATCTGTTTTTGAAGTGAAAATAGGTTTATTTGAAGAAACCTGAGGCATCAAGAAAAGGAGAGAAAGAGTTTCAAGAGGTGATGTGGGTAAATCTTCATAATCCAGAATGCATCTGGAAAATTACTTTTAGGGTTTTGACAATTTTATTAAAATTTAGCAAATGTACCTTGATTTTATCTACATGAACAAGAAAGCTTAGAATATTATTTTAAAAGGAAAAGTTCCACAATTTACTGATCTAGTTGGTGTCTTAGTATTTATGAATCATCAAGAATTATTCTAGAAGACAGAAAGGAGTTTCAAAACTATAGCGAAGAGGGTTCAATATAGCAAAGTGGGTAGGAACAAGAAAAGAATCCTTGGCAATGTGATTGATTAAAGAAGAATCACTCTCTTTAAATGGTGCAAAAGGAATTCTTGCAACTGGTTGGGTAATTTGAGCTGAAGAGAAAAGTGCTGAATGATTGGTGGTTTTGGTTGAACTGTGAAGAGAAACTTAGTTAAGTCTTGGATTTCTGACCCGAAACTTAGCACACTCCATCTTGGATCCAATTTGTTTTTTAACAGTATCAATCCACTTTATATTATAGTTTCTTTCTTAAAAAGTAGAGATCAGGGGCCAGAGCTATAGTACAGTGGTAGGGCATTTGCCTTGCATACAGCTGACCTAGGTTTGATCCCCGGCATCCCATATGGTCTACTCAGCACTGTCAGGAGTGATTCCTGAGTGCAGAGCCAAAAGTAACCCCTAAGCATCGCTGGGTGTGACCCAAAAAGCAAAGAAAAAAGTAGAGATCACGTCCACAGTGGGCGGATCCAGTAGTGCTCAGGAGGCAATAGGCAGTGCCAGGAGGGAACACACAGACCAGGGGTCAAACTCCTGCATCTGCCAGCCACATGCTCTATTTTTCACACTATCTCCCCTAGTTGTCATTTTGTAGTTTCTACGTCTGGAATATTAAAACATATTCTTATCTTAGAATGAAAATCATGGGCTCATGTGCAAAAGCACCAAATTAAAGCAGGCTTCCAGCTATGGGGCAATCCTCCTGGCCCTTGTATCTACTATCCTTGGGGGTCAGCCTCAGGTTATGTTATTCTATACTCCACAAATGAGTGCAGCATTGCTTGCTTCATGCGCGGAGGGGAGAAGGCAGATGGAATAGAGAAGGGATCACTAAGAAAATGATGGCTGGAGCAACCAGTTGGGATGGAGATGCGTGCCGAAAGCAGATAATGGACCAAACATGATGACCTCTCAGTGTCTGTGTTGCAAACCATAATGCCCAAAAGTAGAGAGAGAGTATGGGGAATATTGTCTGCCTTAGAGGCAGGGGGAGGGTGGGAAAGGGGGGTTATACCAGGGATATTTGGGGATATTGGTGGTGAGAAAGTGCACTGGTGGAGGCATGAGTGTTTGGTTATTATGTGATTGTAACTCAAACATGAAAGCTTGCAACTGTCTCACAGTGATTCAATAAATTTTTTTTAAAAATGCTAAAATAAATATATTTTATTAGATACTCTACAATTTTGGGGAAAATATTTGCCCACCACTTGTTTGACAAAGGATTACCACTCAAGCACTAAAGAAGTCTAGTAATAAACAATCCTATGAAAATGGAGAAAAGAGATGAACAGATATATCCTTAAAGAAAACATACAGATCGCCAATAGATATATGAAAAAAACTGTTGTTCATAACTTATCATCAGGGAAATTAAATCAAAACAACAGTGAGACACCTTATCACTCCAGTGAAATTGACATTTGTATCACTTATTTCACTTGTCATTCTGTTGGTCTTTGATTCGCTAGAGCAGGTGCCAGTAAAGTCTCTATTCGTCTCTGTCGCATGCTAGTGTAGCCCAATGACATCTGCTCACTCCAGGAACAGGAAGAGCCTCAAATCGTTCATTCAGGGTTTTGACAAAGAAGTCTGACCATTTTGTTGGTTGGTGGGCGGCCACGCAGTCTTTTGACGTCTCATGGAATCCAGTCTGAAATAGCTCTAGTCCAGTGGTCGTCTCTGAATTGATTACATGCCTGGCCCATCTGATATTTAATGCCTTGGTAAAGGAGACAGGATCACTAATTCCTGACCGTCGATGGAGGTCAGAACTCCAAATTCCTTCTCTCACTTGAATGAAACGTGACACTCCTAGCATAGCTCTTTCTGTTCGATTCTTCTTTGGGATACCCGAATAGCATTCTTATCCTGTTTTCGTAGGGCCCCGGTTTCTGAGGCATATGTTAGTGCAGGAAGAACAGTGGAGTCGAAAAGATGTGCCCAGAGTTGGAGGTTCTTCGTCCTCTTAACCACTTCTTCGATGCTCTTGAAAGCATTCCACGATGCTCTCTTACTCCGGCACCATTCTGGTGCCGTGTTGAGTTCTCGACCCAGGTACACATAGCTGCTGCATTCGGAGATGTTCATTCTGTTGAGAGCAAATGGAACGTCAGGGACTAGTTCATTTTTCATGAACATCGTTTTGCTAAGATTCAGCTGCAGTCCTGCCTTTCCTCACTCGAGGTCGAAGTCAGTCAGCATTTGTGCCACTAGGCTAATGTTTGGCATTATGAGAACAATATCATCAGGGAAGCGAAGGTGGTGTAGTTGCCGACCGTCTATCTTCACTCCCATTCCTTCCCATTCCAGTTGTCCCATGATGTTCTCGAGGGTGGGACTGAAGAGTTTTGGTGAAATGGTATCACCCTTCCAAATCCATCTTTTTAAGTCCATAAGATTGGCACACATAAAATAAAAAAATCAATCAGGGGCTAGAGCGATAGTACAGCAGGTAGAGTGTTTGTCTTGCATGTGGCCAACCTGGGTTTGATTCCAGCATCCTCTATGGTCCCTTGAGCACCGCCAGGAGTAATTCCTGAGTGCAAAGCCAGGAGTAACCACTGTGCATAGCCAGGTGTGATCCAAAAAAGAAAAAAATATCAGTCATAACCATGAAGGAAATGGAATCCTCATCCATTCTTGGGTCAAATTCTTTGGAAAACAATGTGGGAACTTCTCAAAACTTTAAGAATTAAACTTGTATAAGATCCAGCAATTCCATTTCTAGCAGTTCCATTTCTTGGCATCTACTCCAAGGCACCCCACCCCCCAAATTGTTTTGCAAAGACATTTATATTGTTATCTTTATTACAAGGCTAGCCACATTAGCAAAGATCTGGGAACAATCCAAATGACTGAATAAAGAAATTGGGATACACATATTTTTCATACAAAATGTAATATTAAGATATAAAAGAGATGGATTAATTAGTTGCTACCTGGATGGAATTAGAGTGCATTATGTTGAATAAAATCAGAATGAGAGGGATATTCTTTATAGCTCACATTTATAAATGTCTTATACATGTGAGCTATCAAGAAACATACTAAGGGAACAGCAGATGGCCTAAGGCAACATATCTGGAGAGTTGTTTTCCAGAACTCAGCTTGTCAAGGTGAGTGGTGCCATGTGGGGAGGGGTCCTTGGGATATGCTTGGGGGGGGTGTGGGCATGCTAGTGGAGAGTAGAGTGTCGATAATTATATACTTAAAATCCTGTCATTAGCAGTATTTTTATTTTAATAACACATTTATAGAATAGTGTTTGGTATTGGAGTACAGAGCTAGTTACCAAATAATGGGCAGATGTAGGGAGGAACATGACCAGAGCAGAGGAGACGGAGGGATAATGGCAGAAGGTCATGGACACTGTGCTGTGGTTGGGTCTATCAATGCCATAAAATTTAACATTATAGTAACTTTCCTAAACCATCCTAACAAAAGAAGGAATAAAGATATTTTTAGAGACACATTAAAATTTATGGCTGATGAATCCTGCAGTGACTCAATATGGACCTGGCCGACTCACTAAACTCCTTCCCAAACAGAGCACTTGAACAGGCACCATCCATTCTGGTGCCCCTGAGAGATCCTGACAAGCATCCTTGGCTCCCAGAAGTTAATAGACTCAGAGATGATATACTGATATTTTGAATGGATACACTGGCTCACTATCTAGACCACTGGGAACTCAGAGCTCCAAAAGTTGCATCTACAAAGTACCAGGGATTTTATTATTTTAAAAGCAGCATCAATGCTGAAAGTAGACTAGAGACTGAACATGATGGCCACTCAATACCCCTATTGCAAACCACGACACCCAAAAGGAGAGAGAGAGAACAAATTGGAATGCTCTGCCACAGAGGCAGAGTGGGGTGGGGGGATAGGATAGGGGGTGGGAGGGATACTGGGTTCATAAGTGGTGGAGAATGGACACTGGTGGAGGGATGGGCTCTTGAACATTGCATGAGGGTAAAACAAGCACGAAAATGTGTGAATCTGTAACTGTACCCTCACTGTGACTCACTAATTAAAAAATCAATAAATTATAAAAAAATAAAAATAAAAGCAGCATCAGTGAATGGAAAGAGAAGCCCATTAAATTCATCACAAAATTAGACATAGTCCAAAGAGTACTTCAGAGCAACAATCATATCAGTAGTCACTAAGCTGAGAAAATTGTTGTCAAGGAGATTCAATATACTTGAGAAAAACGGAAAAACTCATTTGGATAAGATAAAGTCGTTAAAAGGCAGAGCAGCAGAACTCAGCAGCAGGATAGAAGAATGAGTGACCTGGCACATAAACATCAATTAAAAAAGAATATAAAGTATAAAATAACAGTAAAAGTGAAAATGTAATGCATATAATGCACTACCACAAGCGGAACACCCTCTAAAATTCTATTTGCAACAGTATGGGTGGACCTAGATGCTATTTTGTGTAGGGAAAATAAACCAGGTAGAGAAACACAACCATTCATCATTTCACTAATATGTGGAATATAGTGAAAACAGTCTTAATAAAACAGAAATAAACGTTCGGGATACAAGACCAGTTAGTGGGGGCCGTCAGAGCAACAGTCCAGGGGGTAGGGCAATTGCCTTGCATGTGGCTTACCTGGGTTCAATCCACAGCACCCATATGGTCCTGAATCTGAGTGGAGTGACCCCTAAACACAGAACCAGGAGTAAGCCCTGACCACTGCTGACTGTGGCCCCCCCAACCAACCAACCAATCAGACCAAGTTGTGATTACTGGGAAGAAGGGAAGGATGGTGCAGCCTGAGTGGACAGGAAAATAAGGATGAAGGGGCCACGCCTCTTGGTTTTCAGAGATGCACACTTGAAGCCTACATAATGTTCCTCTAACATGGAAAAAGTTATTGAAAATGAAAAATAAACCTTGGGGTGAAGGAACTCGCTCCTGATATGCAGCACATACATGATTCTGAGTTTGATCCCTGGTGCTGCATTCATTCCTGAACAACATGGAAATTGTCAGTCCTGCACAGATGGGCTGTGTATCACTGATTGGGAGCCAGACCCCTAAAGAACCACAGAGGGGGACCCCTACAAAAATTCCATGAGGGATATAGTTCAGAAACAATAGATCTTTTTGTCTGTTTGATTTGGGGGGCCACAACCCTTGATGCTCAGGGCTTCCAACTGGCTCTGTGCTCAGGGATCCCCTTTGGTGGTGCTCTGGATTGAGCCAGGGTCAGCTGTGTGCAAGGCAAGTACCGTAATCTCTGTACTATTTCTCTGTCCTAAGAAGCAGGTGTTTTGGACAGAATTTTCCCAGAGCAGAGAGCATGCCATGCCATCAAGACTCACCTGGAGAGGCACTAGGTTTGTCAGAAGCGAGGTTGAGAAGGTGTCCCAATCTTTGTTGTATTTTTCATGGGAAAAACACAGAATAAGCAAAAAAAAAAAATCTTATGATGAATAATTGCAGAAGACTCTGGTCTGTAGGGGTGGTCTGTGGTTCTCTGGTACCTGGCCCTGGAAAATTTAAAGCAGAAAAAAATATTTGGCCTGGTGTGTGAGAATTAGATAAAGGATGTGGCTGGGTGTGTGGAGGAGTCTATATTGGTAAGAGGGTTTGTAAAACAGTCTTCAGATGCCTGCAAAAACTGGTTTGCAGGGACACATAAACAAATTTGGTTGTTAATATGGCCCTGTGCATAATAGATGCCAAGAAGACAAAAAAAAACAGACTTTGAGAAAACACAGAACACTTCTCCAAAGTAGAAGCCGGAGATCATTGCTCTGGTCTCCCTTGCTTTGGGGGCATAAACATGTGACTTCTGTATGACTAATCAGTGAATTTGCTAGAAACTTGGATTTTGAGGGAGCAAGAACATTGAGAATATACTTTTGGTTAGTCAAGAATCTAGTTTATGGGCCAACAGTAAATAATCTTCTGGAATCGAGCTTTATTTTGTTTTTGTTTGTTTTTAGTATGTAAGCCTTGCAGTTTTCAAAGGTTGTGGTGACTCCACCAACGATAAATCAGTCTGTGCTTTTGCCAAAGCCATCAGTTTAATGTGATCAAACATTTTCTGGTGGCTGATATTCTGATAGCCTGATCTTATTAGAAATACTGTGAGTTTCTTATAGTCTTTTAATAAATTCTGTTTATGCCTAATCCTGCCAATAGGTGTTAATACGGTTTAAAACTAAAATCTTTTTTTTTTTTTTTTTGCTTTTTGGGTCACACCTGGCATTGCACAGGGGTTACCTCCTGGCTTTGCACTCAGGAATTACTCCTGGCGGTGCTCAGGGGACCATATGGGATGCTGGGAATCGAACCCGGGTCGGCCGCGTGCAAGGCAAACGCCCTACCCGCTGTGCTATTGCTCCAGCCCCATAAAACTAAAATCTTAAGATATACAGTGAATTTATAGTATTTCAGAAATTAGAATTTCAAAAATTACATGTTTTCCTGCATTTTTCCTTAATAAATGAAAACTACAAACATGAACATATTTAACTATTTAAATTATATTATCATCAGTAAAATAATTATGGTTAGAGTAATAAGAACCTATGGAATCATAAGCAGGCTAAGTAAATAATTTATAACTACAGTATGTAATTCCAATATTCAGAAACTTAAAAAATAAACAAATAAAATTTTAAATCTTAATTAACTACAATTGCAGGTATAGACTTGTTATAACTACTTTGGTAACATGGAAAATATAAAGGAAAGTGGTTCTTCAAAATGCATAACTATTGCTTCGAAGTCCAAACAAAATCTGTACACAAAAACGAAAGGAGCTGATGGTCACTCGTTGATATGTCCAGCAGACTTCTATACATGGACAATGTTTAAAACCTCTTACTCATATAAAAAAAGAACGTGTATTTTCTCCATATGAATATTTAATTTCCATGATCTAAGGTTGATATTGTACATTTAGAAATAATTAAGAGTGTTTAATATGCCACAAATGGTTCCACATAAATTTTTTCTATGCCATATTAAAAAAAAATGTTTGTAGTGATTAGCTGGGAATTAAACCCTTTCAATTTTTGCAAGAGTCTCAAATGTTTCTTTGGTGAGAAGTTTTATTCTTGATAATTATCAGAACTGCTTATAACATAGGAGAATCAGAGAAACAGATGATTAAATTCCTGCTCTGATCTCAGTATCCCAGTCAAATTAAAACCTTGGCACAAAAGAGAAATTTGCTTTCCCTAAGACATTTAGTAATATGTTTTTCCCTTTCCAAGAAATATGATCAAGATAATATACTATGTGATTTAAACATCATATAGGCAGAAAGTGTTTCATGTGACAGGAAAGATAATTGTGAGAAATAATATACATCAAGCTTTATTCAAATATTCCTTAGATATTGCAGGAATATAATTTCTCTGTTTATGTGTTTTCCATATAAACATGGTTAAGTTTTTTTGAACTCTTTGTTTCCATGTTTCATTGTGGTTGGTTGTTCTATTATAAGGATTAAACATTTCTTCAAAGAAACAGATGGGTAAGCTCAATGAAATTCATAAATGTATAAAGATATAGTGAATATTTTCCTTGTTCACATAATTTGTTATGTAAGAAAACCGAAGAATGTTTTTAATGTAGTGTTATATACCACTCTAAGACTTATTAATATTCATTGCATTTAATAGTTCATATCAAACTCTTTTAATAGTCTACTTATGTTCAATTTTTTTCATTGCATTTACAGTATAACTTTTTAAAGGGAGAAACTGTAGTTCTTATCATAGTAACATACATAGCGCGTGTTTCATACAGTGTTTTTTTTCAGTTTGTAGGCATTTATTGGTTATAAACTGCCACTCATTGGTTATAGAGTGCTAAATAAAATAAAATTCTTGGTCGCACCAGATTGCACCCTGTAAGGATAGTAGACATTTGAAGATGAAAGAAACTAATAACATTATGAATTCTATGAAGATAAAAATATTCCATGTTGTTTGCAGGAACTCTAAAATAATGTCAGAGGATGTTCCAAGAAGTTATTATCATGGCACTAAGGCACCATTGAGCTAGAGGTCAAGCAGCAAGAGTGTCAAGAGCAGATATTATGTCAGTGATTAAAAGAAATAATAAGAACCAAAACTTAAGCTATTGTAATGCACAAGAGATAAATTCTAAATAGAGCCTACAGCATTGTTATTCGAGTTTCAACTTGTTTGAAACTTCTTTGTCATTATTGGCTTATTCCTGTCATGGGGAACTGAGATTCCCATCTCCCATATGTGTGCATATTTGTGTGAATTATGACCCAGGTCAGGAGATCATGGTTTACTGAACTCACTTCCCTCCTTGTATTTCTATCTTTTACAACAAAATATTCGTTTCACTGTAATTATCTTGCATTCAGTACCAGCACACTCTGCGAACGGAATTGAAATGAGAATTAAGGTGGCTCTCTGAGGATATTATGTTTAAATGGACATATTCTAGATAATAAGTTATTACAGAGATTAAAAAAAAAAACCACCTCAGGTAGTATTTTCTTTTCTTTCTTTTTTCTTTTTTTCTAAACCAAATGACTGTGACTTACAGAGTTACAAAGTTATTCACGATTAAGTTTCAGGTCTGCAATGTTCCAGCTCCAGCCCCTTCACCAGTGTCTACTTGCCTCCACCAGTGTCCCCACGTTCCCTCCTGCACTGAGCCTGCCCCTAGGACAGGCACCTTCCCCCTCCGCTATTGTCCTAGTATTTCCTTTCCTGACTTTCCCCCAACTCCCACCTCAGTGACAGGCTTCTGACTGAAGACCAGTTCTTCTGCGCTTATTTCCCCCCTATTCCAGTGATATGTTCAATAAAAGAAATCTCTTTGCAGGAGTCCTGAAGTGGAAAAAAAAGCATCAGGTGTTTCATGAACTATTCAGGATCTTTGTGTTTGGAAGGAAGGGAGAGAAGGAGAGTGACTGGGGAAATGTTCTAATGTCTTTTAGAACAGATTTGTGAGGGTTGTTTTTTTTTTTTAATATTATTTGACATACTCCAGGAAACAAAGGGATCTATCCAAGTAAGAGATATACACGCACATCTTTGGAGTACTCTGGCTTCAATGAAATAAATGGTAAAGTCAGACTTTTAAGAGGTTATTTTGATATTTACCATGATGATGACAAGGGTTGGAATTCAGAGAGTGGCAAAGAATATAGAGGAGAATAAATGGATTTCAGATTTATTACAAAAGGACACTTTGATTGTGAATGTGAGGGGAGACCACAGGAGTCAAAACACCGTGGTGTTTCCACTGTCTCTACACTATATTTGTTACATATATAGAATCTCTGCACCCAGAAATGAAAATTAAAATTCTGTGGTTTAAAAAAAGGGAACCACAAAAATGAAAACAACAAGCAAACAAAAAACAACCTTTTTGAAGATTAGTAATTGAGGTGAGGTTGGAAGTTCCTTCTCTCTGGCTTTCAGTGTGTTTAGTATGCTGTTGTGCGCTGAGGAATTTCAGCAAGATAACAGTGGAAACTTTTCTGTTAATAAAATCCGTGTAGGCTTAGTTTTCTTGCTAAACACGGTTTGTGATGCGTTGTTTAAAGGAGCTCTCAAAACTCTCAAAAAGTTCCTAACTGTAAATACTGAAAATCTGTTTTTTAATGGATTCCTTTAATTGATTGAGAGTGTTTTAAAATTGACAGTGGGGAGAACTTTTAAAAAATATTTTTATTAAAGAATTGTGATTTACAAAGTTATTGATAGGCATATGATATCTCAACACCAATCCCACCACCATGTCACCTTCCTTCTACCAGTGTTCCCCTGTTCCCTCCCCACCCCAACGCCCGCCCTGTCCCCTTCTGTCCACTTGACAGGCACATTACAAAGTTTCGGTGGTTGTGGCTTAGGGCTCATGTTTTCAGTCTTGTTGAGTCTGTGTTCTGGATATATGATTATACCACTCTCCCATGTCATCAGTGTAACTGAAGCCCCGATGCCTGTTCACCCATTACTTCCCATTCTCTTCTTCCCCCTTGATTTCTTTCCTTCTCTTTTTCCTCGCTAAACACTGGGGTCAAGGGTGATCTAGGAATCACCCTTTTCTACAGTACATTTCCTCATCCAGTTTTCTGTATTCCTCAGATAAGTGAAATCATTCTGTTTTTGTCTTTCTTCTTCTTCTGGCTTATTTCACTCAACACAGTATCTTCCAGTTCAAACCACGTTGCAGCAATTTGCATGATTTCATCGTTTCTTGCAGCTGCACAGTATTTCACTGTATGTATATACCACATCTTCATAATCCATTCACCAGTCATTGGACACCTAGGTTGATTCCACCTCTTAACTATTGTATTGAGTACAGCAATAAGTCATGGCGTGCATATGTCCTTTTGAGAGTGTGCCTGGGGGTAGATGTTTCAAGTTGGAGTTACTGAGTCAAATGGCAGTTTAATTCTAAACTTACTGAGCGCTCTCTATACAGTTTGCCACAGAGTTTTACCAGACTGCATTCCCACCAACAGCGGATGGGAGTTCCTTTTTCACCACATACCCACCAACACAGATTGTTCTCATTATTTTTGATATGAATCATTTTCTCACTGCTGTAAGATGGCATTTCATTTTTGTATTGACTTGGACTTCTCTGATAATGAGTGATGCTGAGCATTTTTTCATTTTCCTACTGGTCTTCTGCTTATCTTCCTCTGAGAAGTGTCTATTCATTTCCTCTCCCTATTTTTGGATAGGGCTTTGAATTTTTTTATTGTTGTTGATCTTTGCAATTTATATAACCTCAATATAATGCTTTTATCTGAAGTGTTTTGAATGCAAATAGTTTTCTTATTCAGTTAACTGTCTTTTAGTTTTAGCCTGATTTTGATTTTGTTTTTTTGCCATGTAGAAGCTCTCTAATTGTACGTAGTCCCATTTATTTATTTTCGATTGTTGTCTTTGCCAGTGGTATCAGATCATTGAAGACACCTTTGAGGTCCAAATCTTGAAGTATTCTGCCCATATTTCCCTCAGTGTACTTTATAGTTTCTGGTTGAATCTCAAAGTCAAGTCTTTGAATTGACTTTTGTGTAAAATACAAATCCAGTTTTCAGCAGGTAGGGCATTTGCCTGCTCGTGGCTGACCTGGGTTTGATTCCTCTGTCCCTCTGGGAAAGTCTGGCAAGCTACTGAGAGTATCCTGCCCACACGGCAGAGCCTAGCAAGCTACCCGTGGCATATTCAATATGCCATAAACAGTAACAACAAGTCTCACAATGGAGATGTTACTAGTGCCTACTTGAGCAAATCGATGAGCAATGGGATGACAGTGATACAGTGCTATAGGCTTTTGTTTTTTTATTAGTGAATCACTATGTGGAACAGTTACGAACTTATGAAATTTCGTGTTTGCATTTCAGTCATACATTGATCGTTTACCTATCCTCCCACCAGTGCCCATTCTCCTCCACCAATGTTCCCAGTATCCCTCCCAACACCTCCACCTCATCCCCCACCATCCCACCTTGCCTCTGTGGCAGGGCATTCCCTTTTGTTCTCTCTCCTTTTGGGTGTTATAGTTTGCAATAGAGGTATTCAGTGGCCATCATATTCGGTCTGTAGTCTACTTTTGGCTTGCATCTTTCAACCCGAATGGGTCCTGCCAACATCCTATACTTGGTGTCTCTATCTCAGCTGCCTTTTCCCCCAGCATGTGAGGCCAGTTTCCAAGCTGTAAGGCAGACCTCAAGGTCCTTATCTCTACTACTCTTGGGCGTTAGTATCCCACTCTGTTACTTTATATTTCACAGATGAGTGCGATCTTTCTATGTCTGTCTCTCTCTTTCTGACTCATTTCACTTAACATGATACTCTCCATATTGATCCACTTCTATGCAAATTTCATGACTTCATCTTTCCTAACAGCTAAATAGTATTCCATTGTGTAGATGTACCAGAGTTTCTTTCACCAGTCATCTGTTCTTGGGCACTTGGCTTTTTTCCAGATTTGGCTATTGTAAACAGTGCAGCAATGAAAATACAAGTGCAGATGTCATTTCTACTATACTTTTATGCCTCTCCAGGATATATTCCCAGGAGTGGTATTGCTGGGTCAAATGGGAGTTCAATTTCTAATTTTTTGAGAATCACCTATATTGTTTTCCAAAAGGGCTGAACCAGTCGGCATTCCCACCAGCAGGGAAGGATAGTCCCTTTCTCCCCATATCCACGCCAACACTGATTGCCTTTGTTCTTTTGGATGTGAGCCAGTCTCTGTGGTGTGAGATGATATCTCATCCTTGTTTTGATCAGCATCTCCCTGATGATTAGTGATGTAGAGCACTATCTCATGTGCCTTTTAGCCATTCAGATTTTTTCTTTGAGAAAGTTTCTGTTCATTTTTTTCACTCCATTTTTTGATGGGGTTGGATGTTTTCTTCTTGTGGAGTTCAACCAGTGCCTTGTATATCCTTGATATCAATCCCTTATCAGATGGTTATTAGGTGAATATCCTTTCCCATTCTGTAGACTGTCTTTGTATTTTGGTCATTGTTTCTTTTGAGGTGCAGAAGCTTCTTACTTAATATAGTCCCATTTGTTTATCTCTGTTTTCACTTGCTTGGCCAGTGCTGCGTCATCTTTGAAAATACCTTCAGCTTCAATGTCGTAGAGGGTTTTGCCAATCTTGTCTTCCATGTATCTTATGGATTCTGGTGTGATGTTGAGATTTTTAATTCACTTTGACCTGACTTTTGTACATGTTGGTAGGTAGAGGTCTGAGCCCATTTTTTTCCCCCATGTAGTTGTCCAGTTTTGCAAGAACCAGTTGTTGCAGAGGCTTTCCTTGCTCCACTTCACATTTCTTGCTCCTTTATCAAAGATTAGATGATCAGGTATTAGAGGGTGTGCATCAGGATCTTCAACCCTGTTGCATTGGTCTGTGGCTCTGCCTTTGTTCTAGTACCATGCTGTTTTAATTATTACTGCTTTGTAATAGAGATTGATATTGGGGAGGGTGGTTCCTCCCATATTCTTTTTCCCAAGAATTGCTTTTGCTATTTGTGGGGAATTATTGTTCCATATGAATTGCAGGAGTGTTTGCTCCATTTCTTTGAAGAATGTCATAGGTATCCATAGGGGTTCACATTGAAATTGTACAACGCTTTGGGGAGTATTGTCATTTTGACAATGTTAATTCTCCCAAGCTATGAGCAAGGGATATATTTCCATTTCCTCGTGTCCTCTTTTATTTTTTGAAGTAGCATTTTGTAGTTTTCTTTGTACAAGTCCTTTACCTCCTTAGTTAAGCTGATTCTGAGGTACTTGATTTTCTGAGGCACAATTGTGAGCGGGATTGCTTTTTTCATGTCACTTTCTTCTCTCTCATTATTTGCGTATAGGAAAGCCCCATGGCTTTTGGGTATTGATTTTATAGCCTGCAACTTTACTATACAGGTCTATTGTTTCTAGGAGTTTCTTGGTAGAGGTTTTAGGGTTCTCAAAGTATAGTATCATATCATCTGTGATTAGTGAGAGCTTGATTTCTTCCTTTCCTACCTGAATGCCCTTAATATCTTTTTCTTGCCTAACTGCTATTGCAAGTACTTCCAGTACTATATTGAACAGAAGTGGAGAGAGTGGGCATCCTTGTCTCATCCCTGGTCTTAGAGGGAAGGCTCTTAGTTTTTCCCCATTGAGGATGATGCTTGTAGCAGATGGCTTTCACTATATTGAGGAAATATAGTCCCTTCTATACCTATTTTGGCGAAAGTTTTCATTATAAATGGGTTCTGGGTCTTGTCAAATGCTTTCTCTGTGTCTATTGATATGATCATATGGTTTTTATCTTTTCTTTGTTGGTATGATGGATTATGTTGACTGATTTCCGAATGTTAAACTATCCTTGCTTCCCCGGGTTGAATCCCACTTGATCGTGGTATATGATCTTTTTGATGAGTTGTTGAATTCTATTTGCTAATATTTTGTTGAGAATCTTTGCATCTGTGTTCATCAAGGATATTGGCCTGTAGTTTTCTTTTTTTGTGTGGTGTCTTTGTTTGCTTTTGGTATTAGGGAGATATGAGCCTCGTAGAAACTGTTTGGGAGGGTTTCTGTTTCTTCAATTTCCTGGAAAAGCTTGAGAAGAACTGGCAGTAGGTCCTCTTTAAATGTTTGTAAAAATCTTGCAATGAGCTCAAACTTATATTAGGCTTGTGTAGCATATAAATTATTAGTAAAATGATAGTTATGTTTAATACACATCATCAGCATTAATATTTATGATAGATATTACGTGCCGTTTCCACCTTTTATTTCAATTAACTCAGGTAAATACTAAAGACTCTATACATTTTTTTGCAATTAAATACAGATTTATTGGGACCAGAGAGATAATACAGTGTGTAGGGCACTTGTATTACATGAGACTAACCTGGGTTTTCTCCTCAGCATCTCATATCGTCCCTGAGCCACACCAGGAGTGATTCCTCATTGCAGAGCCAGGAGTAAGCCCTGAGCACCACCAAGTTGTATCAATGTGTCACTATCACCCTGTTGTTCATCGATTTAATTGAGTGGGCACCAGTAAAATCTCTGTTACACTCAACCCTGAGATTTTAGCAGCCTCTCCTTACTAATCTTTCCCAACGATTGGAGGCTCTTTCAGGGTCAAGGCAATGAGACCTATTGTTACTGTTTTTGGCATATAGAATATTCCACGGGTAGCTTGCTAGGCTTTGCCATGTGGTCGGGATACTCTCGGTAGCTTGCTGGATTCTCTGAGAGGTATGTATATATCTGTTACTGTATTTTGGATATGAATACGCCATGGGGAGCCTGCCAGGCTCTCCCAAGTGAGTAATAGACTCTCGGTAGCTTGTCAGGTTCTCCAAGAGGGAGAACTAGGCTATTAGATGTTTCAAGGCCGCATTGCTGTGGACCTTAGGCCAAGGTGTAGCCCATCAATTGATCTACTTTAGAAAAGTTATGCTTTTTTTAATAGCCAGTAGTAATAAATACTCATTTATTACTAGGCCTTTGGCACGTATTTTAATCATCTTATATGACTCAAAAGATAACTTGGGGTCAGTGAGCTTTCTCAGAGGGCAAAAGTGCACATCCGCATATTCAATCCACAGAACCCTGTGATTCGTCCAAGCTCCTAGTCCCATGGGTGGCTTCTAACATCACCTGGGCTGAGCACCAGGTAGCTAACCTCCTGACACAGGATTAAATCAGTGCTCGGTTTTGAAGTTATCATCGCTCACGAAAAATCATGAAATTACGAAATCACGAAATCCCGTTAATCATTGATTTCTCAAGCAGCTCAGTAACCTCTCCATTCGTCCTTTCCCTGAGATCTTAGAAGTCTCTCTCAACTCGACCCTCCCAACGATGTCCCACTGGAGGCTCTTTCAGGGTCAGGAGAATGAGATCCAGCTTGTTACGGACTTTAGCATATGAATACACCATGGGAAGCTTGCAAGGCTGTCCCATGTGGGCAGGAAACTCTCAGGAGCTTGCTAGTTTCTCCCAGAGGGAGAAGTAGGCTACAAGATATCTACAAGCTTCTACAAGATATCTTCTACAAGATATCTACATGCTTCTGGGAGCTTGCTTTTAAGTCTCTGGATGTTGGCCGTTGATGGGATTACACACACCTGGGTTCCTCTGCCTGTACCTTCATGCATGAGGCCTGTCTGAACGTGTGGAGAGAGGGGCCTTGAGCATGGCTGTGGCTAGGTTCCGGTGGTCTTTGGCCACCAGGAGCTCTGCTCGGGGTGGGGAGGGAAGCTGGAGCCCATCCCCTCCGAGGGGCCCCGGGGAAGATAGCCAGGTGTGCGGGCAAGAGACTCTCTTAATCATCGCTCACAAATAAAAAATTACATGTATTGGGAATGAAAACTATCAAAGGTGGGCAAAACTTTGGCCCTAAATTGAAGACACAAGAACACCACGGAGGCCAAGAAGTCGGGTGGGGTGGAGTGGAGTAAGAAGAGATGTGGAAGTAGTGTGGAGGCAAGGGCCAGGGGCTTTGGGCTACTCTGCAGGATACAGGTGAAATAGCTACTAGATAAACTACTAGAATGATCATTACTGAATGCATGGGCCCCAAAGCACAATAATTAAACTTAAAAATGTTTCTGGAACTTGGGATCATTGATGGAGGGATGAAGTGATTGGATGGTGGCATTGGAGGTGGTCACATGGTGTGCCTGAGACCCCATTGTAAATCATGGTATCTAAACAAAAACAAACAAACAAACAAGACAATCAGTGCTTGCTTGTGTCGAAACTGAGCATCAAATCGATACACTGACTCCTAGCATGAAACTGCGACCTGAATAGAGACTGGGAGTTCACCCTCAAATAAAATTTTATTGTTTATTTTTATTAATTTCTTAAATATAATGTGATATTATAGTTCACCCTGATCACTCCTTTTTTATTCCTTGTCGTTCTATGGTTTCTATCTCTATATTAACGTGTCCTTATGTAATTTCCCATCAGATTTGGGGTAAAGTATGGCATATAATAGAGTACTTTCTAAATAGTTTTATATAGAAAATAGTAATATAGTTTACTATTAAAATAACTCAATTCTAAATATTTAAAACTATCATTCAATTCTCTATACACATTCACCTAAAATATGAAGGCTTGTTCAGATGTACTGTATTATGCTATAACTGAACAAGGAGAACATCTTGTTCACTTTTTTTCTTTTGGTTTTTGGGCCATACTTGGCTCTGCTCAGCACTTACTCCTGATTCTGTACTTAGGGATTACTCCTGGCGGGTCTCAAGGGGTCATCTGGGGTGCCAGGAATCAATTCTTGGTTGGCCATGTGCAAGGCAAACACCTTACTCCTTACCCTTGTTCTCTCTCTAGCCCCGTTACTTTTTTTTTTTAATGCTGAAGATTAAACCCAGGCCTCATTCTTGCAGGGCAAATACTCTAACACTGAGCTACATCCAGTGGTGGGTTTTACAGGTTTAACAGAAAGTTGATTTTTAAAAAAAAACACTTAATATTATATACATATATATATATGACTAAAATGCTAAAGTGTGTATATGTGTTTATATGTGTATGTAACCTATCAATATATAACTCAGGCTGGATATGTTGAGGGGAGCTCCACTAACTAAAACTTTCATGCCTGTCTTTGGTCATATGTCGACTTCTAGTGTAAGTCAAAACTCTGGGAACCATGGAAACTGCTCTACTGAGGAATGTGAGCAATCGTAGATTATATTTATATCATTTACACCGTGGAGTATCAAATATCACATTGCAAGTATAGTTTTTACAATTCCTTGTTCATTTTATGAAACAATAAAATATGCAGTATTAAGGTCCTTAAAATAAGGGCATTTCCTTTACAGTAGATTATATAAGTAACAATCACCTTTTTATCAGAGATCTTTTAGCTGACAATCTGCCAACAATGTCTGAGTGACTAATAATCTAAGCTTTAAAAATGTGACTTCCTAATCCAATTATTTCTTATAAAGGGTAACACATTTTAATGGCACTAAAATACCGGATGGAAATATTGGTTATAATAAATAAAATAGATTCATTCAAGTCCATGTGTTGTAAGTCTAGATATGAATGAAATTTACTGTGAATAATGTCATTAATTTTTCTCCAAATCAGTTCTAGTTTCATGCATTGAACCTGTAGTTTCTTCACATTGTTACATTTTAAAACAATTATTTAACATATTTACATGCAATAATATGTGTCTATATTTAATAGAACTAAAATCATTATTTTGTTTAAGATAAAATATAATGGCATGTGAGCTATTTGTGGATATATTTATACACAAATGGTCATTCAAATAATAGAAGCTAGTTTTCTCTGTTGGGGCAACACAGAGATAATTGCTTCTTGGGATATTAGTTCATAAGGGATTTTAAAACATTGCATGCTAAAATTGGAAATTAGGCCCCATCTTCATGTTACTATGCATGGTTTCTTCTGTAATTGGGAAAACATAGTTTCTTCTCTCATGAAGGTGTGTTCAATGGAAAATAAAATGAAAAATTTCTTTTCCCTGATCCTGAACTGTTGAATATTATCATAGCATAATATATAATAGTACCACCAACTATGAGCCACCTAGGTGAAATTCAACCAGAATAACATGGGCCATAATTTTTTTAATTAAAAATGAGTGGGTTATTTTATTATTAGACCTTTAAAGTCTTGTAACATATTTCCTATGTCTTTGTATGGTCCACAATATGTAAGAGGAAAAGAATTATATAAAAAGAAAAATATTTTGCTAACTTAAAAACTGACTTCACAAAGATTTAATTTTGTTTAAGTTTAAACTTTTTAACACAAGTTTATTATTATGTTCAGTAGTTTTATTTTTAAATTATGTGTGAATGGACTGCCAGTTATAAATAATAATGTAAGTATAGTAACTAAAAATAAGAGAAAATATATGAAACAGAATGTCTACTAACATTAATTGGGTATAAAAGCATAAATAAGAGAAAATATATGAAACAGAATAAGTCTACTAATATTAATTTGGTATAAAAGCATATTATTTCAAGTAAGAGGTTAAATTTAGTAGGAGAAAAATATGTTGAAAACTAGTGCCACCTTTTTTAATAGAAACAATGCACATTAGATAAAAGGAGAGGACAAAAATTTCAAATTAAAGTGGCCATTTAAACAATATAAGAGTCATTCTGAATGCCAAGAAATGTATTAATAAAAATATACAAGAAAAGAGTCATTAATAAAAATCTCTTATGCATGTACATATATCATAATATGAATCTCTGTCACATAATGAACAAAAAGTAAGGTAAGATTTATCAATTATATCAGTATGTTTAGATGAAATTTATTCAGCATAAAAACAAAGTGGTATATCTTTTATACAAAGAAACAACTAAATAAAATAAATTAAAAAAGGACTAAAATATTCTAGATAAGTGAGTCATAATTTTGATAGCTAAAATTTTTAGTAACAAGACCATTAACATGACATGAAGAGAAATTCTAAATGTTTAATGGTTTAATTTACAATTACATAAATAACTTTCTTTTTTTATAGTTGGTTATATGTTTTGTTTATTTATTTTTTAAAGAATTTTATTTTATTGAATCACCATGTGGAAAATTACAATGCTTTCAGGCTTAAGTCTCTGTTATACAATGCTAGAACAACCATCCCTTCACCAGTGCCCATATCCCACCACCAAAAAAAAAAAAAGCACACCTCCCATCCCACCCTCCTGCGCCCCCCCGCCATGTAACTGATAAATTTCACTTTACTTTCTATTTACTATGGTTACATTCAATATTTCAACACAAACCTCACTATTATTGTTAGGAGCACCCCACTAGTCAGACCTGTTGTGAAAAGATATAAGGTTTTGGATTTCTGTACTTTAGCAACTAAGTCCAGGGAGATTTCTTCCAGATATTGGATCATTGCAAGCTTGTAAATCCCATCTGTAGTTGTCATAATATGGCGGTCACCATGCCCTTCACCCCGGCAAGGAAGAGGTGAGAGAGAGAAATACCATTCCCCTCCTGGGCGGGCATGGGGCCGAGGCTTAGTTCTCAGTCTGGAGACATTCTGCGAGGAGCTGCCCATGCCAAAAAATTTAGCTGGCGTCTGCAGTCATGCTCATGCAGCTGCGGAGAGGCCGCACACACATGCGGCCCCCAGGATCACATCTTGGCAGCCCATAAATAACTTTCTAATAATTAATTACCAAATAATAACTCCATAACATTTATTTATCAGAAATCACAGTAAGTGGCCATGAATATATTTTAGTACTCAAACACCTGCCTTGCTAATATGAAATTCTGAGTTCAGAGTCAGATCACTGAAAAAAAATTCATAATAGAAATGATAAAAACTGAATCATACTAATAATACGAAACAAATTCAAGGCAGAGCAAATGGGTAAATATTTGAGATAAAATTTATGTAATCAATATTATAAATATATATTAAAAACTTTCCTATCTATGCCTGACAGTGAAGAGGACTTACTCTTGGCTCTGTATTCAGGGATCACTTCTGACTGTTCTCGGGAATATATGTGGCACTGAGAATTGAACTCAGATCTGCCATATGCAAGACTTATCTTCTGTCCTATCTCTCTGGTCCCATAAATGTAATTTATTAATGTTCCTGTGTAATATAGGTATGAGAGCACCCCTGTTCCACCTTTGACAATAAGAGAGCAAAGCTCAACTTTTTAAAATGGGGGAGATATTGAAATGATCCTTAGAAACAAAAATTTTGAAATTTATAAAAAGTTTTTCTAAGAAACCATTAGTTTTATTTGAGGTAAGAGAGAGGGTACCAAGCCTTAATTATACAATGTATTTGGGTAGAGGTAGATGAGAATACACATTTTAGATAGAGATGCAGGTGAATCTCTAGGATGGAGAATGGTCACTAAAATTTTCTAAACTGTGCAAAATGTCATTTAAAAATAGCAAAAGGGTGAAGAGAGAGTGTGGAGGGTAAGGTGCTTGCCTTCCATGTGACTGACTGCCACTGAATCCCCAGCACCCCATATGGTCCTTCAGGAATCACCAAAAGTAACCCCTGAGCACCAAGCTAAGTGTAAACCCTGAACAGCTGGGTGTAATCCCAAAGTTCTACCCCTCAAAATAATAAAAAAAAGACCGGCCCCTCCCACCGCCGAGATGTGATCCCGGAGGCCGCACACATGTGCGGCCTCTCCGCAGCTGTACAAGCGTGAATCCAGACCCAGCAAAACCTCTTTTGGTGTGAGCAACTCCTCGCAGAATGTCTCCAGCCTGAGAACTAAGCCTCGGCCCCGTGCCCGCCCGGGAGGGGAAAGGTATTTCTCTCTTTCGCCTCTTTCTCTCCGGGGATGAAGGGTGCGGTGTCCGCCATATTAAGACGACCACAGATTGGGTTTTCAAGCCTGCAATTATCTAATATCTGGAAGAAATCTCCCTGGACTTCTTGTTAAAGTACAGAAATTCAAAACCGCGCGGCCGCTACCGCGGCCGTGCGACCCTATTTGTCTTCACAGTAGGTCTGAATCTAGTGGGGTACTCCTAACAACAATAGTGAGGTTTGTGTTGAAATATTGAATGTAACCAAAGTAAACAGAATGTAAAATGAAACTTATCAGTTACAAGGTAGGGGGTGGGGGGGCGGGATGGGAGGTGTACTGTGTGGGTTTTTGTTTTTTTTTTTTGTGATGGTATATGGGCACTGGTGAAGGGATGGTTGTTTCAGCATTGTATAACTGAGACCTAAGCCCGAAAGCATTGTAATCTTCCACACGGTGATTTAATAAAATAAAATAAAATTTAAAAAATAATAATAATAATAATAAAAAAAACAGAGAAAGGTTGAGTTTCATATACTAATAGTGCTTTTTATATTGAACTTTAGAAATATGCTATATGTATTTTGTCAGAGTTCACTGACATAAAGAAGATAAAACATTTCTGGATAAAGTGGTTCATCAGAATTAATGTCCGGACTTATTTGTTGATGAGCATGGCTGATTACCTTTCCCTAGGCTTTCAAGATGAACAGTTCGGTTCTGATAACTCCTCAAAACATCTGTGATGAATGCCCCCAGCTCACCCCCAATCTTGTTAATTTGGTTTCTTCTCCCTGTCGCCATGATGTAAAAAAAATGTTGGGTTGGAGATAGAGTGTAAGAGGTCAGCTACTTGCTTTGAGTGCAGCTAACTCCCCTTCAAATCTCTGGGACCACGTATGGTCCCCTGAGTACCACCAGGGGTCATTCCTGAGGACAGAGCCAGAAATAGCCCCTGAACACCATAGTGTGGCCCACCTTTCCCCAATATTGCATCGATACTATTATATATAAAATGTAATATTGTGAAGTAATAATATGTTACATAAAGAATAAGCCAGAATCAGGGATATCTAGATTAAAATAATAATTCCATGTGATAGTAATGTTCAGCTTCAAAGTGGAAGATGACATTTTCCCCTTTAGGGTTTGATTTGAGATTAATAAGAAGAGTTTGCAAGATGTCTTGCATTTAGACTAATATATTTTTCAATAGGTGAAATTGTTAATATAGTCTCAGATTTGATTTAGTTATTGTTTATTAGAACAGTTTGATGATTAATCAGAACTTTGTTGTTAGGAATTCTCAATATACATTTAAAAGTTGAAGGTGAATCAAATATTAACTGAATATTAAATAGCACTGTCATTCCATTATTCATCGATTTGCTCAAGCAGGCACCAGCAACGTCTCCATTGTGAGACTTGTTACTGTTTTTGGCATATCCAATACACCACGAGTAGCTTTCCAGGCTCTGCCATGTGGGCAGGATACTCTCAGTAGCTTGCCGGGCTCTCCGAGAGGGTCAGAGGAATAGAACCTGGGTTGGCTTCATTCAAAGCAAACCAGCTGTGCTATATTATTATTAAATAAATATGAAAGAAAAAATTTTTTATTAATTCTTAAATAGCTCTTAAAGATGAATTTCTATTTTGCCTTTTTAGTTTTTTCTTTTTTTTGTTTTTCCCTTTATTAACTAAAGAAATGTGAATATACATGATACAGAAACTTTAGAATTAAGTCATAAAACCAGTAGCTTAATTGTTGAGGGCTCAGTATGTATTTTGAGTCTCTCATGTAGGATTATGTAAGTACTTACAGCTAATGATTAAACATGGTTGGTAAAAATTAACTCATCCATATAACTTTTACCTCATTTTGAAAGTGTAGTGAAGTGTAAACAGCAAAGATGGAGTATTTGCCTTTATAAAACTTTAACCCTAAGATTTTGTAATAAAGTTGCTACTTCATTTCATAAGGAAGTAACTCCATGTGTAATATTTATTTAAGCAAGTTTTCTCAGGTCACTGGCTGTTAAATAAACCTAGTTAAGTAAGAGTAATGCATGTTAAAGATTTAAGAATTCCTTACCACACACCCTGCATTAACTTTCTTTTCCATTATTTTCCCCTTGTTGGGAAGTCTCAGGTTCTCAGAAGTAGTCTGCTATAATGCTTGGTTATATATGCAGTATTTTTTATTCTGCTTGAAATATCTTAGGAATTATAGTTCTCTTCTCTGTTTTCAATTTTAAAACAAAAGTTGTTCATTTTATCATCTTGGAGGTCAAAGAAAATGATGAAAGACCCAGTATATAAGACTTAAATAATAGAAAAAAAGGACTACTCTGATTTTAATGTATTGTTAGTTTTGTGTCCTCAGCTGGTTATAAATTAATAATTTTTGGTGATTGATGACAGTATATTCATTGTGAGTCGCAAGATTTATACCTGCAAGGTGGTTTGGGATTATATAGCTCATTGTGAACCTAGTTTCAGAAAAATGTGGAAACTTAGGCTAATCAATTGTTAATAAAATAGCAATTGAAGATTAATATTATACCATTAAGATATCAGGATTATTTCTATTACTTTCTGCTTTTGTCTAACTTTTTTAGTATTTAAAATACATAGCTCCTTACAATTATGCATTACATCTCTTGGGAAATACTTAAAATGTTATAGATGAAAGCTCAATTTGATCACAAATCAATTTCCAAATATATTTTAAATCTTTTTTCCCCAGAAGGTTGAGAAATTTTTTGTGGTGAACATATTTATTTTTATTATTTTATTGAAAAGTAAAAGAAAAACTAAAAATAACAGTGACTAAAACGATATGTTAATTTGTTTCAGTCTCGTTTGAGAAGTGTTGATGGTACCAATCCAGGTTTAACTGGTGTACTTAGATATCAGGTATTTTGCTTCATTCTTTAATTTTTATTCATAATGTTGGACTCAAATTTTGGTCAAGATTATAGCCACAGCAACAGTTCTTTTACCTATTCCAGATATAGCAAAAATGAGTATCTTTTCCTCTTAATAATGTGTTTTCCTTAGAAGTTGTACATTATTTTCTCTTTGATACTATTGTGCACAATAGTTATATGAATATAAATAACTCCAGTAGGAGTCAAGGGTCAGAGTTTTTATTCCAGAAAGCTTTGTGCCCAAGTGAAAACTGAAGATTTTATTTTTATGACTGAAGGGACAATAGTGTCTGTTATAATGAGTGCGAATGTGTGGATGATCAATAAGGATTTTTCTGCTTAATATTCCCTTTTCCTATCTAGCCCAGGTATCTGCTGAAAACTTAAGCCATTGGTAAGAAAGCCAGGCCTGGCAGTTTATTAGGAATTTCTTTAAGATTAAATGGTACATAGAAATCACCTCTTATGAATTTTGTCTCTCTTGTGCTTTTGGGACCACAATCAGTGTTGCTGAACACTTACTTCTGGCTCTGCACTCAGAGAGCACTCATGACATATTTAGGGAATTATATGGAGTGCCAGGTATAGGATGCAGGTCTGCCACAGGCAAGGCAGGCACCCTAACCCCAATGCATTATCTCTTTGACTGAATCCTTCTAAAATTTTGTGTCTGTTATACCTGGACATATTACGAGCTTCGTTGACACTGTCATATACGCATATTCCTGATCAAGAGGAAAAGTACATGCCTTGTTTATGGGAGACACTAAACTTGGAAGTATGTGCTCCCACTATCCCATATCACAGCCCTCGCTGCTGCAGTTCCAGTGGCCCTGGAGTCACACTGGGCCCAAGGCCTGGATGTGGCAGATTGAGTGGACCTGGGTCACTTAAGTACTTCTGTGTGGTTTGCCTTCCTCAAAACATATAAATATTAACCCCCTATTCCTGAACAGCTTTCAAAATGTGTAATAAAATATACAACTTACCAAGTTTTATATAAGCTACATATATATACACATATATAAATAAATACCCTTGACTTATGAATAGAAAATTGACAATGTTGATTTGGGATTAGAATTGCTGATTGAATTGAATTTCAAGTTATCTGTAATGTGATTAGCGGCTCAGAATAAAGACGTTTATATTTACAGAGTATAGAGTTATTCTATGTATGTGGGGAGCACACTCTGTGGTGCTCAAGGTTTGCTCCTGGCTCGCTCTGCACTTAGAAATAACTTCTGGCGGGACTTGGAGGACCATATGGGGTGCCAGGGATGGAACGCCTGAGTCAGCGACATGCAAGGCAAACAGCCGACCTGCTGTCATATTGCACTGGCCCCTCTGTGTAGGTCCTGAGGAGTTCTGGAGTATTTTATGTATACATTCATTGTATAATAGGTTTGGGTTGTGACCAATGAAGCTGACTTCAATGAACAGAATCAAAAATTGGAAATTTATTGGAGCACCAATTATGAATTTGGAGAATGCGTATCTGTGTAGTAGAAATTATGACAGTCTTTATAACCCCATATATAATTTGGAGAATACATATCTGTGTAGTAGAAATTATGACAGTCTCTATAACCCCATATATTTGTTTACTTATGTTTTTGGTGTGTGAGGTTAGGTGTTGGGCCATACCAGCTATACTCAGAATTTACTCCTGGATCTGTGCAGTGCCAAAGTGCTGAAGAGATAGTAGAGGGATAAACATTTGCTTTGTACATTGCTGACCCACATTTGAGCCTCAGTACCTCACGGTTCCCCAAGCACTACCAGGAGTGATCCCTGAGTACAGAGTCAGGAGTAAGCCCCGAACCCTGCCATGACCCCCAAACAAATGGACCAAACCTGTAGTTTCAGAACTCAAACAGGGTTGCCATGGAGAAGGCAGATGCCATAGTCTGTACTATTTTTCTGCCCCATCTCTTTAGATACTCTTAATTCTGGTGTCTCCCAATTTATGAGACATCCAGTGGTGCTTGGCAGTGCTTGGATCTGAGGACCACCAGGGACACACAGCTGTATGATGCAGGGGATAAAATTTGGGATCACCCTAATGATGGGTGCGTGCTCTACCACCTGAGCTATATCCCTAGCTGTAACCTGTGGTAAATATATATTGAGATGTTTTGTTTGTTTTCAGTTAGGGGAACCAAGCATGGAAGTGCTCAGGACTTACCCTTGGCTCTCTGTGCTCTGGGATCACTTCTTCTGGCAGGCCTGGGGGACCATATGGGGTTCTGGGGGTGGAAAGTGGGTTGGCCACATGGAGGGCAGGCTTTCTCCCTGCTGTACTATCGCTCCAGCTATGTTTGAAATATATGCTGTGGTTGACTTTGCACCCAAGTTCCATAAAGCTGGAATAACTAAAGCAAGCAGTTATTATTTATTTAAAAACTTGCATTCACACATCAACAGTGTAATCATGGGCCATGCATTTTACCTGGCTGTCCTGATTTAATGAAAGCTAGTAGTGATCTTGGATTCTTCACAAAATAAATCACCAACTTGTTTCGTCTCTTTCTGTCTTTCCTGTCACTGGTTTCCAATCGGGTGTTTATAATTTCATGCTTAAGTTTTGTAATAGCCCTGAAATTGATCCACCAGGGTTGATTTCCTCCAGGCTATGTATCTTTCAGCTGCTGGATTTTCTTTGTAAAATAAAAACTTGGATCATCTTATTTATTTTCAAGAGACTTTTGTCATTCATCTCTCCCGGAAGACAAGAGTCAGGATTCTTAACATACTATAGAGACCTTTCTAGGAAAGTAGCATGGTCTATAGTGTTGAGAAGGAGTTTTAGAGCAAGACTAGATAGCTTGAAATATGGGTGCTGCTTCTACTATCTGGGTACTGGAGATACATATTTGCAGTGATAGATGTATAAAACAGTTTTTATTAAAATCATATGGTTCTGTCTTCACCTTATGCACTTTCTGACCTTTTGTTGGTTACCCAAGCTACTTTGAAGTTTTATATCTCTATGGCCTCCACTATCCAGCCACCGTCACACTCCAGGCCACTTTCCGGACACTTGGGTTGAACCTCATGCATAAGTGAAACCTCACAAAACCAGGTAAAGCAGAACTTTGTGACCTTGGACTCTAGGTTCAACAAGACACAGAAACAAGACCCTCTGTCTGCCTCCTCCAATATCCAGTGCTCCAAGGATCAAACCCAGATGACCCACCATACCGGCGCCAGATAAATACCTCATCAGCCGACCTCCACTACCTCCACTGCCCAGCCACTGCCGCGCTCCAGGACACTTTCCGGACACTCGGGCTGAATCTCACACATAGAGAAGCCCCACAGAACCAGGTAAAGCAGAATTTTGTGACTTTAGACTCCAGGCTCAATGAGACCGGGAAACAAGATCCTCTGTCTGCCTCCTCCAATCTCTGGACCACACGGCCATGGACATACCATAAGACACTTAATACCCATTTTCCATAATTTATGCACCATATTTGATGGGGTTCAAATATGATGTGAACCATGAGAACACCTATAAGGGCAATTAGAGGCCGCCCTTAAAGCCTCCATCCATCTCAGAGAGGCCGGCAAGTTACCAAGAGTATCCCACCCGCATGGCAGAGCTTGGCAAGCTACCCATGGTGTATTTGATATGCCAAAAAAAGTAACAACAATGGGCCTCATTTGCCTGACACTGAAAGAGCCCCCAATATGGCAGCATTAAGAAGGGTGAGCAAGGAGAGGCTGGTAAAATCTCAGGGACAAACTAGATGCCAAAATGAAGAATTAAAATGACTGTCTGTACTTTCAATGCACATACACTGGCATCGGAAGCATCCATTGAGGACCTGATGGTGCAATGCAGAACAAGTATGACATCATTGGTTTGACCGAAACGAGAAGGCATCAGTCACATCACGCCATTTTTGGCACTGGAGAAGAACTGTTCCTTGGAACATGCAACAACAGAGGCCTTGATGGCATCGGTGTCCTTGTCAACACAAACTTGGCCATGAGTATTGATTCATTCGAATGCCTAACATTGTGAATCGGACAATTATGTTTGAACAGATGTGGCTCACTGATGGCAGTTTCTATATTCGTCATCTATGCACCAACATCCAACTATGATGAAATATTACATGGAGCTGGAGAAGTTCTATAAAGAAGACCACACCTTCTACAAGATCTTTGTCGGTGATTTCAATGCCAACATAGGACGGAGAAGGTCGCCCAAAGAATTGCACATCAGGATCCACGGCCTAGAATGGAAAGAACAGGGTGAGAGACTGTCTGAGTTCATCATGTCAACCAAGACCATCCATGGTAACTCACAGTTCCAGAAGGCCGAGTCTAAACACTGGACATGGGAGTCTTCCATCGACAGTTCCACAATGAAATTGACCACATCATATTCAATCGAGGTTTTTCCTGACTGATGTCGCTGTTGTCCCAAAATTCCAAACGAGATCAGACCGCTGATTACTTGATGCAAAATTCTACTTCAGAGTGGGGAGAAAGGACTGCGAAGTTTAAGCTTAAAGAGAACTCCCAGAATGACCACCAACTGGGAGCTCGTTGGCATTATCTCGGCAAGTTGGGAAGATGCTGTCGTTGACAACATCGATGAGGAATATAATTGACTGGTTTGGCACCTCCATGACTACTCGAAGAATGCTGAGAGTGTGAAAGCCACAAACAGATGCCTGTCTTCAGAAACTCTCAACCTCATTTGCCACCGTGGTTTGGCATGAGCCTCAGGCAATGATAAACTAACGTCTGAGATCATCATGTCAACTAAGACCATCCATGGTAACTCATAGTTCCAGAAGGCCGAATCTAAACACTGGACATGGGAGTCTCCCATTGACAGTTCCACAATGAAATTGACTACATCATATTCAATTGTGGTTTTGCCTGACTGATGTAGCTGTTGTCCCTGATGTTGCTGTGCAAAGAAGTGATAAAGGAAGACCACAAAGAGAGAAGAGCAGCAGTGTTGGCCGAAGCAGCAGAAGCTGGGAAAAGTATTCACAATGCTCGCCTGTTCTTCGCCAACTACAAGACCAAGATGACTGCCCTCCCATGTCCTGATGGATCTATCACACCTTTCAGAAGGGCAATGGACAGGATTATTCAAGACTTCTACTAGGATCTCTTAGACAGCCACATCCACCTGCCCACATACTAAATTCCTCAGGATGGATATGTCATTCCCAACATCCTCCCTTCTGAAATCTGATACACCATTTCATCGGTAAAGACGAGTACAGCACCTGGTCCAGACAAGGTCAGACCCGAACATCTGAAGAACCTGCTGCTAGTACTCATCAATATACTGGCTCGGCTCTTTACATGCTTCCTGTCCGAATGCAAGGTTCTGTCCCAATGGAAAACCAGCAGGACTATTCTGTTGTACAAGAAGGGAGACATCCACGACATCAGCAACTATGGCCCAATCTGCCTGTTGTCTATCATCTACAAGATGTTCACTTGAGTCATTCTGAATAGAGTAGGCAGAACACTAGATGAAGGACAACCATGCGAGCAAGCCAGGTTCCGAAAAGGATTCAGCATGATTGACCATATCCACACAGTGACCAAATGCATTGAAGTTTTGCAAGAGTTCAAGATGCTGCTCTGTCTATCATTCACTGAGTTACCGTTCATTGATTCTATTGAGACTGAAGCGGTCATCGAAGCCCTAGACAAACAGGGTATTCAAACTCAGTACATCAAGATCCTCTGAGAGCTGTATTACGGATTCACCACCAGGATCTCACCATTCTACAAGGAAGTGATCACTGACATAAAGAGAGGGGTTTGGCAGGGTGATACCACTTCACTGAAACTCTTCAGTGCCACCCTCGAGAACAGCATGTGATGATTGGAATAGGAAAGAATGGGATTGAAGATACATGGTCGGCAACTACACCACCTCCACTCCGCTGATGACATCATTCTCATAATGCCAAACATTAGCCAAGCGGCACAAATGCTGGCTGACTTCGACCTCGACTGTGGAAGGGTCGGACTGCAGCTGAATCTCACCAAGACAATGTTCATGAACAATGAGCTAGTCCCTGACATTCTATTTGCTCTCAATAGAATGAACATCTCCGAATGCAGCAGCCATGTGTACCTGGGTCGAGAACTCAACATGAGGACCCTCTTGGTGCCAGAACTGCGCAGGAGGAAGAGAACAGCGTGGAATGCCTTCAAGAGCATCGGAGAAATAATGCAATTCAGAGAAGACTGCTGAAGTAGTGCTGTTACCGACTGGATTTCATGGGACATCAAAAGACCGCGTGGCCGCCCACCTACAAGATGGTCAGACTTCTTTGTCAAAACCCTGAATGAACGGTTGAACGGTTTGAGGCTCTTCATATTCCTGGAGTGAGCAGGTACCACTGGGCTACACTAGCACATGACAGGGACAAATGGAGACATTACTGGCACCCGCTAGAGCATATTAAAGATCAACGGGATGACAAGTGGTACAAGTGATATCTCTATGAATTGTTTTTTTCAGTAGTTTTTGATGCCCCTCTCTTCTACATTCTTCACTTTACTTTTTTTAATTTGTTTTTATTTTTGTTTTTATTTGTGATTTTTATACATCTTATTTTCATAAACTAGTTCACAATAGTTCATTACATATAATAATTCAAACACCAACCTGATCAGCAAACATCTTCCCAACACAATAAGAGGAAGTGTGTTAAGTTTGTTGATTTCATTCTGGGGCTATTTAAGATCGTATATAAGAGTATACAAGCAAGTATGTTAAAACCAATCACATGTGTGCTGCTTTTGGTACATCAGTGGGCTAGAGTATAAGAGCAGGAAAAACTGCGTCACTCTCTTCTGGGGCCTTTGTTTTATAGTCTTTGGATCTTGGCCTTTGATGAAATTACATGGCGCTGGGGGCAGTTTGTGGGTGTGGCTGCCAAGCTACTGGAAAACTGGGGATCTGGGTGGAGAAGGCCCAGTCCTGATCTGAGCAGGCTTGGATATCTCAGTGATGGGTCCCACATACCTGTCCTCTGTCCGTTCCTTCATGGGTGAGGCTCATCTGAGCGTGTGGAGAGTGACCTTGGGCATGGCCATGGCTGGGTTCTGGAGGTTTTTGGCTTCTGGGGCACTGCTCGGGGTAGGGAGGAAAACTCAACCTGCCCCCCTCTGAGGGGCCCCAGTGAAGATAGCCAGAATCTGAGGCAGGAGATTCTGCCTCACTTCACTTTTCTAAAACTAAGTGATGTTTCATTAAATAAGTATAAAATGTCTCTTATTAACTCCTTTGAATTGCTATTTTTATGTGTTGCTAAAATTATTCATAGTTTGGCATTATAATGCTTTTGCATACATTCCGTTCTATGGATCACAAGCTACTTGTGACTCAGGCATTGTGTCTGGTTCAGTACCTGCTGCATTATAGAAATAAAATGACGGTATGTAAAATAACTGAACAAAGGAACACTGTTTCACAAATCTATTGAATTTACTTTTCATCAGGTGGTACAATATTACTTGCAACTTTTGTAGTAATTTGTTTTTCAGAGTTTACTCCCTGGGAAAGTTGCTTTTCTTATTTATGTTTTGGTTTTGAGGCCACAACTGGTGAGGCTCAGAGCTTCCTCTGGGCTCTGCACTCAGAGATCACTCCTGGTAGACTTGGGGGACCTTATGTAGGCTGGGGATCAAACCCAGATTGATCGCATGTGTGTCAAATGCCTTGCCCACTCTACTATCTCTCTGGCTACAAAAGTTATTTTTCTATTAAATTGTCTTTCTTGGTGCTTGAGGGCCTTTCAGGTTATATCTGGCTGTCAGGGATTAAACTGAGTTTGACTGCATGCAAGTTATGTGTCTCGCATAACTGTACTGTCCCTGTACTATCTCTACAGCCTCTGTATTATCTTTTGAAAAATAGAGTGGGTCCTGGCCACCAGGAGCCAGGGGACCAGTGGTACTTACCTTGTGTGTATAAGGCATCAAAGGGCTCCCTAAGCACCACTAAATGTCGTCTCTGAGAACACTGATTACCACAGGGATGGCCCTGGAGACCCCGGCCACTGATGGGACTGAGTTTAACTTTTTTTGTTCGATAAAGTTTGAACTCTTAGGCCATACTTAAACTTCTAGGTTTAGTTTACTGAAAATAGAGAATTTTAGGACATGCCCCCATGAGTCCCTGAGCATGACTTTGGCACCCCCTGCAGCAATTATTACGGTGAGGGGTATGAATTTACTGATCTGGGGCCTGAGATAGTTCAGAGGTTAAGGCGCTTACCTGGCACTGGTTGGTGTAAGTCAGAATCCAGGCACTTAACCCCTAGCACCACCAAGAGAGATGTCTGAGTACAGAGACAAGAATAAATCCTGAGGACCACTGATGCAGTCCAACAAACCACCCCCAAATATCTCTGTATATTGAATTTGTGTATTATTATGAAAAGTTAAATTTGGGGGCAAGGGGGTAAGAAAATAAAATCTGCATGTAAATAAAATAATCCAAGATTTTGTCCAATACATAAATATGTGTATTTATGTAGTAAGATATATATACTTGATGCCAGCTGTTTGAAATATACAATAATTGCTTGAAATTAAATTGAGGAATATAGTGGACTATACTAGTTGACTGTGATTCAAAAGGATTGTGTATAATATGTGCAAATATTTTTCATGTGATGAGAAATCAACAGTATAAAGAGGCATGATTATTTTAATTATTAATGTTCTATTGTATTATAACCAAAAACTTACTTTTTATAGGACATTAACAAGTGCTGGTAAAGCACTGAAAGACAATTTTCTGAAGGCTTTGGCAGCGAGAGAAGAAGACAATAACACTGGAAAAGTGAGCGTGAGTACATTTTGCCAACAGCTAAACATTGTTACAGTGAGGACACAGATGATATCCATAACATCAGTATCACTATCACTATCATCCCGTTGATCACCAATTTGCTCGAGCCAGCCCAGTAACATCTCCATTTGTCGTAGCCCTGAGATTTTAGCAGCCTATCTTTTACTTGTCCATCACAATGTTGCCACATTAGAAGTTCTTTCAGGGTCAGGAGAATGAGACTCATCATTGTTACTATATTTGGCATATGAATACACCACAGGGAGCTTGCCAGGTTCTCCTATGTGGGCAGGAAACTCTCGGTAGCTTACTAGGTTCTCCAAGAGGGAGAATTAGGGTATAAGATGTTCCAGGAGTTTGGTTTTATAGCCACTGGATCTTGGCCATTGATGGGAATACATGGCGCTGGGGTCAGTTTATGGGTGTGACTGCCTAGCTACTGGAAAGTGGGGGATCTGGGCGGAAGAGGCCCAGTCCTGATCTGAGCAGGCTTGGAGATCTCAGCCCTGGGTCCATAACAATTAATAACATTTAATGTTATTACTACAAAGTAATTCCAGAAGCACATAATCGGGCTCTTTGTTTATATTCTATAGGAATATATGTTGAATATAATTATTCTCATTTAAATCTCTAGAAATAGCGAAGTGGTAAAGTAAATTCTTTAAGTCCTTTGAGAAAGAATATGAGAATATTTAGACAATATAATAATATAAGTGAAAACTTATTTTTTCTGCAATAGAAAATTTGGCAGTTGGCAGACTGGCCATTATTTCCAGCTCTGTGCATGAAAGTTCATGTGTGAAAGTTCCTGACTCTTTTCAGTTTAACCTCCTACTATCTTTCTTTAATTCATCCACTCCCAAAATTTTGTCCTCTGCAGGCCAGATTTTATGTTTTCTCTAGAAAAATACCCTGTTATGGGTCATAACTCTGACCTCAGGAGATGTGATAGATGAGAGATGATTTTGAATCATTTCGAGAGAACATGTTCTCTATTAAAATATATATGATATCAAATATTTAATGTTGCTGACCTCTTGAATATTTGTTTTCACCCTTTGTTAATATCATATGTGCACAATCTGGTTTTTATACATATGTAATATCCATGATAAGTCTTCCATAAGTCTTAAACGTTTCAAGCCAATGATGAAAATATGGCATATATTCATGATGAATCAATCAAAAGAAAAATAATAAGTGGTGCATTGAAAAATTTAGAGCAACAGAAAAAATATGTGTAGAAACTGAAGTTCCTTAAATGGAAGATAGGATACAGGGTGTCCCAAAAGGGTGTGCCTTTCCTTTGTGAATGGCAAAGAAACTATTAAAGTTTTGGCACGAAACTATTGTGGGCCAAGTTGGTTGGTAGATTTGGGTTGGGGAATATGAGATACCTCTGCTATGGCTCTCTTGTCTATCTCATTGTCTCAGAGGGTGCTATGAGGTCCTTGGTAGAGAAACAACTGCTTTAAATAATCTTTAATTACATCATTGTGATTTTTTTCCTAATTAAAAAAAAAAGACTTTCACTAGGCTAAATAGCATTTAGTGCTGGTTGAATGTACAATGATTTGGAAACCAGGGTGTTGTCAGGTTAATTCTCTACTGACTGAAAAAAAATGGGTGGTCATTTATTTGGCATCTGAGTTTGTGATATTGTTGTAACCAGTAAAATACACATCATTATATCAAGGCCAATATTTAAGACTTGATTTTTTTACCTTTCTTAGCATTCTCAATAGTTTTATTGCAAACTATTTACAGCAGAATGGAGCATGTTTTAGAAAGATCTAATGATTAGTATCAGGAGTTGACTTAAAATCCATTTACCAAATGGATAGACTTTCTAAAAAGCAGTCTTATGAATTATGCAATATTCATGAGATTTGAATCTATATCAGTTTACTTTCAGCAGAAATAATATGCAAATTTTATGGGGTCTGAACTCTCTAAGGGAAACGATGATTTTCTAGGCATTAGAATTTCTCTACATAATGTGTCCTTGTGGTAGAAATAGAGGACTTCAATCCAGAGGCATATTCGTCCTTTCTGTTCCTTCGCCTTAGTGCAAGTGCTTGCTGCAGAAGTTACGATGCAGTATTAGAGCTGACATAGTTGACCCACATGGTCTAATAAGGTTTGCAAGACTAATGCCATAGCAATATTCCTGGTTAATTTTCTTCAAGTGTAGCTAAGAAATTAGAATATTAGATTTATAGCTGTGCATTTGCAGCATTTGTTTTATTTTTAAGCCTGGTGATTTCAAGTTTCAATGCTATTTAGTATAATTGAATCTGATTTTGAGTATTCTCTTTCTCCCTATGGTCAACTAATTACAAAATTAACTCTGTTTTTTTCCATTTAGTTCTTGAATTTGTTCTTCTATAGACCACAGAGCTTTATAAATTGCACTCCTCTTGTCCCTCCTTCCCAAGGGCACCTCCTCCAACATTCCCACATACCTACTGCTTGGACATATGAAGTGTCAGAACTATCTCTGTGTGTGTTTGTGTGTGTGTGTGTGTGTGTGTGTCTGTGTATACCCTTGAAGGAAATAAGGATTTATGAAAGTTGATATTTCTATATAACATGTATACTTCTTTAGAACACAATATTCCTCAAAGAATAAAAGTGTTGGAAAATTTCTCTGATTGAATGGGTCAGAGGTTGTTGATACAGATATTGTTTAGATAAATTCTTTAGACAGGGTTCTTAGCAGTACTGGGGTGGGGAGGGACAGGGCTCACTTTCAGTGATGCTTGACTCAAGGGTGTGGGCTCTCTAATGAAAAAAAAATTAAAGCATTTTACAGAAAAAAAGGGTGTGGGTTGATGGTTTAATGATGGGTTTAGTGATGCAGAGACAGTCAGGCTCAGTCATGCCCAGGGGCCCTTAGAACTGTACTTGGTGCTGTTAGGATGCTCTAGAACGCTAAGGGTAGAACTCAGGGCCTCACTCCTTGGTGTTTTCCATAGGAATTGAATCAGACAGTATTGCTACCAGCAGTGGATGGAGAATTCCTTTTCTACCACATTCCCACGAACACAGATTATTAACAGTATTTTTGATATGTGCCATTCTCACTGGTGTGAGTTGATATCTTATTGAATGGATTTCCCTAATAAAAAGTGATCATAATCACTTTTATGTGCCAACTGATCATTGGCCTTTCATTCTCAGAGAAGTGCCTGTTCATTTCCTCTCCTCACTCCTTGATAGGATTTTGAATTTTGTTATTAATCAGTGTTAATGGTAACATTTATTTATTGATTGATATACTTACTTATTTTTGAGTCTTCGTGTGATAAACCATTACAAAGTTGTTCATGACCGGTTTTCAGTCATACAATGTTCCAACACCCATCCCTCTACCAGTGTACGTTTCCTACCACCAATGTTCCCAATTTTTCTCCTGCCCTCCAACCCTAATCCTTCTCCACCCCCACCAGCCTGCCTCTATGGCAGGAACCCTTTTTATTTATTTCTTCCTTTCTCTTTCTCTCTCTTTTTCTCTCTCTCTCACTCTCTCTCCTTCTGTACATTATGGTTTATAATATAGGTACTAAGCAATTATATTCTGGATGTCAACCCTTTATCTGACATGCTGAATGCAAATATACCGTATATAGGAGGAATTCTCAAAGATTTGGACCTCAAAGGGGATTTCAATAATAAGATGCCATTGGCAAATTCAACATAATTAAAAATAAAGAAATGCGATTACATCAAATTAAAGAGTTTCTGCATGGCAAAAGAAACATGGGATAAAACAAAAAAACAGCTAACTAATGGGAGAAAATATTTGCATTCAGCATGTCAGATAAAGGGCTGACATCCAGAATATAACTGCTTAGTACCTTTATTGCAAACCATAATGCAAAAAAGGAGAGAGAGAGAGAGAGAGAGAGAGAGAGAGAGATGAAGAAAGAAAGAGTTCCCACCCAATGTGCTATTGCTCCAGACCCCTTTTCTCCTACTTTCTGCAGATCTTCCATCCAGTTTGTTCATTTTACCTTATAAATGTGTCTCAAATCAATGTGGCAGAGGGTGCAGGAAAGCAAAAAGGGATGGATGGAAGTTTGCTCTAAGGGCTGTGTTGTGTTGTGTTCAGAGCATGATTATACCATCTGAACAGGATGGGTATGTGTGCAAAAACTTATTTGTTTTTGTTTTGGGGACACATCCAGCTATGCTCAGACACATAGAGTTATGATGTTACTTTTTGCTATACACTCAGGAATCACTCCTGACAGTACTCAGGGTAGGGGGAGAGGGGGAACGACATGGGATACTGGGAATCGAACCTGGGTTAGCTGCATGCAAGTCAAGTGCTCTGCCTGCTGTACTATCTCTCCATCTGCAATGTCTGTGTGAAAGAATTTTGGGAAATAATTGAAATGCAGATATATACACTCCAGTAAGGGTGTACTGGAAATAGTATGTAGGAAGTACTTTGTTTATAGGGAGATAGGAGATCAATCAAAAGAGTTTCATAAGTTTAAGCACTCAATTAAAAAGACTGGCATAAAGAAATGATAATGAATATTGAACTAAAGAGGGATTAGAATAATATGAGAAAGCTGAAAATTAATTTTCTTTGTTTTGATATCATAAAGAGTAAGAGGACGTAGTTGAGTGTCACTCATGTATTTTTATTTGTAAGATTCAGTGGAGCATGAACAACTGATAATGAATTGGCTAGTTGACATTACACAGTAAGTAATTCAACTTCCAGATTTATCGCTTATCCAGTATGTCAAGTCTCAAAAGGATTATGCTGTTTTCTCATGTCATGTTCTGTAATGTAAAGACTAAATGAGCACCTTCGTTTTACATTTTAATATTGCAAACAAAACCGAATGTATAAAATATGCAAACTCTTGCTTATCATTTTATTTGTTTTATTTGGGGTTGGGGCACACCCAGCAGGGCTCAGAAGTTTCTTTCCTTCTGCACCCAGGAATGATTCTAGATGATGCTCAGGGGACCATATGGGATGCTATGGATCAAATCAGGGATTGACTGGGTGCAAGGCAGCCAGCACCCTTTCCATTGTGCTATCTCCCCAGGCCTTTGCTGCTAATTTTAAAAGGGGGTGTTGAGCAGTTTCAAGTCTCTTCAGAAAATAGAGTTAGTTGGAAGGGTTCCTTGAAACAGATCCTTACCTGTTTTTATTAGACATATAGATTGTGGCTGTCATATATAGCTGTCAGCAGAGATTATAGCAATAAGGAATTTAAGAAAACACTTTATGCTATTATTTTTAATGTTTTTATTTGACATTAGAGGAAACCACAGTGCATTTCATTAGCTTTTCATTGTGCAAACCACAGCAATATTTGACTTACACAAAGACGAATAATACTTGGACTTTTCCTACAGAGTGTTTAACTTAGTAGGATTATGTAACTCTTTTTAAGAGAATAAGTGACGGAGTGGCAGCAGGCTGGAAGTTGGGTGGGAGGGAGTTATTTTTCAGATTGCAGTAAACGGAGAATTCTAGAGTTACTGAGGGGAAAAAACAAAAATAAAACATTCCCTTACTAATTATATACCCCCGAGGATTGTAATGGAAGATCACGCGCTGTTCTGGGCTAGGAAAGTGGAACCTGTTGACACTTATTTTCCCACGGAATGTTGACTATGTAAACAGTTATATGGCTGACCAGTTTGGGCTTTGAAATATGCATTATTGAAGCGGGTCTAAAAGCACTGCTTATAGCTTTTCCTTCGGAGTCATTCAAAGAAACCACTGTACACGAGTTAGGAAAACCTATGAATTAGGCTGTTCCTAATATACCTGTTTCCTGCGTTGAAATCTCTCTGAAACATAAGATTGTGTTGTGTATGACCAGTAACATTGTGCTGACATGATCCTTTCCCTCTTTGCTATTTTCCAACTTCTATAAAATATTCCCTTTCAATAAAATGAAGGTATTATGCTGATGTTTATTTCCTTTTTAATTGAATCCATGCTTGTCCACTAATAAACCCTTATGGAAATTATATGACTCACGTAATCTTACTTTCATTTTAAACAAATTACATCAGGGTTTGGAAAATAAAATAGACATCAGTTTACATTTTACGAAAAATTTTATAGTTGGATATTTAAATTTTTATTTCCTAGCTGAAAATATGATATAGAAGTAGTGAGAAATTCTAGAAAGGATAGAGTTTATTGGGCTGTATTAATCTGAGTTTGATTCTTAGATTTCCTGCTATCCTAAGCTAAACCCAAATGTTTCAAATGCACAGAGCCTAAGTTTCTACAACCTACAGTATATAGGGGTAGTAATTTTCACACCAGTGAGATGTTTTTAGGATTAAATCATATCATGGTTAAAGCACAAATAAGTCTAACCCTTAGTAGATATTTAATGTGAATAATATGTAGTGTTGGACTGGAACGATAGCACAGCGGGTAGGGCGTTTGCCTTGCTTGCTGCCTACCCAGGTTCGATTCTTCCGTTCCTCTTGGAGAGCCCAGCAAGCTACTGAGAGTATCCTGCTGGCATGGCAGAGCCTGGTAAGCTCCCTGTGGCATATTCAATTTGCCAAAAACAGTAACAACAAGTCTCACAATGGAGACGTTACTGGTGCCCACTGGAGCAAATAGGAGGAGAGGACAGTGCTCGGTGCTGCACTATGTAGTGTTCAGGTTCCCAGGAGACAGAATTTAAGTTAGAGCTATTAGTGAAGTAATTTAATAAGAAAGCTCTCTCCTGAGGAACCTTTGAGGACAGAAGGAAAGCATGATGTTACAGAGGGGAAAGGTGAGAGAGATTTGCTTTCATTGGAAATTTTGATTTAGGGTGGTCACGCAGGGAGCTCAGGGGTTGGAATTGCATCAGAGTTTGTTCTGTCCAAGGCACAGGAGTTGGGGTGGGGCAGGGCTGGTGTTGGATATAAGACTACACACTGCCCTTCCCCTGTCCTGTCCTCTTCAGTGAATCACCAACTTCCACACGAGGTGGGGGAGTATGAGTCTCTGGTTAGCAAGGGCCGTTATGAGGAGATTGCAGGTGAGATTCATTAGCCGTAACGCCTACAGCAGCTGGGGCTGGGTGACAAAGTCACAGGATTGAATATCCTGAGACTGACCCTCGAATGTCTGAACACTTATTCTTTGATAAAGGAGCAAGGATATGAAGTGGAGCAAGGAATGCCTCTTCCACAAGTGGTGCTGGGATAACAGGACAGCTACATGCAAAAAGAAAAAATAGTGGTACTCAGATCTCTTTCTAAGGTCAGGCACAAAGGTCAGATCAAAATGGATTAAAGACCACGATATCAGATCTGAATCCATAAGATACATGGAGGAAAATGTGGGCAGAATCCTCGATGACATTGAAGCCAAAGGCATCCTCAAAGATGAACCACTGTCCAAACAAATGGGAGCAAAGATAAACAAATGGGACTACAGTAAACTAAGAAGCTTCTGCACCTCCAAAGAAACATTGTCCAAGATACAAAGACAGCCCACGGATTGGGAAAAAAATTAGCAATACCCATCTGATAATGGGTTAATATTAAAATTATTCAAGACACTGGTAGAACTTTACAAGAAAAAATACTCAATCCTATCAAAAAATGGGGACAAGAAATGAACAGAAACTTTCTCAAAGAAGAAATACAAATGGCCAAAAGGCACGCAAGAAAATGCTCTATATTGCTAAATCATCAGAGAGATGCAAATCAAAACAAGAATGAGATATCATCTTATACCAGAGACTGACACACATATAAAAGAACAAGAGCAACCAATGCTGGCATGGATGCCGGGAGAAATGGACTCTTCTTCATTATTGGTTGGAATGCCTACTGATGCAGCCTTTTTGGAAAACAGTTATTCCTCTAAAAGCTAGAAATTGAGCTTCCATATAACCGACCAATACTACTTATGGGAATATAGCTTGGGGGCCTCAAAACACACAGCAGAAATGCTATCTGCACTTCTGTTAAAGTAGCACTATTCACAATAGTCAGAATTTGGAAACAGCCCGATGCCCAAGAACAGATGACTGCTTAAAGTAACTCTTCTATATCTCCATAATGGAATACAATGCAGCTAATAGGAACATTGAAGTCATGAAATTCCCTTATAAGTAGATGGACATGAAGAATATCATGCTGAGTGAAATGAGTTAGAAGGAGAGGAAGAGACAGAATGATTGAACTCATTTGTGGGGTATTATATGAGATAACACCCAAGGACAGTAAAAACATGGGCCAGGAGGATTGATTGGTCTATCAAATGCTGAAGGAGAAGGCAGTTGGGATAGAGAAAGGACCACTATGACAGAGATAGTTGGAAATGATCACTCTGGATAAGAACTGCGTGCTAAAAACAGGTAAAGGAAAAACCATGATAACTCTTTGTACTTATATTGCAAACTATAATGTCGCAAAGAAGAGAGAGAGAGAGAGAGGGAGAGAGAGTGAAACAGAGACAGAGGCAGAGAGACAGAGACAGAGACAGACAGACAGAGAGAGACAGAGAGAAAGAAAGAGAAGAGAGACAGAGAGAGAGAGGGAGAGAGAGAGTGAAACAGAGACAGAGACAGAGAGACAGAGACAGAAAGACAGAGAGAGACAGAGAGAGAAAGAGAAGAGAGAGACAGAGAGAGAGAGAGAGAGAGAGAGAGAGAGAGAGAGAGAGAGAGAGAAGGAAAGTGCCTGCCCTAAGAGACAGGCTGTGGGGAGGTGGGGAGGGAAACTGGGGACATTGGTGGTGGAAACTGCACTGGGGGAGGGGTGGGTGTAGTAACACTGTGTGACTGAAACCCGACTATGGTCAGCTTTATAACTCTGTATTTCATGGTGATTCAATGAAAAACAAATAAAAGGAAACTCTTCTGTGTATCCCAGGCATTTAAGTGCCTAGGCAGTCTGCGTATCAGCTCCTGAGCTGTGATACATAAATCTACCTTTGAATCTGGGAGATACTGTAAGATAATTCCTACAAATTCTCCATTGTGCTCATAGTCCAGTTCTTGTCTATGAGAACCTGAAATCAACCTTAAAATTATGAAAGTTTATCTAAAATACAGAAAGAATAATATTCAGTACACTCCTTTGTGGATTAGTTCCACTTCTATCAAATAGAAGTCATCCAAAGTAGTGACCAAATTGCAGTCAATCAATTCATCTCAGCATGTACATCACAATATCACTGTATCACTGTTATCCCGTTGCTCATCGATTTGCTTGAGTGGGCACCAGTAACATCTCCATTGTGAGATTAGTTGTTACTATTTTTGGAATATCAAATACTCCATGGGTAGCTTGCCAGGCTCTGCCATGTGGACAAGATACTCTCGGTGGCTTGCCGGGCTCTCCGACAGGGGCAGAGGAATCAAACCCAGATCAGCTCCATGCAAGGCAAATGCCCTACCTACTGTGCTATTGCTCCAGCCTCGAGTGTGTGTACAAAACAAAATGATTACTTCCCCTAAAGCCAGTTCTATGTATTTCATGTTTACACAGAAATCGAAAGGTTTGTAATTATTACAACTTATTACAAATTTTCAAGAGGAGCAATGCAAATGTAAAGTTAATGTTCACACTTATTTTGGTGATATACATTTAGGTTTTTACTATTTTTTTGTTAATTAAATCATAAAAGTCAATACCCTATTTATCTGAGGAAATAGTTATAGATAGGTCTCGATTTTTGCACATGTAGCGAAGTCTAACATATTTATAAGACTAATTTACACTAGATATAACTGAGTATTTCTTCATTAGTGTATAGATATAAATAAAAAGACTACTGAATGTAAAATTTAATAAATACAGTGACTTTTTTATTGTCAGTGATCCAAAAGAAACTGTGGGAATTTCTTGATACATGAAATACATTCCTTTTAAAAAAACTTTTATTGAATCACCGTGAGATAGTTACAAGCTTTCATGTTTGGGTTACAATCTCACAATGATCAAACAGCCATCCCTCCACCAGTGAACATGAAATACATTCTTAGTAATTAATGAGTCACATAGCTTTGTGTCAACAATATTTTACTTCCTAAAGTTAACAAAGTGTTCTATAAGGAAGAATATAATATGAAGTAGTTATAGGAAAATATTAACTGTACTATAATAAAAAGGAGAATTTACTGACAACAGTAGATTTTCATAATGATTGCTATTTAGAAATTCTGAACACGGACTAATATAGAGAATATAGGTGAATTCAGCAGAAAGCTTACTATTATCTTGTAGGTTTAATTTAATGTTTGTATTACTAAGAGAAAATTATGTTGCATAATGTTAATTTTTAAAATTTGATCTTTCAATTGAATATAATGTAGTGCTTTGCGAATGGTATGTCAGCTGCAAAGTTTGGGTTGATTACAGACAGAAATTTAGCAATCGAGTTGATTTCTCTCTGTCTTCTTAACCTGGAGTAGTAAACATATTTAATGTTGTTTAGAGACATTTTAAAGTAAACTCGGTCTATTTATTTGTTTATTTATATTCTGCAATTGCAAAGAAAGCAAAATTTTTTCAATCCTCTTTTCCAGCCTCCCACTCTTGAATTCCTCTTGCAGAGGAAGAGTACATTTTAAAAAGGGGTCATCTTGCCAGTAAGCATTAAGAAATCGTGTTCATCATTACTTGCTATCAGGAAATCAAAATGACAATGAGATATTACCTTACACTTGTAAGAAAGGCATATATCAAAAACAAAACAAACTGAAAACTATCAGTTTTGGCAGTATGTGGTGAAAAAATTAGGAGCCCTCATTTATGGTTGTGTTGTCTGTTCAGCCTCTATGGAAAACAATATGGAGACTTCTTGAAAATTATAGAGCTTTCATATGACTCAGTGATTCTACTTCCTGATATCAATCTCAGGGACACAAAATCATTAATTCAAAATAGGTATGCACACTTATGTTCATTGCAATGGTTAATGCAATTTATTAGGGTTGGGAACAACCAAAATGTCTAACCACAGTTCAATGGACAAAGAAGCTGATGCATTAATAAGCAATTGGATTCTATGCAGCCGAAAGGAAAGCTAAGATCTTATAGTTTACTGCAACTTGATGGAAATTGGAGTGTCACCTGAAAGGAAAGGGCTTAGGGGCACATGAACAAATGGTGTGTGTCTCATCTGTGGCATATAGAGAAACAAAACAGGGGAATTAAGAGTATCAAATGATGATAAACTTTTGTCCTAGATTTAAAAAATTATATAACCAAGCAGTAGGGAGCTACAGGCAGATGACAAAGTAGATTAGAAATGACGTAAGACTAGTGGAAAAGAGGATATGGGATCTTTGGTGATGCTTTTTGGTAACTGTGCAGCAAGACCATAAGCATTAACATTATTATAAGCATGTTACTTTAAATGCAGCAATGGAAGTTACCTATCTATGTATATATGTGTAAGATAAGCCATTAGAGAATTGTGTTCCTTTAGATGAGTGGTCAGATTTCACAGATCTGACTATTGGTTTTCTCAGTATTTACTTTTCTGAATCGAGAAATTGAGAGGGTAAATTTATTTTAACCACTGTATATCTTACTCCCAAAACATCATAATATCAAATCAGAAATGATTTTTACTAATCCCAATTATGTTTGTATCCTTCTTTAGTTACTAAAATATATAAGAAGTTTCAAAGCATTAATTTATCTTTCACACTTTAAGAAAGCTCTAGTCTCTAGTCTAAGAAAATCAAATACAATGAAAATTATAAATAACTACTTAAAAACGAGAGGACATGAGAAAATTGAAAAAAAAAACACCTCCTGCTAATGGATTGGAATAATCAATATTGCAAAAATACACAATTGTCCCCAAAGCATTTTTTAGATATGGTCCCTACAGAAATACCTGTAGTATTTTTAAAGATACAGATAAAACACTGTGGCAATTTATATGGCGTAATAAAAACCCAAGTTGTTGAAGCAGTCCTTAGGAAAAATGGTGTTAGGCATCTCTTTCCTCAAATTCAAACAATATTAAAAAGCTATAGTGATTAAAACAGCAGTACTGGAATGATAGACTCTAAAATCATTGGAATAGAATTTAGAGTACAGAGACAGACCCTCACCTATATAGATGGTTAATTTTTGATAAAGGAACAAAAGACATCCCACAAACTGGGTGATATTGCCCACCAATTATGTGATAAAGGCTTAATATCCAAAACATGTAGAGCACTAGTAGAACTTTACAAAATTAAAGAAAAAATATCAAAAAGGAGGGGGAGAAATATACAAAAACATCTTCAAAAAAGACATGTGAATGTTTTCCTTGGACAGAAGGCATATGAACAAAGTCTCTGCATCACCTAAGATAAATGCAAGTGAAAACAACAATGAGCTATCATCTCACACCAGTGAGACTGGTATATGTTGGTCTGGATGGGAATAAAGGGACCCTCACTCAGTATTGGTAAGGAAGGTCAATGGATCCGTCATTTGGGGAAAATAATATGAACAAAAACTTTTTTAAAAAAATTAGAAGTTGAGTTTCCATATGACCCAGAAATTCCATTTTATGACATCTACCCCAAAAACTTTATTCAGAAAAAGACATTCACACTCCTATGTTCATCGAAGCACTATTAAAAGTAGCCCAAATCTGGAAATAACCCAAGTGTTCAAGAGAGATGACTGGATAAAGAAATGATGGTACATACACACTATTTCTTAGATTTTAGAAAAAATGAAATCACACAATTTGCTGCTATGTGGATTGATCTGAAGAATATCATGTTAAGTGAAATTAGTCAGAAGGAGAAGAATAGACATACAATGACCTTCCTCATATGTGGGATATAAAAAAAAGACATAGTAGGGAAAGAACCAATGCCCAGGCAACAGGAACTGAGAACTCGTCTTTAGCGAGAGGCTTACCATAGACAAGAGTGTGGGAGGGTAAGATGAGGATAGAGGAACATTGGGTCAGTGGTGAAGGGAAGTGGAAACTCTGGTTGAAGATAGGGTGCTGGAATATTTTAACATAAAACTCTATCGTGAATAGCTTTTCAAACCGCTGTGCCTAAAATTTAAATAAAATAGAAATATCTGCTATTCATTGGTCATGGTAATACATGCACCAAATGACATAGAGAATTTTCGGTGATTATATTTATGGTTCTGTCTAACATTATGTGTGCATGTATGCATGTGTGTGTGTGTGTGTGTGTGTGTGTGTGTGTGTGTGTGTGTGTACTACTTTGCAGTAGATCACTGTATCACTGTCATCCCGTTGTTCATCAATTTGCTCGAGCGGGCACCAGTAACATCTCCATTTGTCCCAGCCCTGATATTTTAGCAGCCTCTCCTTACTCATCTTTCCCAATGATTGGAGGCTCTTTCAGGTCAGGGGAATGAGACCTGTTATTGTTACTGTATTTGGCATATCGAATATGCCATGGGGAGCATGCTAGGCTCTTCCATGCAGGTTGCAGTAGATACTCCTATTAAATCTAAGTGGGTTGTACCTTATTAAATTGGGGGTAACAAGTAATAAAATATCTCATGCATTGAAAATCAGCATGCCAAAATTAGTATAAAATTTAACACTATTTTGCTTTTGGGTTCTATAGACCTAAGAGATAAGGTTTCATTGAAAGGATGCATCTTACCACTGTGGAATCTGTAACCAGGATTAAACACTCATTGTTATCTAGCAAGGGCACATATTTTCTTGTGTTGTCTGAGGTAGTAGAAATCTGTGAGAAGATTCTTGGAGAAATATTTGGGGAGGAGGGCCATTCAGTTCCAAAATACTTTCTTTGGGGGAAGTTGTCAGGGCATGAGATATGCTTCACATCTGGCTCGTGTGTGAATTCCCATCACATTTATAGGTGATGTACGACTCATCAAAAATAAATCAAATTGATAAAATCAAGAACTTTCTATTATTACCTTTCTAGAATCAGGGGGAGGGAGGGAAATGTCATAGATGGAAGGAGATAAGAGAGAGAGGGAGAAAGGGAGGAAAGGAGAGAGACAGATTTGATGCCAGCTACATCATGAACCATAGCATCTCAGAAATGAAGAAAACGGAATGTATCTTGTTGAAGTTGTTTTCCAACATGGAAATTCTTTTCTTAGTTACTCGGACAGATAGAATAGTTTAAATGCTTTCATTGATAGGTCGCTAATTTCCCAGAGTTCAAGAATTAATGCTGGGAAAAACAAGACTTTTTTGTTAGTGGTCTTTTGAGGCAATAGAATATAATACCAATGTGATTTTTGGAAAATATCTTTTCATTATTTCTATTGAATTTATTGGACCTTGTTTTGGTTAAAATTTTAATCCCCCCACTCACTCTTTAGTCAAGGTTTAATACTCTGAATAATTTATTGTTGATATTCTTTGATTTTCAAAGTACCTTAACTAAGGTTAATATTATATATTAGTTATATAATATTATATATTAGTTATATAATATTATATATTAGTTATATAATATTATATATTAGTTATATAATATTATATATTAATATAATATATTATATATTATAATAATATTATATATTAATAATATATAATAAGTTAATATTATATATTGCATACATTGGCTATACAAGTATATGATTCATAAATGTCCAACTTCACAAGTCACCATGAGATAATCAAATCAACACAAAATAAGGAGAAAGGACAGACATAGCCAGGGGTCAGGTGTTCATGTCTTTCTGCACAGGGACTTGAGTTTGGTCTCCACATAGCATGACCTCCTCAGCACTGACAGATGTGACCCAGGGGGCCCATAGCGCTACTGGACACGGCCAGCACCACATAGTAGGCCCTGGCACAGAAACGCCTGCTTGATTAGCGTAATGAAAGTCGTTTATATGTTGATATGAATTGTCTTTAATGGTAAGTACCAAATTCTTTACAAAGTAATTGGGATGTATATAATATGCATTTCCAGCAACCATGCGTGAAAGTCCTTATAGTTTCATAATTTGATTATCACTTAGTAATGCAGTGCCAGAGATCAAAGTTGTGTTAGCTGAGTGCAAGGGGAAAACCCTGCCCACTTATACTGTTGCTCCAGCACCCCAAACAGTTTCTTTGAGGCAGACATTAACCTGATGCAAAAAGCAGACTGAGATATCACAGAAGAGGGGAAACTAAAGACCTGTATTCCTGAGGAACATGAATGCAACATCCTCAACAAAATATTAGCAAACGGAATCTAACAATACATCAAAAGGATCATACACCATGACCAAGTAGGACTTATCTGGCCTATCGAATATGCAAGTAGCTTGCCAGGCTCTGCCATGTGGGCGAGATACTCTCGGTAGCTTGCCAGGCTCTCTGAGAGGGACGGAGGAATAGAACCTGGGTCGGCTGCCTGCAAGGCAAACACCCTACCCCCTGTGCTATCCTTCCAGCCCTTGAAGAATTAAAAATAAGATTAATCATGAAATAGTAGAGAGATTTTTTAAAAAAGTCATTCACAATTGTGCCTCAGAAAAGTCAAGCACCTAATAAATAGTTTAACAAAGAGGTGGAAAACTTATACAAAGAAGACTCTAAACCACTATTAAAAGAAATAAAAGAGGACGTGAGGAAATTAAAACATTCCCTGTTCATAGATAGGAGGGGTAACATCTGACAAATTTTAACATTTGTCAAAAAAAAACCAGTTTTGCCTAAAGGATTCACTGTATCACTGTTATCCTGTTGCTCATTGATTTGCTTGAGTGGGCACCAGTAACCTCTCCATTGTGAGACTTGTTACTGTTTTTTGGTGTATTGGATACGCCACTGGTAGCTTGCTGGGCTCTCCGAGAGGGGCGGAGGAATCAAACCCAGGTAGGCTGCGTGCAAGGCAAACGCTCTACCCACTGCGCTATCGATCCAGCTCATTGCAATAGTGGTAACATTCATAATTTTTGTTTGTTTGGGGGCCACATGTGGCAGTGCTCAGGGCTGGCCCTTGTCTCTGCACTCAGGGTTCATTCCTGGTGAGCTCAGGTTACTGTATCGGATACAGTCAGACAAGGCAAACACTGGATCACTGTATTATTGTTTTAGCCCCATCCCTCTTTTTTTTAGTAAAGAATTTTATTGATAAACATGATTTGATACATTTAGAACGTTTAAACAACTAAAGGCAAGTTAGATTAAATTTTTTAACCCTCCCTATGTTTCTGCAAACCTTGTCTGGTCGTGAAGCTTGCATGGTCCTTTGAGAAGCTCAGGTGAGCCCACCCTTGTGATTTTGACAGTGGTTTCCTGCTGCCATTTTGTTACTGTATCTGCCTTGCTCTTTTGTTTTCCCATAGGTGGTGCTGTGATGCTGTGACTTTAACGCTGTGAATCTCTTTGCTTATATAACCAGAGTTGGGAGCTGGAAAGCAATAAGGGAACCCAGAAGCCCAATCACAGTCCTTAGACGTCCTCTGAATGGCGTTTGGGGACGAATAAACCGAGCTAGGATTCCAAGCTCCTGCTCTGCCCTCAGTACCTTATCCATGTCAGAAGTCTCTCTTTCCAATCTCTACCTTTTAGGTCTTGATTCAGTCCCCAAATCTTCAAATACTCTGCATGAGAATAGTAGAGCTTGCCATATTCAATATCTGGAATATTTGGTACTGGTCCACCGTCTTCATCAGCAGGCATCTTGCCACCCTATATGAGGGGCTGTTTGTCTCCATCATTGTCTCCCAACCAGGTTGGTTGGCAGAGAGCAGTGGTTAGGTTTAGGGACACGATAGCATCCCCCTCTCCTTGCTTCTCCATCCCTGAACACCCGTCACTAACCTTCAGTTCCACAGAAGCAGGGTCTTCCAGGCAAACCAGATGAGCTGGGGATATTTCCCTTTGGTTTGTAGATGATTTCTGGCTTTGTGCTCTGTAAGGAAAGTTTGCCTGCTATAACCAAGTCGATAGCATTCCTCTGTGAACTACCTTACATTGTCTCTTATCATGTAAGAACTAAAACCAGACTTCTTAGAGTGTGAGTTGTATAGAACCTAGAAAATAAATTTCTTCGCTGACAATCTTATTTTGTATCCCATCAGTCTACAATGTCTGGCTTCAAAATTGCTGAGGTATTTAAGATAAGGTTCCCTGTCAACAGTGAGGGGGCACTCAAAGTGCTCTAAGGTATACCTCCTGGCTGTGTTATGGTTTTCTGTGCAGTGATGTCCTGATTACTGGTTCTGATGGTTAGTTACACTAGCGGAAAATGACCAAGGGACTAAACCTTGTGTTTAGCTTGTAAAGGGATCATTTATTCTTTAAAAGGTGTTACTTTTATAAGACTTTGACCAAATCACAACATATGCCTTTAGCAACGAAGAAATGAAGGTTGTTGGTTATCAGTAGGAAACTTGGATATAAAATACTTGAAATTGGGATACAAACAAAAAGTTAAACGTTGCTAAGTCTCAAAGGGGGAAAAATGGAGTAATCCATGAATAATAAGCAGAGAAAATATTTTGAAAAGGTAGGGTATCAGAATATTTCTGAGTTCAGTCTAATATATGTGATACATACACGCATATAAACTGGACTCAGAAATATTCTAAAATATATACATCTCTATGTATATATGTATATCTATATATATGCCTATATATAGATATATAGCAGATTACCTAAATTCAAACTGACCTTGGTCTCAATGTCAGAGTAATATTTTTAAAAAAATGAGGTGTATTAAAACAGTTTATGCAGTATATTAGGCACAAAAATGCTCCCCTCCACATGAGGCAGCAGAACTTTTCCCACCTATTTATTTTTCCTTAAACAAACATATTATCTGATATAACTAGTCCAAAGAAAATTTTCTTTTCCTTTACATGAATGAACTCCCCTCTCACCCTGTTGCTAAGTCTTAGACTCCCGATGTAGTTCAGGATCTTATATTACACTCATGTCATTTTTTGGAATCACTTCAATGGTATCATACCTTGAATTATATTCAAGCATTTAATCAGCTTCTGTTTAAGTCTGTTTTATCCTTTGACTTATAAGTTTATTTTCCAAATGCAAATGCCTAAGAATACAGACTGAATTTCTTGTGCTGTTAGGAGGCTTTTCAAAAAAGAAACTGGATTTTTCTTAATGTCGCAGTGGTGAAAATAGCAAAATTAAGAATATTTTGTTAAGTCCATGCTGTAGTTCTCATGACAGTTATCACATACAATTTTTTTTAATTTTCCTTTCACCATTGAAATATTCAGCCCTCATCTTACCACCCACCTCTAGGAATGCGAATCTCATAAAAGATTGGTTCTGATACCTAAAACATAAGGAAGAAGACTTCTAATAATGAATTTATTTTTAATGTATTTAATATTTTTCCTATTATTGTAATGATGGGCTTAAGTGATTGCACAGGGGTTAGGGCATTTGCCTTGCACATGGCCGACCCGGATTCGATTCCTCTGTTCCTCTTGGAGAGCCCTGCAAGCTATTGAGAATATCCCCCCGCATGGGAGAGCCTGGCAAGCTACTCGTGGCGTATTCGATATGCCAAAAACAATAACAACAAGTCTCACAATGGCGACTTACTGGTGCCCACTTGAGCAAATCAATGAATAATAGGATGACAATGCTACAGTGCTATTGTAATGATCAATATTTTACATAACTTTTAGTGTTTGTGCTCTTGAAATATATATACATATATTTATATATAGTTACTACACTTCATCTCCACCAAGATATTCCAGTTTGCCACACTAGTGTCTTTGTGTTACTCTAGTCTACCTCATCATCACCCACTCCCAATCAGTTTTAAAATATAGAAACAGGATTTGTCATTATTTATTAATTTCTATTTTCTTGTTTTGACTCCCTGTTTTTCACAGATGAGTGTGATTATGTGGCATTTGTTCTTTTCTCTTTGGCTTATTTCACTTAATATGATCATCGACTTCCAACCACGTTGTAGTGAACTGCAAGATTTTATTTTTTCTTATAGATAAATAGTATCCCATTGGGGTTATTATTATTATGTGTTGTATGTGTGTGTGTTATACACTGTTATAACATAATGTGTTAGACACTGTTATACTCAATGGTAAAAGCTGAAAGAATTGGTTTTTTTTTTTGCTTTTTGGGTCACACCCAGCGATACTCAGGGGTTTCTCCTGGCTTTGCACTCAGGAATTGCTCCTGGCGGTGCTTGGGGGACCATATGGGATGCCAGGGATCGAACCCGGGTCAGCCGCATGCAAGGCAAACGCCCTACCCACCGTGCTATCGCTCCGGCCCCAAAAGCTGAAAGAATTCTTTCTGGTATCAGGTACAGGCAAGATGTCTACTATCTCTACTATTACTCAGTATAGGTTTGGGAATTCTTGCCACAGCAATTCTGTCACTGTCATCCCATTGCTCATCAATTTGCTCGAGTGGGCACCAGTAACATCTGCATTGTGAGACTTATTGTTACTGTTTTTGGCATATCGAATACTCCACGGGTAGCTAGCTTGCCAGGCTCTGCCGTGTGGGCGAGATACTCTTGGTAGCTTGCCGGGCTTTCCGACAGGGGCAGAGGAATCGAACCTGGGTCGGCGGAGTGCAAGGCAAACACCCTACCTGCTGTGCTACCACTCCAGCCCACCCCAGCAATTAGATAAGAAAAAATAATATCAAATATATCCAAATTTGAAAATAAGTCAAATTATCACTATTTTCAGGTGACATGATTTTATATTTAGAAGACTCTAAAGACACCACTATAAACCTCTGAGAAACGATGAACCAGGAAGCAGTGCAGGGGTGATGGCCGCGGCTGTGAAAGGCTGGAGGAGGCAGAGGACCTCTTCCCCTCTTCTCAGATCCCCGGGCATCCGGGTGGCACAGCCTGGAACTGAGGGGCTGCGGCGACTGTGGGGTCCCCGGATGCATAAAAGGCTTCTGGGTCTGTGTCCTGGATTTCAGTGGAAACCCGACTGGGACAGTCCCGACGCTGGCGCAGCTTCCAGCACCAGAGCTGGGGGATGGGCGGCAGCTTGCAGTGCTCTGAGCAGCCCAGGGGCTCATTCCGTTTCCGCATGAGTGAGTGGGAGTGGCCCCTGGGTTTTTTGTCTCGGGAGAGTGCCATTAAATGAATCTGGCAGGTCCCCCGCTGAGGATGGCGCAGTGCGGCCGGCAAGTGGCAGAGCCATCACAGCTCTTGGCACTCTAGTTGGCAGAAGTTTTAACATGTCTGAATCGGGCTCTTTGAGTCCATCTTGTCCCCACTGTGGAGCATGGGTCCCAGGGTTGCGGGGACGCCTCAGGTTCCCACCATGGGACCCCTGGGATTCACTGCACACAGAGCGGGCCAACCACCATACCCTCCGTGGACCAGCTCGTGCCACCTGCAGCGTGTTATGGAGGAAAACCTCCCTGAGCACCAAACGTCTGGAGACCCAGGGTGGGGGCATGTGCTTCTTGGTCAGGCTCCTCTCTCTGAGCTGGTGACTGCAGCCTGCCTAGAGAATCCAGGCTATGAACAGTAGTAGCCCTGACCCCGGCCTTGTCCCTGCTGGGGCCACTACAGCTGTCTACTGGGGTCCAGGTCAACCTTGACCCTCAGCCAAGTGCAGCCTGATGGTGCTTTCAGGCTTCTGGATTCCCCCAAGTCACCACTGTGCCACTGGCAGGACTCCAAGCAACTCAGACCAAATTTCTCTAGAAAGTAAACCACCGGAAGTTAAGTATGTGGGAGCCAGGCCCACTAACCACCTCCAGGGCAGCCATATAAGCTCATTTATCAGCCCTGCTTCAGAGACCCATAAATAAATCTCAAAAAAGATCAAAAGCTGCAGTTAGTCTTTTTTTTTTTTTTTACTTGCACAAGGCTGAACAGACCTTGGTAGATTGGACAGGGGTGGGATCAGCCTGGTCTCTACCCAAGCAGGGCACCGGCAGCTGTGTGCCCCCCACAATCCAAAACTGCTCCCCTGACCCCCAGCTGGACTCCACCATCTTCGGAAAGACGTCGCTGAGATATTAATCTGCTGAGAATTCGGATATGCCAGTTTTGTGACTGATATCTCCAGGCTTTCTTGGTGGTTGGAATGGGCTACCTCCCGCCGAGCTCCCTGTACTTCCAGAAACCTGGACAGTCATGCCTGCACCCCAAAGCCACAGCCAGTTAAAAAAGCTATGCCAGGGGCTGGAGTGATAGCACAGTGGGTAGGGCATTTGCCTTGCATGTGGCCTACCCGGGTTTGATTTCCAGCATTCCCTATGGTCCTCAGAGCACCGCCAGGAGTAATTCCTGAGTGCAAAGCCAGGAATAACCCCTGTGAATCACTGGGTGTGACCCAAAAAGCAATAAATAAATAAATAAATAAACAAATAAATAAATAATAACAAAGCTACTCCAATTGTACCTTCCTGATAAAAACACTAAACGGCCCGAACAAACATAATGACTTCTTTGTACCTGTACTGCAAATCATAATGCACAAAAGGAGAAAGAGAAAGAAGAAAGGTGCCTTCTTAGAGGCAGGCGGGTGGTGGTGGTGGTGATAGTATGGGTGGTGGTGGGTGGGACAGTGGGGACGTTGGTGGTGGGAAATGTACATTGGTGGAAGGATGGGTGCTGGAACGTCGTATGACTGAAACTCAGTCATGAGTAGCTTTGCGATCGATGGTCTATCTCACGGCAATCCAAATTAAAAGAAAGAGAATTATAAACCAATTACTGCAAAGTAAAAGTAGCAGGATAAAAAATTAATACAGAAAATCCATTGCAATTTTGTATATACAGATGACAAATGAGTTGAGAAAGAAACATAGAAGACATCCTCATTTAAAATAGTTTCCACAACCATAATAGAATCAGATATCAAATGTGTGAAGCTTACATATAGAAAACTATGTCACTATTAGACGCAGAGGACACCAGAGATTGGAAAACATTTATGTTCATGGATTAGAAGAATTAACATTGTAAAAATAATGATATATGTTATATGGTTATTTATAATATATATGGTTATAAATAAGAATAACTTAATATTAAGTTATTACTAAGAAATAACTTAGTAATACTTAGTAATAACTTAATGACTTAATATTAAGTAATAATAACTTAAATATTATAAATTCAATGCAATTTCCATAAAATTCTGATAACACCCTCTCTCTCTGTCTCTCTCTTTTCTTAGTATTCTGTGATACCTGTGCTCAGGACTTGTACTCCTGGCTCTCTGTTCGGGTATCACACCTGGCAGGGCTCAGAAAACCACATGTGGTGCCAGATTTTGAACTTAGGCTACATGCAAGACAAGCATGCACCTGGCTTGCTGTACTTTCTCTCCACCCTCCTCATGATAGTCTTTAAAGGTTTAGAGAAATCTCTACTAAAATATGTAATGAACCATAAAACACCCCAAATAGGTTAAAGCTACTCTAAAAGAAAAATGTTGGGAGGAATTTAACTTCCTGACTTTAAATTTTACTATCAAATCATAGAAATAATATGCATATAATACTGGAATAAAGATATACTCTCAAACCAAAAAAATAGATTTGAGATAGCACTGCACTTCACTGTCATCCCATTGTTCATCAATTTGCTCGAGTGGGCACCAGCAACGTCTCCATTGTGAGACTTATTGTTACTGTTTTTGGCATATCGAATACACCCTGGGGAGCTTGCCAGGCTCTGCCGTGTGGGCAAGATACTCTAGGTAGCTTGCCAGGCTCTCCCAGAGGGGCAGAGGAATCGAACCCGGGTCGGCTGTGTGCAAGGCAAATACCCTGCCCGCTGTGCTATCCCTCCAGCCCAATGACCAAGGTCACATATAAAATTATATTTAGAGGACAACTACAAAGAAAACTACATCAGAAGGGTGACTTCCTTTTGGTAAGGGTAAGCCCTCTTTAGGTCAAATTATGGGGATTTTCTTCTGTATCAGAATAATAAAACATTCAATGGAAATAAAAGACAAAAGGCAATATAGAAAATCGGTAAAAGAGTTGTTTTTTTCAAAGAAATAAACATAACTGATAAATCCTTAGACTAAGATGAAACATAAACTTCAAAATATAGGACCAGAAATCAAAGGAATAAAGGTAAATACAACAGATATCAGAGAAATACAAAGAATCACAAGACTACTACAAACATTAGGTTTCTAACTGAGAAAACCTGGGAAAATATGGACAATTTTTTAACATCTTGCAACCTCCCAAGCCTGAATCAGGAAGAAATAGAAACCCTGAACAGGTCAATACTAAGGAAGTAGAAACAGCAATCAAGTCTCCCTGAAAAATGTAGGGACTTTATCAAAGTAATAAAAATCCAAATATTACAGAATTGCCTGTTACACCAGAGAGATAGGATAGATGTGAGTAAGGCTTTTATGGTGCCAGAAGGAATAATATTTTAAGCATAAGTAAGTTACTGGGAACTGGAAGGAGGAGAATTCTGAGTCAACCAAATGTTTTCCCCATAGAAAGTGTGTTTAGACTAGAAAAAAAACTAACTGAGTTTATTTTACATTGGCAACATCACATGTTTTGCCACCCTTGAAATGCACCCCCCCTCCCTTTGCCTCCAGGTAAGTTCAGTTATAGAGGGGGAAAAAGCTAGTTACATTTTAATGACCGAGTTATGTAAAATTCATATTTCAATTAAAAGAAATTATAATTATCAATTCTACTTGAGGTGGTGTTAAAATAAAGAATTCATACAGTAGTTAGATACTTTCATTGAAAAGATACTTTTGTGCAAATACTTTTTCTTGAACAACATTTACTTTTCAACTAAATGCCGAATAAGCAAGTCTATGATTTTATTTTCCAAAGGTGAAAAAGTGGTCTAACAGGAGGAGAAGGAAAATACCAAAATGATTTTCCTCAAGTGTTTTCCTAATAATCATTTTTCCTTAAACATAAGAGAAGTTACGCTAATACATCTCATTCGAAGTACAGACTGGAAAGCTGAAAGACTGGAAGATAGAGCCAGGAGGAAATAACATTATAAAATACTCTCACTGACTTTGCTACATCACTTTTTAAGTAAGGGAAGCAAATGTCAAGAATGTGCTTTCAAGAATGAGTGTCTTGCTTATGGAATTTCATTTTGGCTCTACACATGAGCCACCTACAAATGAAATGGAAAGGGGACATTTATTTTTTTATTTTAGAAAACTAAACAAATACTTGGGTCCAGGGTTAAGGCGCTTGCCCTGCATGGGACCAATGTGGACTCAATTCCAGGCACCGAATATGGTTCCCTGAGCACCTCCAGGAGAGACTCTGGGTATAAAGCCCGGAGTAAACATTGAGCACTGTCCAGTGTCACCATCACCAACTACAACCGCAACAACACAAGACCACCAACAAAAAAAGAACCCAAAAGCCAAAAACGTAATTGCTCTTCCATTAGCTTTATAATATATTGTGCCAACTTTTATTTTATTTAAAAGAAAGTTCCTTTTAGAAATAATTTCAAACAATAGAATGGACACAGCAAATTCAGAGCTCATATGTGTACTCTTCACCCAATGTTACCTATTGTTTAGTGTCTATCCTTTTTAATGGAAAATTTCAAAGACATCTAAACATATTGAGTATTGTTAATTCTGCAGAGTTCCTCTTTTCTATGTATTTTGGGAAAAGCCAGTTCATTCAAGCTTTCTTAATGCAATACAGGTGGATCAAAATGCCTTCCTTTTATAATTCTAAGAGTGGCATCTCTACTTGTTGAATGCAGTTAGACAAATTGTTAATTACTTTAGTTAATAAAAAGATAACATGTAAATGAATATGTGAATAAACAAAATCTTAAAATTAAGATCATAAGTTTAGAATCTCTTTCCAATTTCCTTTTCAATAGTTTAGAACTACCCCACATTTGTACAATTATGTAGCTATAACTCTATTGCCTATATATGTGTAGTAAATAACAAATACAGAAATGCAAATAAGGCCGAGATGTGATCCCGGGGACCGCACGCATGTGCTGCCTCTCCGCAGCTGCACAAACGTGAATCCAGACCCAGCAAAACCTCTTTCGGAATGGGCAACTCCTCGCAGAATGTCTCCAGCCTGAGAACTAAGCCTCGGCCCTGTGCCCGCCCAGGAGGGGAAAGGTATTTCTCTCTTTCGCCTCTTTCTCTCCGGGGATGAAGGGCGCGGTGGCCGCCATATTAAGACGACCACAGATTGGGTTTTCAAGCCTGCAATTATCTAATATCTGGAAGAAATCTCCCTGGACTTCTTGTTAAAGTACAGAAATTCAAAACCTTATTTGTCTTCATAGTAGGTCTGAATCTACTGGGGTACTCCTAACAACAATAGTGAGGTTTGTGTTGAAATATTGAATGTAACCAAAGTAAACAGAATGTAAAATGAAACTTATCAGTTACAAGGTAGGGGGTGGGGGGGCAGGATGGGAGGTGTACTGTGTGGGTTTTTTTTTTTTTTTTGGTGGTGGTATATGGGCACTGGTGAAGGGATGGTTGTTTTAGCATTGTATAACTGAGACCTAAGCCTGAAAGCATTGTAATCTTCCACACGGTGATTTAATAAAATAAAAAAAAATTATTTATGCAAAAATTCCCAAAGATGCATCTGCTATCTTGGTTATGGGTGAAGTTGAAGTGTAGAATTTATCTTCTCTGGACACTCATTATTATGGGCATTAAAAGTCATAATGATAGTCAATGTTTTTGTCTATTCTCAATAAGAAATCAGAGTAAGAGACATCTGAAACTCTCCTTTCTTAAAACAGGCAGTGTTTGCCTTTCAATTTTCACTGCTTCTTAGTCATTTAGCCATGCCTCATCTGTATTTCTCAGCAATAAGAGTCTTACCCAAATTCAATAAAAAAGTAATTCTTTGAAGAAAAAAAAAGAAATGCAAATAAATCTGTAATTAGAATTGCACATATATATCTAGAAATTATTTTCTATATCTTACCTAGTGGAATTGTTTGTCATACTTATTTTCAGAACACAATATTGCCCTGCCTATGTTACAATAAACATAAACTAGTTTGTGATACTAGGTTGTGTACATCTGTCTATTTTTCTGAAAGCTGAATAATACTTAATTGAATAAGCATAGAATACTTTTAAAACGTAGACACGAAATGATTAGCATTTATATCTTTTCTATTTACCTTTTGCTGACATCCTTTCTCTTGCTGATTATTTTTAATAAATAAGTTTCTAACAGGGTTTTTATGCATTTCTATTGCTATAATAGTTCTTCAGTAACTTTGATAATTGTTTTTTGAAATTTATTACTTTCAGCATCAGATACACTGTAGAAGGACAGGTGGGAGGAAGGGAGAATGGGAGAGAAAAAGAAATTAGGGAGTCTAGTGTTTTTAAGGAACATGATCCCTTTATTTGCATGAAAATGAACAGGGATCATTCTGTCAAGATTATAATTGCCTTTACTTAAATTTTCCTTTGTGTTTCTGTACATTTATTTTATGTATTTTGATACCATATCTATTATACATACATATTATACATGTGTGTATGTCTATCTATCTGTCTATATCTATATACCTCAAAGGCCTATTTAAGTGTTACTTTCTCAGGACGAAAAATAACAAATGAAATGCTAATGTTTTCGTGATATTGTTCTTTTAAATTTTAAACTTCATCACACTTGTAATTTCTATTTGTTTTGATGCTGCACCTGGCAATGCTCAGGGCTTGCTCCGGGCTCTGTGCTCAGAGTGCTCCTGCTGGCCTTGGGAGACCGTATGGGGAGCCAGTGATGGAACCCTTTAAACCACGTGTGAGCAAGTGCCCCTCCAGCCCCTGTAATTATTATTTTTAAGACCTGACTTTTCAGTTTCATAAGGACCCAAACTACATCTGTCTTGTTTGTCAAGTACTGTTTACTTCATGAAGATGTCTAGATGCTCAGCATTTGAAAAGTTAAAGCATGCATGTGTGTGTGTGATGGCAAGGCGGGGGGTAGATTTAGAAGAGAGCATGACAGATAATTACAGAGAGGGATAGAGAAACATATTTAGAGAGATAAACGTGTCGAGAGACAGAGAATCATAGGAAAAGATAGCAGGAGGAAGGAATAGGAAGAGAAAGAAGAGGTGGGAGGATGTATAAGGTTATTGATCCCAAGGGTTAGAATTCTGGGTATGAAGGAAATATGTAAATAATGGTAAGAAAGAAACAGACACTAAAGTATTAGAATCTTTTCCAAAATTAAGGAAACATTGGGTCCAGTTAACCAATGGAGATGGTGACCATAACCATTGTTCCTGACTGCAGGGTGAGAGCTATTAACATTAGAAAGATCTGGATTTAGAATACAAAGAGTTGAATATTTATGGGTCTGTTTTGTAATAGAAGTTATGAAAAAAGAATTGGGAATGCATCAGAATAAATCTGAAATACCTTATTTCTGTAACTTAATGCTATGGCAATAGAAATGTAATTGCTGTTCTCAATCATTCATAGGGAGGGCAATTTGAAGTAGGAGTCCAGGTAATTTCACAATGGAAGGTAATTGATTCTTTCTTCTTTGTTCTCATTGATAAATGATCAATACATATCACTTTATAAGTTTAAATCAGTCATTCAACTTGATGGTTTACTTTAGGTATTTTGTGAGATGGTTATCACCATAGGTTCTTTTAACATGGTCCATCTTTCACAGATATTTCAGAGAGGAAAGGAAGGAAGAAAGGGAAGGAAGGAAGGAAGGAAGGAAGGAAGGAAGGAAGGAAGGAAGGAAGGAAGGAAGGAAGGAAGGAAGGAGGGAGGGAGGGAGGGAGGGAGGGAGGGAGGGAAGGAAGGAAGGAAGGAAGGAAGGAAGGAAGAGAGGGAGGGAGGGAGGGAGGGAGGAAGGAAGGAAGGAAGGAAGGAAGGAAGAGAGGGAGGGAGGGAGGGAGGGAGGAAGGAAGGAAGGAAGGAGGGAGGGAGGGAGGGAGGGAGGGAGGGAGGGAGGGAGGGAGGGAGGGAGGGAGGGAAGGAAGGAAGGAAGGAAGGAAGGAAGGAAGGAAGGAAGGAAGGAAGGAAGGAAGGAAGAGAGGGAGGGAGGGAGGGAGGGAGGAAGGAAGGAAGGAAGGAAGGAAGGAAGGAAGGAAGGAAGGAAGGAAGGAAGGAAGGAAGGAAGGGAGGAATAGAGGGAGGGAGGGAGGGAGGGAGGAAGGAAGGAAGGAAGGAAGGAAGGAAGGGAGGGAGGGAGGAAGGGAGGGAGGGAGGGAGGGAGGAAGGGAGGGAGGGAGGGAGGGAGGGAGGGAGGAAGGAAGGAAGGAAGGAAGGAAGGAAGGAAGGAAGGAAGGAAGGAAGGAAGGAAGGGAGGAATAGAGGGAGGGAGGGAGGGAGGGAGGAAGGAAGGAAGGAAGGAAGGAAGGAAGGGAGGGAGGGAGGAAGGGAGGGAGGGAGGGAGGGAGGAAGGGAGGGAGGGAGGGAGGGAGGGAGGGAGGAAGGAAGGAAGGAAGGAAGGAAGGAAGGAAGGAAGGAAGGAAGGAAGGAAGGAAGGAAGGAAGGAAGGAAGGGAGGAATAGAGGGAGGGAGGGAGGGAGGGAGGGAGGGAGGGAGGAAGGAAGGAAGGAAGGAAGGAAGGAAGGAAGGAAGGAAGGAAGGAAGGAAGGAAGGAAGGAAGGAAGGAAGGAAGGAAGGAAGGAAGGAAGGAAGGAAGGAAGGAAGGGAGAGGGAGACAGGGAGGGAGGGAGAGGGAGGGAGGGAGGGAGTTGAATGAAAAGTTCTTTGGGTGAAAGTATTTAGAATTTCCTCTCACCATAACTCCTACAAATCTAGCATACATCAGTGATACGTCTCCTCCTTCTGTTGTACTTTACATCACTAGTACTTATTTATCTTAAAACTAGCTTGTTCCTTTTGACAGCCTCCTTTCAACTGCTCATCTTTTTAAATATCTCCACCTCTGGTAACCAAATCAATCAAATCTGATCTCTTTTTTTCTCTCTGACATTTGTTTTTTAAAATCCTACAGAACTACTCAGATCATGTAAGTTTTGTCTTTTTTTTCACTTGGCATAATTCCTTTCAGAGCTATTCATGTTGCTCATTTTAGAGTATAATATAGCAGAAATATTTGTAAAACATTTTCTAGCTAAAATTTCTTTTTTGAATTCTGTTGTATTTCACTTATACATACATTTTTTATTTCTGTGTATCTACTTCCAATATACATAGATTTACTTGTGTAATTATAACATATGAAGATGCTCACATAATAAAAATAAAATATGAACTAAGTTTTGTGTCTTTTATAACATGTTTACCTAAATAGGAAATAATTTCTTCAGTTTATTAACTTCTTGCTTCTTTTCTGTTATGGTTTCTCTTTGGGGCCATGTATCTCACCAACATTAATGGTTCATTTCATAAAAGGAAAGTGAATGATATATACAAATAATTAATGAGTTTGCACATTTTTGTTTTACTGATTGAATATTATCAAATTTATCACTATGCTAGACTGCTGTCTCTAATAATACCAGATGGTGAGATTTAAATTATACTTTAATAGGAGCATTCTTGAACATATGAAAAATACCTCATTTGGATTTCCTCTCCGTTTATTGGACTTACATCAGCAGAAGGCTAATGCTGTTCCTACCTCGAAGAAGCAACTGGCAGAAAGTAATGCTCATGGAAAATTTCCTTTACAAGTTAGAAAAACATTTGGCTTTATCCGACATGTGCTCCACTCCAAGGTCTATTGCTACTGTTTTCCAAATTACTCACTGACTTGATGAATGGCAATTGCAAGTAGTACTTTTATTGCAGCGTACAGATGTTGATATTTTCCACGATTTTCTTGGCAAAAATGGAGGATTTCCAAATTAAAAAAAAATTGGATGTAGTAAAATGACATCGATTTCTACTTTTTAAAATCCGTAGAACTCGTATTTTAACTCTCATATTTTAAAGAACATTCATTTAAAGTAATCTGTCTTCCTTGGCACTTATAGAAAGCAGATGTTATATAATAGGATGAGTCCAGGAGGTTTAATGAGAAGTAGTAGGGACTGAGAACAGAGTAATTATGTGAGGGTCAGAAATGGCTTAGAATTTCTCAAAAATAAATAAAGCTAACTGTGTGTGTGTGAGTGTGTGTGTGTGTGTGTATGTGTGCATGTGTGCACACGTGCATGGGTACATAGGAGAAAGTGGATGATAAAAGGAAATAAAATTCACTAAAATATCATGTTCTCATTAAAACCTTTTTATAAATAAGAAGATTCAGTTCAACAAATTATTTGTGATTACCTACATCCATATTTTTCTATTTGATGTTTTTATTGTATGAGGCTTTTAAATCAAGATTTATAACTCAATATAAAGGAATGTATGGAAAGATATATTTTAGTAATTATCAATAATGAAATATTTTAGTTTTTTCCTGTAGTTCTTCTTTCCAATTGCATTAGCAACTTCCAAATTTAACAGTTGCACTACTGAAAATAACACTAGTGAGGAGTGAAGGGAAATCAAAACTTATTCTTTGTTCACAGAGGATATTGCAGTGATTCACTGATTTCATTGGAGTGAAAATTCTAAATTCTTCACTCCTGTCTCCCCAAACGAAGAAGCACTGAAATAGTGAAAATTTCACATATGATGAAAAATTGGCAACTTTTCACTTTGTTAAGGTATATAACTTGCAAGTAAAAAAATTATATATGTATGTGTTTATGGTGTATTTTATGATTCAATATGCACATATGGTGAAATGATGAACATAATCAAGCTAATTAGCACTGTTAAGCATACTTAAACCTCCTTTTCTGTGAGAACAAGTGTTAGAAAATTTTTAAGTTTGCAGTTGAGTACTATTAACTGTAGAGAGCAAAGGGTCTGTCAGTTCCCCAGAATCTATTCATATATAATTGAGTTTGTATACTTTGATAAATGTCTTTCCAGTTTTCTACTGCATTCCTATTTGCATCTCACAATCTACTTTTCTTTCCTGTGAATACTCTTACTTCCTGTTTTAAGATTCCTCACACAAGTGACATCTGATAGTAGTTGTTTTTCCACATTAGGTTTTTCCATTAGGATATTCTCAAGATTCATCCACGTGGGCACAAATGTCAGGATTTCCTTTTTATGAGTAAATAATACTTCATAATTATGCATATTCATAGAATTCTATGTGAATTATAAACACAGTGGAATATTAAATACATGTTACTTTGCTTTTTCCATTCATTTGTCGATGTATATTTAGATTGTTTTCTTATCTTGTCTGTGATTAATAATCCCTAATAAACATAAGTTCAGTCATCTCTTTAGATCGAGATTTACCTGTCTTGCGAATAAACCCACAGTGGGATTGCTGGATCACATCTTAGTTCTAGTTTTAATTCTTTGAGGAGCCATTATTTATCTTGGCTCTTCCCGTTTATATTTCCACCAGCAGTGTATAAAAATTCTCCTTTCTCTACATCCTTACCAAGAGGATCTCTGGACATCATGATAGCCATCCAAAGAGAGGAGGGGACAACTGACTGTGGTTTTGATTTTCATTTTCTTGTTGATTACATGATGTACTGCACCTTTTCATATACCTTTGGCCAGTTTTATATTATCTTTGCCAAAATATCTATTCAGGCTCTTGGTTCATTTTAAACTGGTAACATTTTGCTATTGAGTAGTATGGATTCTCTGTATGAGATGGTACTGATCGCCTTCTTATCAGATATATGGTTTGTAGAGTCCCCAGAGAGAGTGGACTCTAACAAAATAGTAGGCCAAGTTAGTGTTATGGGTAATAAGCATTTCTTAATATCTTTCTAGCTTATTATTCCTCTGACACTCTTCATATTCTTTCATACATTATAGTAATTCATACTTATGTTCTCACCCATTAACATTTTAACTTTATTACAGTTTAAATAAGCTCAGTACTTTAAAAATACTCTAAAAATAAAAGTATAGAATGGCTATTGGTTTAGTCAATGTATTTAATTTTGAGACCTAAGTTTTTATCAATGTGAACCCAAATCTACAATGTTCTCTAAAGCCTTATTTCAAAGACTATGGAATCTGCAGAAGGCTGTAAGTCCTTTTAAAAATATAAACTGTAGGGGCCGGATCGATAGCACAGCAGATAGGGCATTTGCCTTGCACGCGGCCAACCCGGGTTCGATCTCCGGCATCCCATATGGTCCCTAAGCACCGCCAGGAATAATTCCTGAGTGCAAAGCCAGAAGTAACCCCTGAGCATCGCTGGGTGTGATCCAAAAGCAAAAAAAATATAAACTGTATTTAATATGCAATGATAATTATAAAGAATTTTTAGTACCCATATTGCTACCTCACATCTTGTTATTAGCCCAGAGACTTGCAGACAGGGGGATTTAAGCAATGCTTTAAACAATATAAGTCATGGTTAAATTGCTCATGGTGGCCTATTGCCATTCTTCATTATCAGTTGTTGGGATGATCTGATCACACTGTTTGTAGTTGGACTAAGTTGTTCTATCAGTTTTCCAGAAAGTAAATGCAAATAACTGAATTCCATCCCGCCTTGGAGTGAGTACACTGTAAATCTTTGTACCTTCACGGCCAAATGGTAAACCACAGGAGCACATGACTAAATTCCCTTGAGACTGTCATGTTATTCCTGTCAAATTTTTCTTCCTTCATTCATCAGCTGGAGGCTTTCATCTCTGATTCAAGTCGTGGCCTTTCACGTAGGGGTGAAATTACACCTGTCAATAATAAATGTTCCTAGTTCTCACTATCATTCTTTTATTTTACAAAAGAGATTAAATGTAAATACAGCCCATTTGTTATGTAGTTAGCAATACTTGGCTTTACCTTTAAAGTATTTTAAAATACCTTCCAATTATTTTACTGTTGAGAAAATTTTAAAATATTTACCTAAATACCAGCAGATGATATGGGGCTGGTGGGGAACTTAGCTTCCAGGAAAGTCCAACATTACTCTATTGATTGGGCAGTTTTCACTGTATGCATAATCTACAGCGGTCATCTAAATGTGCCCCTTTCGCACCGTTGTTCTGTTTAGTTTTTCTGTGTTACACTTCGATAACTTTGTGGTTGCTTGTAATACCACACAGCAGGTGCACCTGCACAACCACCATTTTATTTACAAAAAGGACAAAGTTAATGTTTTATAAAATCAGGCCACACCTGGGTTGGGACACTAGTGGGAAGCAGGGATCAAGTCTGAATTGCAACTTGTTTTTAGTCCGATCGTTGAACTGGGTTGAGCAAATTCTCTTGAACATTTTGGGAATTTGATCTCTTAACTCCTCATTAACCGAAGATGAAAGGGGGTGTGAGAGACTGAATACGTCAGCTGGATTGCTACCAAGCTGCCAGCCACTTTGGTGGGTCTTGACTTGAGGAAAGAGATTTGACTAGATTGTAGCCTGGTAATTCTCAGACCACACTCTCCCAGGCAGAGGATTCTTGAAATATAAGTGTATTTTGATCTGATGCATTTCTGTGTAAGGCCATAAGTTTGGATCCATGCTAAAAATAAAGCTGATGATTGAGTAAATCTGAGAGTTTCACAGATCACTGATAATGGTCATGCACTAAAGATTTGTTATTTTTGTTGCTGATATTCCTAAAAGAAAACCTGCCAACTCGTTTTAGATTAATTTAGAAACAGTTATATTTTTGTTATTTTAGAAACAACTAAATTTGCACAAATACATGCTAAATATAAGAAACAGGGAAAGGGCAACTAGCAGATACCTTATAATACCCTATTATATCTTATTCATAAGATATTATAAAATAATGTATCATTCACATAAAAAAATTAAAGCAAGAGAATACATTAGAGGTTCCTATTACATCCTCAATTATTAGCAAATTTGTACATTTACTTTTTCTATATATAAATATATAATTTCTCTCTTTCCCTGCTTTATTTTCTATGTTCTGTCTCCCATTTTTCCCTTAAAAAGAAAAAAATAATCACACCGAATTAAAAAATAACCCAAAAACTTATTAAGGAAGATGAATTAATGCAATATATTCACAAAAATAAATAATTTCTCTAATATCAATGCTAATTTAATTTTTCTAAAATCATTATATTAGGACTTGATTAAAAACAACGCATCTATTTAAAATTTACCAACCTATATCCTTTTTTTAATTTTTTAATTTTTTTATTTTTTTGTAGTGAGTCACAGTGAGGGTACAGTTACAGATTCACACCTTTTCGTGCTTTTCCCTCATGCAATGTTTGAGAGCCCATCCCTCCACCAGTGTCCATTCTCTACCACCAATGAACCCAGTATCCCTCCCACCCACCCCCGATCCCATCCCCCCACCCCACCCCACTTCTGTGGCGGGGCATTACAATTCGTTCTCTCTCTCTCTTTTTGGTTGTTGTGGTTTGCTGTTGGGGCAGTGAGTGGCCATCATGTTCAGTCTCTAGTCTACTTTCAACACGCATCTCCCTCCCCGCGCAGGATCTCCAATCACATTTTACTTACCAACCTATATCCTTTTCATTCAAAATACTTTGTACAAGGTTGAAGTCATTTGTCATTATTTACTAATTTTCTGTGAAATCTCTATATTTACAAAAAGAAATCACCTTTTAGTTGAATTATCACTGTGCATATGAATAATGTTTATATAAAATATCCATATTTAATTTAAAATGTTCTAATAATACTTCCACTTTGTGATTGAACTTAATATTCTCAATGCTCTGACTTAAGTATGAATTCCCCCAACCCCAGTCTCTAAACATTGTGGCCTTAGGTTTTTACTCAGTGTCTTTTTACATTTAATACATAAGTACTGACAGGTTTGTTAATTTTATTTGCCTTTAGGAGCTAATTAGAAGCTCTAATCAAGAGAAAGGAAAGATGCAATAAGCCAATGAAAGCAAAAGCAGCACTGATGTGCTTAGTCATGTTATTAGACTCTTTCACAGATATTAGCACAGGAGATATGTTACTTATTACACAAATAACTAGAATAACATAAGGTTACTACTATAGCACTCTGTTACTATCCTGCTCTTAATGAGTCGAGCAATTTGTATGCTTTCTAGTAACAGAATATTTTACCTTAAACCACTGGTAAGTGTTCCTAAGAATGACTAAAATACTTACACAAGGGCTGGTCTGATAGTACATTGGGTTGGAAGTTTTCCTTGCACACAATCTGCCAGTGTTCGATCCCTGGCATCCCATACCCCAAGCACCACCAGGAGTAATTCCTGAGCACAGAACCAGGAGTAACCACCCCTGAGCATCGCTGGGTGTGACCCAAAAAGAAGATAAAAATACACATTTTAAACGTGTGGTTTTTTGGGGGTGGGGTGGGGCTGGAGCAATAGCATAGCGGGTAAGATGTTTGCCTTGCACTTGGCCGACCCAGATTTGATTCCTCCGCCCCCTCTCGGAAAGTCCGGAAAGCTACCGAGAGTACCTCGTCTGCACAGCAGAGCCTGGCAAGCTACCCGTGGTGTATTCGATATGCCAAAAACAGTAACAAGTCTTACAATGGAGATGTTACTGGTGCCTGCTCGAGCAAATCGATGAGCAACGGGATGACAGTGATACAGTGATAGTGATCTATAACTCCTACCTGTAAGAGAGATTCTACTCCTCATTTTGTCTTACAGATAAAAATCCTAAAATTAAGTGGAAAAAAAGTACCTTCCTAAGGTTCCAAAGAAAGTTGACATCTAAATTGGATGGCCAGGATTCTTTGCATCCAGATACTGATCATTCCATTTCAAGAAACACACACCCATGGAAACGCAAAAAATTTAAAAGTGCTTAGCACTCATGAAGCCACATGGATGTGTGGATAGTTCTGATGGTGACAGTGTCTATTTCAGTGTTTTCCATAGTGGGCCACACTGCTGCCTGGGAGGTACCAGAACAATCTAGAGGGCAGTAGTAGCCTTGGGTATAACTGAGGATGGCCCTTTTTTGTATGTTCTCTTAAAAGAAACTATGGTACTTATACAATGGAGTAATACTCAGTCCTTTAAAAAAACATTTTGCAGTATTTTCTTATTTATTTTAATGAGTCATTTATAAATTGCAAGGACACTTACTTTTGTATATCCATTTCCAGAGAGTTATTTTCCATGACCCCAGTCAAATCATCACACATAAAAAATTAGTATTAATTCTCTAATGTAATATAATATTCAATCACATCTAAATTTACTCACTTGTCCCAAATAACCAAGTTCATGGCTGCTATATTGTCTTAATAATTTATTGCCATAAAAGCTCTGCCCATTTGCTAAGAAAAAATAAGGTGTAAATGCCACTGAATTTTTGAAGATTCCTGGACAAAGTTGATAGAATGTCTTATATTTTTATTTGTCTCATTGACCTTTTTGGGACTGTCATTTAACTGTATATTTAATTATTTATTTTTCCCACTTTATTTAAACACCATGATTTACTAATTTGTACATGATGATTTATTACAGGCATTCAGTATTCCAACACCAATCCCACCACAACGGTAACCTTCTCGCCACTACTGTCTCCATTTTTCCAACCTTGGCAGGCCCATAATCATTCATTTCATATTGCTTGTTACCACTAAGTAGCTAATAGAATGATCAAAAAATACTTCGCTAAAAAAAATTGTGAAAATTATTATAATTTACCATGCGGGACATTAAATCTGTTTTAGGATTTCTTAAGCTGTTGTTTACTAGTTGAGCATTCTGTGTTAATGTTTTCATTAGTTGAGCTAACTTGGCTTCTAAGGTTCCATTCCCACCCAATCTGGTATGACCCTACTAGGATGTTAGTATTGTAGAGTTTGCAGATGTCCTAGAGACTCCAGAATATTTAACTAGGAAGTGAAATACATGGTGGTGAACACACATGCAAGTGTTTCTGCTGAGGCTTCCAGAAGTACAGAGAGGTGTGGGGAGGTTGCCCACCCCAACTCTGAAAAGGACTAGAGTTTTCAGCCAGAAGAACCCGGTGTACCTGAAATCTGACCAGGCTAGCATCTCTGAGGATCTCAGTAAGACGGTGAAGTCTGGCCATAGACATGGTGGCAGCTGTTGGGAAGGAACCTGGCCTACCCCCTCTCATGATCACAACGGAGGTCTCACCTGGGACTTATGTACCTGAGAAACTTTTGCAGCTAGTTGATCTCTTCTGAGGTTTAATTATGAGTGTCTTGAACAGGGCCAGCCTATGAGCTTACCCTGTAGGAGCCGTGGGATGTGGGCGTGGCTGCCGGGAATACAACTCAGCTTTAATGAAAGATGCAGTCATGCAATTTGCAGCTGTGTGGGTGGATCATATACTGCTGAATGAAGTCGGTAAGAAGGACCGTGAAAGGCACAGAATGGTCTCTCTGATAATAAGATATAAAGAATCATGATAGTGGAAAAAACTAATGCCTAAAGCCAATCAAAACAGAGAGCTGGTCTTCAGTAGGAAGCTTCATCCCAAAGGGGCAGGAGGAGGACTTGGGCGGGAGTGGCCAGGGGACACAGGTGGGAGGAAGCTGACTCACATGGAGAGTGTGGCGCTAACATGTTTTATGCATTATGTAATACTCATGCTCGCGAGTGGGGAGCTGTGAAAAATCCCCAACCGCAGGGCTGTGTAAGCCCCTCGAGCGCGTGGGGATTTCACGTGAAAGGATGTTTGCAGGCTCTCGGGGCGGTTCTCTCACGCTGGCCGTATTCGGTGCTCTTGAGCCCCTTCTCCACCCGGGATGACTGTTGCCATGGACGAAGGAAGGAAGAATGAGGGCCAAGCTGGTTGCTGCTTAGCTACCATTTATTCAGTCTCTCATCCCTCCCAGCTCTCTCCAACCCCCTCTCTTTCTATCCCTCTCTCTCTAACCGCACAATTCTTTTTTCCTGCTGTGTCTGTTTCCTCTATCTCTCTCTTTGCACTGTCTCTCATTCAATCATTCCAGCCAACAATCCAAATATTTCTCCAACAATCCCCCCCCTCTGTCCCCACAACTGCTTTTTTTATCCTCTCACCACGCCTCCCCAGTCACGCTTCCCCATGGGGAGTCATCCCATTGCTCATCGATTTTCAAGCGGGCACCAGTAACGTCTCTCATTGAGAGACTTATTGTTACTATTTTTGGCATATCCAAAATGCATGGGTAGCTTGCCAGGCTCTGCTATGCGGGCTCCATACTCTGGGTAGCTTGCCGGGCTCTCTGAGAGGGGCTGAAGAATCGAACACGGGTTGGCCGAGTGAAAGGCGAAAGCCCAACCGCTGTGCTATCACTCCAGCCCCCCCATGGGGAGTGTAATCAAAAATGTTTTTCCAGACTTCCCGACCACCTGCATCCCACAAGATATGTTTCTCCTCTCCTTAGACCTGCAACTTAATTAGCATTTTTAATTCTCCTAATATTTACCATTCTGTATGGACACAGTAATAGACACTATTAGGCTTGTAGAGTGGCTCTCCTGGGGACATCTTACCACAGACTCAGACTAAAGTGCTCAGGCCAGATCAGTCATTCCTAACCCCAGCAGGGTTCAAATCTAGTTAGTACTTTTGGATCATGGCAGAATTTGGCCATGACCAAGCTCTTAACTTCTTTGGCTAGGCCCATTTCTATGCCAGGGTAGGTCATAGCTCACCGCTTGCCCCGGGTCCATCCAGTCCCTCATCAGGACCCTGCTTTTGGGATCTAGAAAGTAAGGGCAACTGAGGCTTAAGTCAGGAGAGCAGACTTCCAGGAGGTCATATTACCTGGAGTCAATCAACTCCCAAGCCATAGGCTTATCTTTTTAACTATCTTTCTGTATCCATACAAAAAGCAACTGGTCCGAAATAATAACCATGCAAAGGACATTAAGGGGAAGAGAAAGACAATATTTACAAGTCAGAGTCTGATCAGGAGACAAAGATTATTGACAGGTTGGGGGGCAATCAACAAACACAAACTCCTAGTGGCCAGGGAGGAAGGGTAAACCAATGTTATCCTAAAATGCATGAAACCCTATCCTCAAAAATTCGTCAAACCACAGTGTTTAAAATAATTTAGAAAACAACAGCAGAGATTTACTCATATTTAAGTTCAAGTGCATAATAATCCAAAGATATCATAGAGGTGAAGTAATAATAATTCTCAAACTTTGGAGTATAAGTAAAATCATGTGATTTATATGATATAGATAGCCCTCAAAGGTCAAGATAAAGGGTCACCAAACTTGGTAACATAGAAAGCATCTTGTGACAGTCAAGTCTAGCAGAAACACACTTTAGTCTTTCAATTTTTAAAATTAAAAATGAGATGCAAAAGTCTTATTATTTTTGGAATGAAGAGAATTTGGAATAAAATCTACTATACAAGATCAAGATCTTTTTATAAAAGTGATATCTGCAGCATGATTTTCTTTTTATCATGAATGTGAAAATAAAGGGAATAAACACCTCTCCTTCCTCAAATAATATTGTACTGTGGGACAGCCAATGAAGCAAATCATTTGATAGTAATTCAATACAAATGTTTAAAATAGGTGCTAAAGTATTGTAGTATTACTGTCACTGTCACTGACACTGTCATCCCGCTGCTCATTGATTTGCTCGAGCGGGCACCAGTAACATCTCCATTGTGAGACTTGTTGTTACTGTTTTTGGCATATCGAATACATAGACATTAATTTTTGGAGCCTACCCAGTGGTGCTCAGGGCTTATCCCTGCCTCTGTGCTCAGGGATCATGCCTGTAAGTGCTCAGGGAACCCTATATGATGCTGGGGATGGAATGGGGTGAAGGGGGGTGGCTGCAGTCAGCCGTTTAATCTCCTGTACTGCCTTTCTAGGCCCCCAAGTACTTTATTTTAAGGTATTTAAATGCACATACTTACAAGTATACACCCACCTGTTCTCTCCTGGATCTCCATTCAGGAATAACTCTCGGTGGGGTTTGAAGGACCACATGGGATGCAGAAGAGCAAACTGTGTTGACTATATACAAGGCAAGTGTCCTACCTTCTGTCCTGTCTGTCCAGCACCAATGTCAATTAAAAGGCCAAATGTCTGTTGTTAGTATTAAAGCTTAACTATTAATTTTCCCATTTTCTGTATTAGTTTGTTTACTCATCCGCTCAATGGATCTATGTCTAGTCAACATCTCTTATGCCACGTGATGAAACATGGGCAAGTCTGTTGAAATAATTAAAATGATCTTTCAGAAGAGATAAAAATAACTTTAAAATGAGTAAAAATAGTGCCAGTTTTCAATGCTCAAAGATAAAATGGAGAGAAAATACATTTAAAGTTAATGTAATTTTACATAATTTGCAATCTAATATTAATGTACATTCATTTATAAACTTGAAAATTATATCCTATGTGAACATTATATTTTCAATAAGTACAGCTATAATAACAGTGAAAACTCAAAATGTGATGATTGGAAAGTATTAAATGAGTAACTTTTAATTAATACCACAATAAAGCATTATAAAATCTGCTGAGAATATAGATTTACCGATTCTATAGATAATATATCAAAATATAGCTATTACTTAATTCCATTTAAATGCCACTGAAATTTGTAAAGTGTCTATCATTACACTGTCATTTCTTCTCAGATCAATAACCTTGCAGATATTATGCATTATATAGTCTTCATTTCAAAGTGTAATCACAAGTTTGAAATTTGCACTTAAATAACTAGTGTGCTAATTTTAATAGGCCTATAAATTAGTTTAATTATCTGTTCTTCAGGCACATTTTACTAAATTTTGCTATAATTTTAGAAATTTACATGTGGGAAGAAAAGATTGGAAATGCAAACACCTTCCTGATGAGACTGGTTGCATCAAGTTAGCAGTACAACAATCTAACCGTTAAAATGATTTTTCCTTTGGTTGCTTCTGAATTGCAAGAAAGAATGAATTAGGTTTACCGCAGTCACATACTCTGTTCAAAAGCCAAATCTTTACAATACCGAAAGTATGAATCAGTATTCCTGAAACTAAGTACTTTGGTTAAAGGACTTTTAAATATTTGTTTAATATTTTCTTATCTGAACATTTGACGATGATCAAGTAACTGATAGAACAAAAGAAATGAGCAACTTCTCTTGGTCACCGGGAGGAAAACTTGAAAAGGCACATCATGACCCTGAGCTATAATTGCTGAAGCCACGAAATTCAGTTCCAGTCAGCTCTGTCTCCTCCCCCTACCCCCTCCCCCCCGCCTTAAACATGTCATTCTATATATTTAATCCTTACTTCCCCGTGTATAAAATAGATTTAATATCTACTGTTGTATATCATAATATAAAATCATTATCATACCAACCCCCAACTATTATAACTATTATATTAATTTTACATATGAAGAAGATTTAAAGGATGCCATTTTATGTGTGATATTAATACTAGCAACTATTTTCCCACTCAGCTGTTTAAAAATTTCTTTCTATTATTATTATTATTATTATTATTTTGCTTTCTTGGTCACACCTGGCAATGCACAGGGGCTGCTCCTGGCTCCGCACTCAGGAATCACCCCTGGCGGTGCTCGGGGAATCATGGGATTCTGGGAATTGAATCTGAGTCAGCCATGTGCTAGGGAAACACCCTACCCGCTATCTCTCCAGCCCTAAAAATTACTTTACAATTGTCAAAAGTAGCATTATCTAAGAGAAAAAAGGTTTTGTAGGTGTGGCAATGCATCTTTTGGGTTCAGTGTGTATTATAAATACACACTAGATTATAGTCTAACACTACCAAATATCCTAAGATTAATTTTCTAAGTTTCTAAAAGTATTTAGAGATTCTCCAGTTCTTTGGAGACATCATTTTCAGTATCTGCTATCATTTATTGCTTTTGTACTACAATTAAGATTGATAAAGAGTTTCATATACCAAATGTCACCTAAATTAGAATTGCTAAAATATAAAAGCTATAGAATATTCTTTGTCTATCTTGAAATGAACAAAATGTGAATAGTGAAATAAAATTAACATGATGTATTTTACTGAAGTCATTGTAAATCATTTCTTATTATACTATGTCCCAAAGGAATTTAACATATAAAATGATTAATTATACCAAAAATGCATAGACTTCCTGATCTTAGACTAATCTTAGTCATTATACACTTTATAATGTTGTATAATTCTTGGAATTATGAAGTAGGAAATGAATTTTGTGCATGTTTATGGACATTTTTCATCCTGACATTTCAGATCTCTTAGTTTCAGTTCATTTTATGTCTTGATATTGTAGAGTTAAGTTGAATGCAGTGAAATCAAAGGATTGTCATGTGTAGCTTCACCCAGAAAGTATTTCACGAGAGATGCAAAATTCCGTATCTAGAAAAAAAGATTTTTCATCTGAGTTAGAAATCTAGAATCTGCTTTTACTTAGGGCACCATGTGCATTGTTGGGGATTGAACAAGGTTCACCTCATGTAAGGTTAGTACCTTAAACGCTATCCCTCTGGCCTCCGCCAATGGAGTATTTTATTTAAAATTCTGAGATAAATTATCTAAAACTATATTGACCTCAAGTGATATACCTGACCTCTGTGAATTATTCTTAGAGAAATTCAAATGTAGTTAGCAGGATATTTCATTGTTTTATATAATCATTTACATTTGCACAGCTGCCTTCAGATTCCTCCCATTAAATACAGCAGTAATTTGCCAGATTTCCATAACCCAGATTAGTATAAAAATAGAATCAGGCATTCACTAGTTTTCTAATGATGATGACCCCTTATTTCTTCAACTTTACTATTTTAGGCAAGTACTGAGAATTTGGACATCTTGACCCAAGATGACCCACTGATAATTAGTTACATGTTCTGATAGGACAGAAATGATACATTTCCTGTAGGAAACATCACATATGTTCACTAATACTAAGAAAAACATCATGAAAAAAAAAGCATATCGCCATTTCTGCTGTAAGTATCAAAATTGCAAATTATTTAGTCTTGTTTCCATTTTCATGAACTGTGGCTGCTAATATTCATCAGGATCTTGAAATATAAAGCTTTGTCCCAAAAGCTCACACCTAAAGATTCACTCTCTTCTACAGAATACACATTTCTATTTGTATCACTGCATCACTGTATCACTGCCATCTCCTTTTTCAACCATTTACTCACGAGGACACCAGTAACGTCTTTATTCCTCCCAGACCTGAGATTTTAGCAGCCTCTCCTTACTTGTCTTTCTCAACGATTGGAGGCTCTTTCAGGGTCAGAGGAACGAGACCTATCATTACTGTTTTTGTCATATTGAATAACCCATGGGTAGCTTGCTAGGCTCTGCCCGTGTGGGCGGGATACTCTTGGTAGCTTGCGGGGCTCTCCAAGAGGTGTTTGTAACATTTCTAATATCTGATTAATTAGAAATGGGATCCAGAAGTGTTTGTCTGGAAGAGTAGTCTTAATTTTGACCATTCAATTGTTATCTGACACCATAGCTAAATTATTTTCAGATCCTTCCTTTTCAATATTAAATGTTAAGATTTAAATAAATGGACTTTCTAGCCACTCAGAAATTTGATTTTTAAAGAAAAACAATAAAAATAAAAGTTTTCTAATGAGAAATTTTAGGATTTAAATCAGAAAGCTATTCATAGTTTTAATTTTGGCTTCAGCATTTGTTCATGTGTAGTCAAGGGATGCTTAAGTGACTATACGAATGTCTGAGCTTGATGACGTGCACCTAAAGCAAATACCAGGTCATAGTATAATTAGAGAAGCTCAAATAGGTGTCTAGCCATTCCAGAGTGAGATAGTGGGTGGACAAGATTATTCTAAATAAATTCATCTTGGTATCCTGAATTTAAGAACTTCATGAAACCATTCATACAGTAGGATACCGCTGAAGACAGCAAACTTGACTCTGACCTAATTCCATACCGATGTGTTTTTCTAGGATGAGGGGTGGTGGTGGTGAAGGAGTTGGGGACACACCCAGTGGCGCTCAGGTCTTACTCCTGGGCTCTGTGTTCAGGGACCTCTCCAGACTATGCTTCAGGATCATATATGGTGCTGAGAAGCGAACCAGAGTTGAGCATGTACAGGGCAAGCACCTTAACCCCTATCTTTTCTCTCTCTCTCTCTCTCTCTCTCTCTCTCTCTCTCTCTCTCTCTCACTCTCTCTCTCTCTGTCTCTTCCCCCACCTCTCTCTCTCCCTCTCTCTCTGTTTCTGTCTCCCCCCACACACCTCCTTTTGTTTTTGTAAATATAGCTTTATTGGAGAACAGCTATGTGTATTCATTTATTTGTTGTCTGTGGCTGCTTTTGCCTTAGACTCAAATTAACTAACTCACTTTTGAGACTGTATAGCCCACAAAGTGTAAAATATGTGATTAATGATCCATTAAAGCAAAAGCGACTCAGGTATAGGAAACTAAGTTTTGAGTATATACTGGAAAGGAGAAAAATTAAAAGATTTAAAACTATCATTCAATGTGTATTTCAGAAATCACTGAAATTGCATTCAGTCTATAATAAAAAAAGATAATGACATTTGTGGATAATTGAAAGACTATTCTATTTTAAATTAATTTATTAAATTAAGGATCTAAGGCCCATTGTATCATGTTTAATAAAGATAAAGATCTTAGTATGGAATGTCTATGAGGGTATGGGTCATATTCTCTAAATTGTATTCCAGCAAGATAGAGGGAAATTGAGAAAAAAATTCATTGCCAGCAAGTTATACTAGACATAATGTACAGTAGGAAGGAGAAGTGATAGACATGCATAATAATTCTTGTGAAGCTCTCTTACTTTGGAAAGAAATAGTTGTCAATGCCTCTGCATTTTCTCAACAGATTATACCATGCTGCACAATGGTAGCATTTGTTTTTGGTCTGTGGACCTAAGATATTCAGCACAGATGGACCTTTTTATAGTACAGGTAATAATAAGCTGGTCAGTCATGCAACTCGAAGATCGAATTTAAAGTTAAAACTAAAGAAGAATTCCCAGCACTATAGCATTTCATTTTATATAAAAACTCTCCATCAGTCAGGCTTGTTTTCCTTGTCACAAGTCCCCTAATGAGAATACATGGTTGACAGGAAAGATACAAACAAGTAAAGGGAGTCTCATTCCATTGAAAAGGGGCCAATAGAAACACTAGACCAGACCTATTAGATGGCTAAAAGGAATAGGGAGGAAAAACCAACAACATATCAGCATATGATCTCTGTCATCTCCATAAAAAGTCACACGTTCAAGCTCTAGTTCAACGGGAGGTCATGGTCCCTTATTACCTATTGTCACAGAAATTATAATTTGTTTTGAAATACATAGGTGACTCACTGAAAAATATTAAATATAGAATGTCATAGTTAATTTCTAGCAATGACAAAAATTATCTTTAAATCAACTTTCTCCTTGCATTTGCCATTTGGAGGGGAAGATGGTGACTTCACGGATTTGAAGTGTTCAAAGTTTAAGGAGAGTCATATTTGTCAAATGTGTTGCCAGATGAAGAAACTGAGACTCTGAGCAGCTCATTCCCAAAGATAAATGCTAACTAGGATGATGGCTCATAGAACAGAAGAGAATATATATGGTAAACCTAGCATAAATCCTTCATGAAATGCTAATCTCATTTTTCTCTTTGGAGAAATTTTTATTGTTTGCTCACAGTATACAAAAGTATTCAGTTCTAGCAAGGGGCTCTACTCTGAGGTTACTTCTTTTCGCATTTAAAGACAGTCATCCATTTAACTTCTACTTGTATTTTTGATACAATATGCTTGGAAACCTGTGCTGAAAGTTCTTGATTTATCACTTCTTGATCTGTCATGTGATCCCAGAAAATATTGGCTGACATGAAAGATAAAAACAGGTGAGGTAGTGTTATTTTAACGATAAGTAGCTAGAGACTTCCAGAATCAGAAACCGTAGGAAAATTCTGTTGAATGTCTTGAAATACTGCATTTACGACTTGGTTTCCACTTTCCTGAACATATTAGCTTTATCAGCATTTCCCAAAGAGGATGCTGCCCTTCCCTGGAAAGACCCTGGCACTATGCAGGGACAATAGTAGCATTTGTTCAGTTGTAGGGGGCACTTTCTGCTTGTTCACTTTAAGAATATTTCCAGGGGACACATTGTTTTGATATTTTTTTTTTCTGGGAAAGGGACAAGAAGCAAAGCATTTTTGGGAAACTGCTCTAGATTTTACTTCACTGTATTTGCATATTCATTATCAGTCCCGATTAGACTTTCCTGATCACCAAATTGATTATGTTTCCTGGTAGAAAATTATATTGTTTTCCCCTCAGTTACTATTAAATTGCAAATCTAATAACAATGCCAAGAGTAATGCACATGAGAACATACAGCGTTTATTCTTGGCTGTGAAAGGAGGGTGCATACACTGTGGTGCTCAGGGCTTATTCTTTGCTTTTTTACTCAGGGATCACACATGGAGTGGTTCAGGGGACCATATGTGGTGCCAGGAATTGAACCCAGATTGGCCACCTACAAGGCAAACGTCTTACCCACTGGACTGTCTCTCCAGCTTGAGCTCAGGTGCTCCTTATTAGTTTCTGTTGTTTATTTGGGTTTCCCAAACAAAATAGAGAATAGATGGCTTAGTCAACAAACATTTATTTCCTTACATATTTTAGAGGTTCCTAGACCAAGATGACAATGCTGACTTGGTCAGGTCCGGAGAGAGCATCCTGGAAGACAACTCTCTTCCTAGAGGCAAAGATATAAGAGAGGGAGTAAAGTCGTGCCTTGTGTGCCACCCAGGGAGTTGATTATGCAGCACCACATTTGATCTTTGGCTCAGTAGTAATCTCTGAGCACAGAACCAGGAATAATTCCTGAGCACCTCTGGGTATGTCCCTGACTCCCCAAAAATGAAAATGAAATGGCTTTGGTTTAAAATTATTAGAATTCTATGGTAGAAACATCAAAGCATTAAAAAATCAAGTATGTGCAAAAGGAGAAATATTTTATTTTAAAAAGGTGCTAAGAGTAGTCAGATTTGTAGAGTTATAAAGAAACCTAGTGTTCTACAGAGGTGGGTGGAAGGCACAAAGTTTGCATTTTCTTTTGTTTTTGTTTGGGGCTCACATATCAGCAGCCAGGGCTCAGGAAACCATATCTGATGACGGGAATCTAACTCATTGTCAGCTGGATGCAAACCCAAGCACTTTAAGCCTGTACTATCTCTCCAACCCAGGGATTGGGTTGTTGATAAAAAAAAAATCTTGACAATGGATGGTGGTGATGGTTGCATAGCGATGTAGCCCTGCACTGTAGCACGGTCATCCGGTGGTCATCCCTGTCGTTGTTCATTTGATTGGCACCAGTAATGTCTCCATTGTGAGACTTGCTGTTACTTTTTTTGGCATATTGAGTACGCCACCGGTAGCTTGCCAGGCTCTGCCATGCAGGCGTGATACTCTTGGTAGCTTGCTGGACTGGAGCGATAGCACAGTGGGTAGGGTGTTTGTCTTGCATGTGGCCAGCTGGAGACTGGGGTTTGATTTCTCCATCCCTCTCAGAGAGCCCTGCATAGCAATGTAAATGTACTTAATGCCAATAAATTGTATGCATGAAAACTATTGAGATGATAATTTATAATGTTAAGTCCCTTTTAGCACAATAATCAAATAAGCCAGTGTGGGGTTTTTACAGCTGATGGGAGGGATGTCCAGGAAAGCTGGCTCAGATATGCAGCCTGCTAGAGAGATGCCAGTAAGCTATTGTATCTGGGAATACCAGAGGCCTGTTCCTGGTATACTGGGGCTGACAGGAAGTGAGAGATGGCCAACTAGACTGAGGCCAGGTTTGTGAGCAGATTGTATTTTTACCTACCCAGTCAGGTTTAGCCCTCTTATTAAGCCACCTGTTTTGTTCAGGTGTACGTCCCTTGGGCAGAGCTGAGCGCTGCCTAGCCTATGGAAACAGAGTGGTACGCGGAGTATTCCCATCGCTAGTGATGAGGTGAGTCCCAAATTCCTCCTCTTTAGCTTATCTCCCCAGAATGCTGGAAAACACATGTAATTATGTTCCAGGATTAGTCCTGGAAATTTCATAACTTCCCCAAAGTCAACTCCAATATTGACATGAGATATCACCTATAAAAACCACTATATTCGCTTGCACTAGTCTGCTTTCCCGCTACTTTCTGGTGAATTATTGCTGTCCCTTCATGTGCACATTGCTTATTATCTGTGCCTCAGGGGGGTTCTCAAGATTAATTAGTAGCCCCCTGTGCATTCGCAGTGACAACCTCTGCACTGCATCACTGGGGAGTAGAGTCCGTTACATTGCTTTACAAAGTCCAGATGAAACTGTTTCACATTTCAATGCAAGTATTAAAGTGATAGGCTACGCACATCAATTAAAGTGTCTAGCTGATTGGGTCACTACAGATATAAAAATTCAGTATCTACTAAACATGATATCAGTACATTTTATAATTTGAACAGCTTTGATTTTACTCAATACTTTTTGCAAGATTTGTTTTTCATCCCTAAAGCATCTACTTACAACCTAGTCCTTACTTTTATACAGCTTTGCATAATGCTATATAAAAATGAGCTTCTATACAAGTCATATATTTATCTGGGCACAGTTACCTATATCAAATAAATTTCTTTTGTTCTTTAATTGTAGAGACATTTATCTGATGTGCAACGATTCCAGTCCAACTTTATAAAGATAAAAAAATTCAAAAAAATATGAAATTTTTTATTTTAATTTTTTAATTCAAAAAAATTTTTTAAAGAAATTCGTGGAGATGACATGTAGAAAATTAATTCAGTTATATAGAGTAGCAGTCTTCAAACTAGATACCTACTCTGGAAGAACATAAAATTTTTCCAGAATATGTAAAACTCCAATAGTATTCACCCAGTGGTAAGTCACAAATATCTTAATACCTTAAGACCTGAAATTTACATAAAATTCTTAAAATTAGAAGAGAGATACAGAGGTTCAGGTGCGTGCCTTGTACATGGCCAGCCCCAGTTTGATCCCTGGTATGGCATATATAGTCCCTCAGCACTGCCAAGAATGATCCCTGGTCACAGAGCCAGAATAAGTCGTAAGCACTGATGGATGTGCCTAAAACACAAAAATGAATAAAAGTTATCTACTTAAGGAACTCTTTGTGGAGTGGGTAAAAGGTACGTTGTTTCCCTTTCCCTGGAAAAACAGCCTTTTGCTCTTTTTCAGAAGAAAGGAATGTATCCAATGTCACAATGTCTCATGACATAAAAATATTTTTAGGGGCGAGTGAGATAGTAGAGCAGGTTGGGTGATTACCTTGCATGTGCATGCAGTGCACCCAGATTCACTCCCTGGCATCTTATCTGGTCCTATTGGTTCCTGAAGACACAGCCAGGAGAAAGCCCTGCGAGTTGCTGGGTGTGGGCCGAGGCCTGTGTGTGTGCTGGGGAGTCACTGAAGTAGACAAAAAGAGGAACTGGAATGTTAGGACTGGCGAAAGGCATTTCTCTCACAAGTTCTGTTTTCTCTCACAATTTTATTTTTCTGAAAGGGTATATCCAATACAGTTTTACTTTCTTTTCCTTTTTTTTTTCCTTTCTGGATCTCACCTGGCAATGCTCAGGGGTTACTCCGGACTATGCACTCAGGATTTACTCCAGGCTCATTAACTTAAGTTAATTTTGTAACAAACATATTCTCTGTATATGGTTTTATACTAAGTGCTACCAAGGATTTCCTCACAAATAACAGCGTCCATTTCATACAAGTGCAAAGTTATAGATGACATCTTATGGATGTTATCTAAGAAAGCATATGGCCACAAAGTAGGTGACAATCTCCTATCAGTAGGCTGAACAGAACCTTTCAAAGAAAGGATAACATAAGGGATGGGCAGAAGTGTTATCGGCTGAAATCAAAGTATAATTCAACAGGTACTGAATAAAAACGTCATTGAGAATCCAGAGGAACCTGGGTCCGAGAGCTAATGCAGGGGCTAAGGCCCTGGTTTGATTCCTGCCACTGCATCCAGACCCCCTGAGCCCTGCCAGGAGTAATCCCTGAACACACAGAACCTAGGGTGAGGCGTAAGCACAGCAGTGCATAGCGCAACAAATAAAAGCAAACAGACAAACAAAAAATAGCAATAACAAACACAGCACACAGAGGAATCTGCAAATCAACGGTACTACTGGGTCCAACTGGATGAAAGAATAAGTTACTTTAGGAAAAATGGGTGGTTTAGCTTCAGAGTTACTGGGGGATAAATTAATGAAGAAGATGGATGTCAAAAGGAGTAGGGACTGGTTCCATTTTTCTTAGGGCCGTAAAGACCAGTCTAAGTGTTTTAGATTTAATCCATTGTCATTTAGGAGTTACAAAACAATACAACTTTTAAATGCTCCTTAGCATCCTTCTGCTTAGGACATTAATTTGTCAGTGTGAAGAATAGTTTGAGCCATGGAAGGACAGGCGGCATCAGATCCCTGATATTCTACAGAACATATAAAACCTACAGAAGTTGACAGTTTATTGCATTTGCACTTAAGTACACTTAACTACGGAAATGGATGATGGCATTTTTAATTGAACTAGGGAAGATTGGAGAAAAGTTGGTTTGCAAAAGAATAAGATTAATCTATTCATGCATTTAACAGATTAAAAGAATGCCTTGAGTTTTTATAGTGCTAAAATTTCCTGTCCCTGCATAATTCAGTGAAAAGTAACTGGGCAGTACACTATAAAATGTGATATGCTCGTTTGAGTACTGGGAAGATTAGTTACCAAAACACACAAAAATCCTTTTACTCTTGGAGCTCATATTTGTGTGTATGTGTGTGCATGCATGTGTGTGGATGTGTTAGATGTGGGGTAAGCAAAGGACCCTGCAAAAGAGTGGTCTGTGAAATAAAAGGAAAACCCAGGGAAATGCTGAACTCAAAGAAGAGTCAGTGAGTTGTTTTCAGAGGAGACTAATCTCGTGGGACAAGTGCTGCTATGGGTTTGAGAGATGGTAGATCCTGGTGGCTTTAAAGATCTGATTTTGAGAAAAGGGTGAGGATAAAGTACCACCAAATGAATAAGAAAGAAGGGATTTGTATAGACAACTAGAACAATGGGTTGCAGGAGATTGATGTAAAAACGGGTAGAGTTGCAAACTGTTGGTTTGTCTTTCTTGAAATACCTAGGTGAAGGCTATTTGAATGTTAATAAGAATCTATTAAAATAATTAATTTGAGAATGAATTTTAAAAGTGAATTCTAGAGTGATGTATTTGAGTGTGTGAAGGACAATGGTGCATAACCTACCAGTGGAAGATTAGCTCTAGGATAGAAAGTTGACTAGTTTATTTCACATGATTGGGGAAAGCACAGCTTTGGGGGTCCTTGTACAGACATCGGTGGATTTGATCTATTTAAAAATCATACAGAAATGATGTTTTATGTCTTAAGATCCACTAATTCAAAAGAAATAGAAATCAAATAAATTAGCTAAGAATTAGGATTTTTTTAGTATACCTTCTATAAATAATTTTATAATTAACACAAAATAAAAGTATAATTTTATGTCATCTTATGCATTTTGGTATCAGATGTATTTGTTGCATTAGATGTGCAGGATTCCTTAGTATCTTTCAGAGACACTTTTTTTTTTAGTTTGTGGGTTTTTTTTTTAATTTATTTTTTAATTGAGTCAATGTGAGAACAGTTACAGGACTTTTAGGATCAAGTGTCAGTCATACAATGCTCAAACACCTATCCCTTCACCAGTGCACATGTTCCACCACCAAGAACCCCAGCATACCCTCACTCCCACTCCCCCCTGCCTGTGTGGCAGATGATTTTCACTTTACTCTTTCCTTACTTTGATTACATTCCATTTTTGACAGGAAACTCACTATCATTATTTGGAGTCTTTTCCCCCAACAATCAGACCTGTTGGAATGGCATCATTAGGTTGTATGTTTTCTATTGTTGGTAACAAAGAGCATATGATGTTGCACAGTCTTGAAAGTGGCACCCGGATTTGGAATTCTGGTATTAAGTCCAGAGGTATTTCTGCCAGCAGCTGCTGCATTCGAGATTGGTTTCTGTGGCCCTGGGATCATGGCTGTTCAGGAGCAGAGGAGCTGTTCATGGGCGACCGCTCGGGGAGACACTGGTTTTTGTCTCCTGTGAATTAAGATAAAGTTTTTATACTTTCTGTGTCCATCGTAGTTAGAAATTAGTTGAATGCATTTTAGTTCATTGACACTGCAGAGTACTATGTAACTATTAGAACGTAGTTTTAAATCAAATCTGTATCTAGTGTATTTGGTTTTGAGGGTTATTAGGTTTTTTTGGGGATCACACCCAGCAGTACTCAGGGCTTACTCCTGAGTCTGCACTCAGAGATCACTCCTGGTGTGATTAGGGGACCAGATGAGGGGCCAGGGATTTTACCAGGTCAGTCCAGTGAAAAGCCGGTGCCCTCTCTACTGTAGTGTAGCTCTGACTCCTGTATTTTCAATGTCTTAGTCAAATGAGTAACAAGAAAGTTGTCAATATTTTAATTCCCAATGTTATAAGAAGTAAAACATGTGCCATGTGTATTTTAGTAGATTATATTACTACAATAATGAAATGATATTTTAAAAGATGCGAGTATAAAATTTATTATTATTATTTTTGGAGTGAGAATGAAAAAATGTAGAAAGTTAGGGGGACTTGATTTTTACAGTTTTTATGTTTTTGTTTTTTCACTGATGAGGAGTAGAGACTAAATTAAATATTCCCCTGGTGCCTGCCATCAGGGGAATTCTTTCTGTTTTTCATCACTGGGAGTAATAATGGTTGAGAATTTGTTATAGTTGCCCATTACTATCTTGAGGAAAATTCCTTCTATTCCTATTTTGTTGAGTGTTTCTTTCTAACCACAAATGTATTTTGTTGCTTTCTCTGCATTGACTGATAATATCATCTGATTCTTATCTTTCCATTTATTGATAATGCTATATCGCATTAATTAATTTGCATATGTTAAGTCATCCTTGTATCCTCAGGATAATTGTGGTATATTAAGATTTTGTTAAGGACTTCTAATGCTATGTTCATCAGGGAAATTGATCTGAAAGTTTCTTTTTTAGTAGTCTCTCTGCAAAACTTACCTCTGGCTCTGTGCTCAGGGGTTACTCCTTTTTGGGCTTGGGGGACCATATGTGGTGCTGGGGATCAAACTCGAGTGTGCTGCATGCAACACAAGTACCCTACTAGCTGTTTTATCGCTCTGGCCTTAACTGGATTTTTTTATATCAACCCTGCAGGCAGGATTTGGGCGGAGGGTTATAGAATTTAAGTTAGGATTATGGAGTCACATGTTTTCTAATTTATGAGATGCAAAGTAACTAGGATTATAGAGGGGCCGGAGCAATAGCACAGCGGGTAGGGCGTTTGCCTTCCACGCGGCCGACCTGGGTTCGATCCCCGGCATCCCATATGGTCCCCCAAGCACTGCCAGGAGTAATTCCTGAGTGCAAAGCCAGGAGTAACCCCTGAGCATCGCTGGGTATGACCCAAAAAGCAAAAAAAAAAAAAACAAAAAAAAACTAGGATTATAGAAAGAACTAATAGTACTTGGGGTAGTTGAAAGGTCTCCCCATCTCTTGAAATAGCTAAGACTGGAAGACCTACTTGGCCTCTATTATATGAGATTCTTTCCTTTTTCACCTATTCCTACTCCTTCTTGACTTGCAAGCTCAAGTGCTGTTTATGACTTTTCTCACAAACAAGTGTGAAAGAAGAAAGAATTTTGGAAGATATTATCTACAAAGAACTTTGGTTTGGAAACCGTGTTTTTACAGTGATAGAATCATTTCCATTTAAGAAACATTTGAAATTCTGCATGAATCACCAACTGATTGTTTCTACTTTTTAGCTTTTAGGATTTAATTTTAACACACTAGTCATGGAGAATAAAAAAAAAACAAAACTGAATTCTTTCCTGAATGTGGTAGTATCTGAACCACAAATCAATGAAAATGGGTGATTCTAACTGCCAGACCGTAACAGTGCCTGGATGCTTATAATTGCTGTGAGCTGACACACATGCACATGTTCTGGATCCACGTTATAGAGTTTAGCCCTGATGTTCCCTCATCCCATGCAATATTTGTTAAATTAAAGGGAAAAAGAAGCAGACATGCTTCACCCAGATGTGATATTTAGTAGCTTGCAAATTCTTTCACCATGGTTTTCCTGATTTAGGGGGATATGGAATTATAGCTGGCATTCTGCATCCAATTTAAATTGATGATTGCTGGTGACTTATTATCCTAATTTCTAATCAGCAAATTACAATCGATCTACTGTGAATAACAACAGTTCTACAATTTATTCCAATAGAATCCTATAGTCTCAATGTCATGTTCACGAAGTCTCCACTTAATCGTTTCTGATGTGAGCCACTTTCATTTTCTTGTGCATGTTTAAATAGTTAGAGAAAAAAATCAGTCACAGTCACAGTCATCCCGTTGCTCATCGATTTGCTCGAGCGGGCACCAGTAATGTTTCATTGTGAGACTTATTGTTACTGTTTTTGGCATATTGAATACACCACGGCTAGCTTGCCAGGCTCTGCCGTGCGGGCGGGATACTCTCGGTAGCTTGCCGGGCTCTCCGAGAGGGGTGGAGGAGTTGGACACAGGTCGGCTGCGTGCAAGGCAAATGCCCTACCACTGTGCTATGGCTCCAGCCCCAGAGAAAAAATAATAAAAATTATTTGTAAAGTTTCATTAGAAAATAAGATCACATCCTATGCCTTTATCTGATTCATTTCTGGTAAACAAGGTGCAATGCTTTTATCAGTGGCACTCATTGCTGTCTTTCAAGCCTCGGTGCCAGATAACATGAGAACTCTTCATCTGGTCTGTTCTTTCCACCTTCCTTTCCCCCCAGACCCTGCCCTTCCTCCCTTCAATTTCTTTTGTTTCTATCCTCTTCCAAACCACAAACCACAGAGAGAACCTCTGTGCAAGACATTGAGCCTGCTGCTCTAGAACAGAGAATGATCTAGAATAGAGAATAATTATCTAAAGTGGAGAATAATGATCTAGAACAAACAGCAGTGATCTTCAAACCAGGAACGGGGGATTTGACACTCTGAAGAGTCCTAAAATAAGCGTTTTCATGTTGTAAATTTTTATTGCCCACTAATTTTTAAAATTTTTTTATTAGAGAATCACTGTGATGTAGTTACAAACTTATGAACTTTTGTGTTTGCATTTCACTCATACAGTGATCATTTACCCATCCCTCCACCAGTGCCCATTCTCCACCACCAATGATCCCAGTATCCCTCTCACCACCCCCACCCCATCCCCCACCACACCGCCCTGCCTCTGCGGCAGTTGCCCACTAGTTTTTAACACATATAACTTGGTGTGTTTAGTTTTACGGTATGTCATTACGACTTTCTCTTTAAATGCACCTATGATTGATATTTATACACTTAAAGGCCACACACACACACATATACATATGACATGCACACATGTGTCATAGTCAAATAGGTGATTCTTTCTTTGCATTGGTCATGTTGAAAAAGCTCCATTTCTATGCATGCCCTCTTTTATAAAGTGGAGCATATAAAAAAAACCCTCGCATTTGGAATCATAAATAAATTTTATTATGCAAATTTATAAGCACGATTCATACTTATAAATGTAATTCATAAATATAAACATGCATATGTGTGTTTTTGATATGACTATACTTATAAATAGATAAATAAATAGATATAAATAATTCTCAGACTTTTTTGACTAGATATGTGAATAAAACAATCTAGAGACAGTAACTCAGGATATGGCTATATAATAGTGGACATAGACAATCTTTTGATGCAAAAATATGTAATTTAATATCTCTAAATTCAAAATTATTTTGACATTATATTTATAGTAGCTTGTAGTTTGTAGCATGTTTTGGAGTTAACAAATTTCAATTTAATATGATTGTGGTAACATTAATTCCTTTGTATAGAACTATTTGAAACAGGAGTGTCAATTCTCAGACACTTCTGCTTGCTTTTGCTTTTGTCATTGTAATCTGTTGAATGATATCAAATAATAGTTTAATTTTCCTAGTTAAGTGATTTTGTAGGTATATTTAACATGAATCTTATGGTTCTTTTCTATGTACCATATGTCTTATAAAGAATCAAATATTATCAAATAATTAATAAAATATTAATCCTATAAATCTCTACTCTCGAATCGCTAAAATCCAAAGCATGAGTATCCATTTCCTTTGAAATTCCATTGATTGATGACTGTAATAAATTGGATGTGAAGTTAGTGTGAAGGACTTACATGCTTTCATTCCTGCTCATTCTGGCTTGGTAGCATGATGATCAAGGGTCATTAATTTTTTTATCATACCTACTTATGTTAACTGTTCTTGTTATCTATAATTGCATTAGTTTATTATTTAATTATTCATGAAATTGAATTAGATTGCTCTAAGTAATAAGTACAGACCAAACTGTTTTAGCAAAGTAAGCCAAACATTTTGAAATAATTTGGTGACACAGTTGAATTATATGTAGAAAAACAATTATAAATATAAAATTATTGAAAAGTGAATAAACAGATGCAAGATGAATAATCTGTGAACTTTGTAAAATACTTCCCCTTCACTTTAAAGTAATACTACTGAGTATAAAATAATGTATTTCTAATTATTGAAATTTAAGATAATATTGAAAATTATTTTTTATTTGTCTCTTTAAATATTTAAGTATTGTATTGGTAAGTTAATATATTGGAAGGAGTTGAGTAATTTAAGAATTTATTTAAAATCATTTTATATAAGTCCTGAATTATTTCTAAATAAAATGCAAAATAAATGTAATTTTGTTGTGTATAAATGCAATTATGGTCAAATGTTCTTCTTCCTCAATGGTCACTAAAATTGGATTTTCAAATGGTTTAAGATATTCTAAGTTATTGTTACATGGTCTAGTTTCAAGTGTATTTGAATGTATGTATTTTGGAATTAAGAAGTTTCCTTTCATAAATCACTGAAGGATAATTTTTAATCAAAATGGACTTTTAGTTTTCTACATGATTAATGGAGGATAGAACTGCAGCTGTATCATTTGTTCAGTGTTTCTACAAAATAGTTTCATAATGCAAAAGTGCTGTGGTAAAAGAAAATATTAGTACTTTTTTTTAAAAAAAGAATAATTTTAGTGTCACAAATTTTAACCTGAAAAGTAATTTCAAGAAATTAAAACATTCATTGCCTTGCATGCGGCCGACCTGGGTTCAAATCCCAGCATCCCATATGGTCCCCTGAGCACGGCCAGGGGTAATTCCTGAGTGCAGAGCCAGGAGTAACCCCTGTGCATCGCCAGGTGTGACCAAAAAAGCCAAAAAAAAAAAAAAAAAAACCCAGAAATTAAAACATTCACATATTGAAAGCTCTAATATTTGAGTATCAGCATATTTGAAAATTCTAAGCCATTTTTTTTTCTTCTTGGGTATACCTGAGATGTTCAGGGGTTGCTTTTGGCTCTGCACTCAGTAACTACCCTGGCAGTGCTCCAGGGACCATATGGGATGCTGGGAATTGAACCCAGGTCAGCCGCATGCAAGGCAAACATCCTACCCGCTGTGCTATCGCTGCAGCCCCATTCTAAGTCATTTTTAAAGAACATTACAGTAATGACTTGCACAAATGCTACCATTTTGTCATATTACATTGCATTGATCTGATCTTTTGCGATTGGCCTTTACACTGTTCATATTGTCTCTAGTGTAACCATGGTGGTAAACCAACTTCTACATTTTTATGTCTGTCTTTTAAGTGGGCAATAAGGGAATATAAGCAGCAAGTGCTTTAAGGTTTTGAATTCATAGGATGAACTAGCTGTTCAACTCATATATCAGCTCCCTAAATGCTCTTTCATTTGAGTAGTATCTTCATTTTGTTTCATTGTTTCTTAATATTGGTAGTTTTCTTCCTAAAACCTGTGTATTTGATAGTAAGCTTGATTTATATTTATTAGCTTCATAATATTTATAAATCACATGTGTTTTCTATGAGCATCTATATCTTTTGTATTTTATGTTGAAAATATTGTTTTCCATCCATCCTCCAGATAGTGTGGGGTGGGGTGGGGGGAGACGGGACTGGGTAGGGTGGGAGGGATGCTGGGTTTACTGGTGGTGGAGAATGGGCACTGGTGAAGGGATGGATTCTCAAACTTTGTATGGGGGAAACATGAGCACAATAATGTATAAATTTGTAACTGTACCCTCACGGTGATTCACTAATTAAAAATAAAAAAAAAAAAAAAAAAAAAAAAAAAAAAAAAGAAAATATTGTTTTCCTCTTGTCATTTGCTTTGATTTTGTGACATGAAGAACTTATGAAAATACCCTATATATTTATCAATTTGAGAATTCACTTAATTTCTACATTTGAGGTTTTAAAGTTGTTTGTTTTTCATGTTTTGTTTTCTGGGCCATACCTGTTGTTGCTCAAGAATCACCCCTGGCTCTGTGCTCAGGAATCATTCTGAAAGGGGCTCAGGAGAACATATGGGGTGCTGGGGATCGAATCAGGGTCAGTCACATTCAAGCGCTTTATCCACGGTAACTTCTCACTCCTCCAGCCCCAAATCTGGGCAAGTCCCTAAAAATACCCAAGACAAATCGAGCTGGTAGTAGTTACATGGGGTGGTAGTGTTATATTTTTTGCATATTGCATATATTTTGAGTAATTAGTAAAATATCTTAATTTGAATAGCAAATCATTTAATAAATTTAATAATGGTCAGTCTTTTCTGAATGTGCCCTGCATGCCGGGCATTTTCCTTAAATTCTGGTGTCTGCTCCCCCTCAAGCTCCTAGACTGCATGAACCCCAACTTCTTTCCATCCTTTCTCTAGGGTGCCCTATTTTTCCCCCTGTAGATCCCAAGGTCCACACTTTTCTCTTCTCAACAGACATAACATTATTATTTTTTTTTTGCTTTTTGGGTCACACCCAACGATGCACAGTTTACTCCTAGCTCTGCACTCAGGAATTACTCCTGGCGGTGCTCGGGGGACCATATGGGGTGCTGGGAATCCAACCCCGGTCTGCTGCGTGCAAGGCAAACGCCCTACCCGCTGTGCTATCACTCCAGCCCCGCAGGAAAACCCTAGTTAAGTCCTCCCCCAACCAGCACACAAGTGAGCTGACTCTCCTCTTATTTAGAAATTCTTTCCTTGTGCCCTTTTGCCACCAATCTCAGATTTTGTCTTCATGGTTTTCAAATGAAACATCAGTGAATCTAAAGAAACAGTCTATGAAAGTAGTTAACAAAAGTGTCCCTTGGGTTCAGAAATGATGTCCCTTCTATTTAAAACTGTGAATTTGATTTAAACTAACTTTAAAACAAAACTATTATATCTCCTCATTGCTGAAATCAGTGGTTTTGAAAAACAGACCACAAGGATGGGGAAGATAAACCAACAAAGTTAATGAAGAACATGTTAATGCTAATGTGTAACTGTAATAGTTTTCATTGTTTTCTTGATATGTGATGGATCTATCACTGTGTAAGATGATACATTTATTTGATAACATGTATCCGCTTATACACAAACCGTATGTATTTCAGTATTACTGCCACTCCAATTTTTACTAATACCCTACTCATTTCACATAATAATACTTTTTTATGATAAGAATATTTTGTACTTTTTTGTAAAGAATTAGGAATACATTCATTTTTCTTACAGTTGAGATATCACTTGGCACTTCTTTTGTTTCTATTCATTTGATCTGCCCTCTGGTCATGAGTAGTAAGATATACCAAGAAACTTAAAAAGCCTGAGTGCTGGGGCTAGAGTGATAGCACAGCAGGGAGGGCGTTTGTCTTGCACGTGTCTGACCTGGGTTTGATTCTCAGCATCCCATATGGTCTCCCGAGCATGGCTGGGGTAATTCCTGAGCATTGCTGGGTGTGACCCCCCCAAAAAATAAGCCTGAGTGCTTGGCTGTGATTACTTGTTTGTTTTCCTTCAGCACACTCTGACTTATTACAGTTTATGTGCATCGGGTTCAAGGGATCTATTGTTACAATCTTTTTTTAGCTGGATTTGTATCTCAGAGCTTACACAAAAGTCAATTCAGAGTGGAACAAAGATCTTGAGGTCAGCCTAGAATCTCTAAAGTCCATTAAGGCAGAAGCTCCAAGATTTGGATGTGAAAGGTGTCTTTAATGATAGGATGCCACTGGCAAAGGTAACAAAATAAAAAATTAGTGGGAATTCATCAAATTAGAGTTTGTGCCTATTAAAAAGAAACAGGCTAAAGCTGAAAGACACACAACTGAACAGGAGAAAATATGTGCATACAACACATTCAATAAAGGGTTGAGATGAAGAATCTATGAAGTAATCACAAGGAATAACAACAATTCCAGTAGCACCATCAAATAGTTCAAGATTATTATATAACAACAGAATCACACAAACAGGAACAATAAATAATTCATTCAAAAGGTTAACACTATCAGCAGCATTACTGATGTTTTCAGGATGTTGTAAACCTCTTTAATTGATCTGTTCAAGAAATATGAAATGCACCTAGCGATTCCATTCTGCACCTAGGATTCATTTTTTAAAAAGGAATAGAAAATAGAAAGGCATGAAATTAGATGACAAAGATTTAGTCAGATTTAGTTGGTGTCTATTGCTTACTTTAGATGCTCGTGAATTTTTGTAGGCTTTATAACCACTGCAAGCATATTTTAATTTATTGCAAAATTTTCTCCATAATTAAATGCTTATCTAAGGATAAAATATCAAAGGTAAAGTACTTTCATAAATATGAGTGTCCACAGGTGAATTACCTCTATTTCATTGTTCTATTTATTTACACAATTATGCCATTCTTAGTCTAGCTGTTTTATAAAGAATAGTAGATCTTTCAAATAGAAGTGATATTTTATTGTATTTATTTATTTAAGTAGGAAATATTCCAAAACTTGTGTTGCCTAGTTCCTTTTGTTCCTTTAGTCAAATAGCTGAAAGAAAATAAGTTTTAATGGAAGATACTAAAGTTGAATTTTAGAATGATGCCACTTAATGCACAATATTATTACTTTTATTAAAAAGAATGCCCCAGGACTTGTATTCTTTCTAGAGTTAATGAAAAGTAGTCAATATTTTAAGTGAAAATGATTTAGTGGCATAGGTATTCATTTGATTATTGGTAAGTTATCACTTATGAATTTATTATTTCTAGAAATTCAACTTGTTTCTAAATATCTCCATAAAATGATGAAGAAAAAGAAAATTTAAGGCATGCCATCTTCTTTTGGTGCCTAACATAAAATTACTAGAATACAAATTTTAAAAAAGCAAATAACAGGAGTTACCACAGGAAATACATATCATTTGTTTTAAATTTGAATCTCCAAAATCTAGAAAGGAAACTGGGCAGACGGAATTGGTATAAGTGGGTCCCGCACCTGTGCAGGCTTCACAGATGCTTTGCATGTGTTGTTCTGGAAGAACAAATATAAAAGCAATCGTCTCATCTTCCAAGGGCATGGTAGATTTTTTTCTCTTTAATAATACCGTCAAATAGGATTCTCATTTTATTTTCATCAAATGGTTGAAACAATGAGTAGAAACTTCGACTTCAAGACACAGCTGTTCAGCTGGCCAGGCACAAAGGAAGTCCAACAATATTCTCCAAGTGAAATTGAAACTGTAATTATGTGAATTTTTTGCTCCTGAAATGATAAACATGGTACCCCACAAGGAAAACGGGAAAGCTGCCAACTGTGTGATGAAAACCTTCACATCTATAACAAAGAAATTTACATTCTGTCGCCCTCCTCCTCCTATTGGCATGTAAACCGTGTCCCCGTTCTATAGTCCTTAACTTCTATTTGGAGGTGGAAATCAGACGGCTGGAAGCTGCTGGAATGATTCCCTCTCCTCTGCCCATAATGAACAGCTGTGTGAAATTGCATATTATGATTTTGAATATGCATAGACCAATGCTCAGCGCAGATGAAGAGAATATTGTAACTTTATTTTTTTGGCTTCTTTCAATATATGTGTTGAACGTCTGAAGCAGTTTTTTCAGCTAGAGCTGAGCAGAATATTTTCACTGCTTGATGCTATACAAAATGGACTGTTAGTATAGGATATACTTTAAGTCACTTCCTGTATATTTCGAAAGCTAGATAAATAATTTTTTTAAATTTTTAAAAATTATTACGTCATCAAGCATGATTACTCCGAACCATTATTAATCTCATTTTTGCTTGTCTATAACAACTTTTTCTTCTTGTCAAAGCCATGTTTATAATATGGCTTTAACTGCAGCGTGTCTTTTTTTTTTCCTGGAAATATCTGCAAACAAATGAAAATTATTCGATATTTTTATTCAGTGGTCAGCATCTACTCCCAAACTAAGGCAAAAAACACATACCCTTAGTCTATAGTTATCTTGTTTAATTCTTTAGTGTCTACATAGTGCTAAAGGATGAATTAGAAACAAATTAAATGGTTAATATGCAAAAGTTGAGCATCCGAAGGGTTTAAAGCAAGTGCCTTGCATTCAAACCTACCAGGGATAGTCGTGAATGCCATTGAGTATGGCCCGAACTCAAAACCAGGCAAAACTCTTCCTAGCCATAGTGTCCATGTAATGACGATATGTCACATAGAAAAATAAGGTTTTTTTTTCCCTTTGCTTACTATGTCACCTCTCTTTTTTTTTTAAATTTTATTGAATCACCGTGAGATAGTTACAAGCTTTCATGTTTGGGTTACAATCACAGAATGATAAAAAAAAACCTATCCCTCCACCAGTGCACATTCCCCACCACCAATATCCCGGGTATACCCCCCCTTTCCCATCCTCCCCCTGCTTTCATGGCAGACAATATTCCCATAATCTCTCTCTACTTTTGGCATTATGGCTTGCAACACAGACACTGAGAGATCATCTTGTTTGGGCCATTATCTATTTTTGGCACACATCTCCCATCCCGACTGATTCCTCCAGCCATCATTTCCTTAGTGATCCCTTCTCTATTCCATCTGCCCTCTCACGTTGTTTTAAGGTTACCTGGAATTTGTCTCAAGTATGGTTAGATAAGCAGGTATGGAAATGACAGTATTTTTTTTTTTTTCTTTTTGGGTCACACCTGGCGATGCACAGGGGTTACTCCTGGCTTTGCACTCAGGAATTACCCCTGGCCGTGCTCAGGGGACCATATGGGATGCTGGGATTTGAACCCGGGTCGGCCGCGTGCAAGGCAAACGCCCTACCCGCTGTGCTATCTCTCCAGCCCCTGGAAATGACAGTATTAAGGAAGTTTATTTTCACACCCTCTGGAAATGAAGCACCACAGATGGCAAAGAAGGCTCCTCGCATACTGCTGTAAACACGAGGACACATGCATTTGTGCAAATTTCTGCTTTCAATGAATTTGGGTGTGTCACACTTGCACACATGACTTAAGGGAACTTTGGTCAATGACAGATCACATACGTGATGCTGTTTCTAAGATGATATTGCCGAGGTATGTAGTTAATCCTGCCGTCTGGGTTTGTGTAACGACACTCTGACATTCGCATAGGATGCGATCCTTCAGCGATGCATGACCATACTCAGAAGTGGGGTTGCTGAGTAATATGATAATTCTGTATTTAATTCTGTGTTTGCTTAGTTCACACTTTGTGGTGTTCAGGGCTTGGTCCTGGCTCTCTGCTTAGGGATCACACCTCTCTATATGCTCAGGGATCACTCCTGGGGGCGCTTGCCCGTATGTTGTACCAGGGATCCAATTTGAGTTGGTGCATGTGAGGGGAGAACCTTAACGTCAGTACTATCTCTCTAGCCTTAGTTTGTCAAGAACTGCTATATTGCTCTCCATAGAACCATTTTTATTTATTTATTTATTTAATTCTTTTAATGAATCACCGTGAGATACAGTTACAGATTTATAAACTTTCATGCTTACGTTTCAGTCATACAATGATCGCGTACCCATTCCTCTACCAGTGCCCATTCTCCACCACCAATGGTCCCAGTATCCCTCCAACCCCCTCATCCCCCCACCCACCCACCCCCAGCCTCTGTGGCAGGTGCATTCCCTTTTGCACTTTCTCTCCTTTGGGGTGGGCTGAACCATTTTAAATTCCACAAGATTCCTAATTTCTCTACATCTTTGCTAACACTTGTTACTTTCTTTTCTTTGCTAGTTAGTTTGCTTCTGTGTGTGGCCTTCCTTGGGGTGGAGTAAAAGTCACTCCTTTGTGTTTCTGACCGTCTCATGCCAAGGCTGGTCTACCACATCTTTTCCAGCAGTGCTGAGAGGCCATGGGAGCCATACTCATAGTCCTGGTAAGGAGTATGTGCTCAGGTATCAGATTCAGAGCCCTGGGTATCCAAACATGCTCTCCACCTTTTTGAGCTAAGTTCTCTAATGAACACTTAGGGAAATGTGCATTAGTCATTCCTTATATGTTATTCATATTGTTCAGCTCGAGAAATTGTTGTATATATTCTAAACTTTAAACCCTTATCCGATCTTAAGATGCCTCATTACATTGTGGACTGCCTTTGGATCTCTGTTCATAATGTCTTTGGATGCACAAAAATTGGTAGTTCTGATAAAATACCTCTTTTTAAATGTTTACTTTGTTATGTATGGTTTTAATGTCACATCTAAGGCATCATTGCTAAGTCCATATCACAAGAGATTTCCCCCATTGTCTATTCTGTATTTAGAGCTTCTGTTTAGTCTTTCACACATTTAGAGATCCCTTTTCATATGTGATATAAATTATTTAGCATCATTCTTTTACATGTGGGTATCCAGTTTTCTCAGTACCATTTTTTTGACAAGACAATATTTTCCCATGTGAAATAATCTTGGTATGGATATCACTTGACTATCATGTAAGAATTTTACTTCTGGGCTCTATACTTTATTTTATTATCTATTCATCTTTCTATGCTGATATCACATTGTACGATTTGCTTTGTAGTAGTTTTGAAATACAGGACACGTGAAGACTCGAATTTATTACTTTTTCAAGATTGTCTTGGTTATTTTGCATCCCTTGAGATTCCTAATGAATTTTGGAAGTCAACCACGTTATCGGGATGCTTTTGCTCAGCTATACTAAGGGCCATACGTTTTAAAAAATAAGTTCTGGAAATTTTGTTAATTAGTAAGATCTGAACCATTAGAATATGAAGAAAGATGGTTTTGAATAATAGAAACAGTGTAGGGATAGAAATTGAGAAGCTGGGAGAGTCTGTTCTAGCCTCCCATAATCTGTGTAGTGATCAGCAAGTTATAGAATCCTTCTAGCCCTTCCTTCCTCACTTTCCTCATTCTTACTCTGAGGGCATTGAGATAAATTTGTTCCAACTCTAAAACTCTCATGCAAAAATATGATCTTTGGAACTCTGCATGACAGTGTTTTGCTTCCCTTTCCTACTACTCCTAGCTAATATGATTATGAAAGACAGCTCCTCTCTCCACAGAGGGGTGTGATGTGTATCTTTTCTCCTGGCGCAGGAAAATATCTTGAGTCCTAAACATGCAAATGTTTGTGAAAACTCCGTCACTCAGAAGATTGATGGGGTGGAAGTTTAACAAAGGATGAAAACAAGCTGTACCCAGGTGTGCTGAGAAAAGGAGTGAGTCTGGTAAACAAGAGCAATCGCAAAGTGTTAGTGCCAGAGGCAAAACATGATGAGAATCCGGTGAAGGAAAGGAGGCTGAAGAACTGGATGCCTGGGACCGGAATGATGGGAATGTGTGTATTAGAGATTATTTCTCTGTAGGTTTCTGAACTACACTTGAGTCTACCTACCTCTGTAATTCCTTAGAGACCTACTGATATGGAGAGTCGAAAAGGTTGCAAAGCACTAAGACAGAATAAAATGAGAGTAAAATCTAGCATAAAATACCCCCAAAATAACAGATGGAAAAATGTTTAAGATGCATAATGTGTTCCTGACTAATCACTGAAATTATTTAGTAAAGTTCCCAAACTCATGACTGCTTTGTGTGAGAAATATGGCGTATAGAAATTGACAAAAGGATAAATCTGATGCCTGTCTCCATGTGGCCTGATGCAAAGGAAGCCCTGGAGAATTCAAAAACCTGGAGAATATTAACCCACCAGAGCTTTTCTTTGGGAAAGAAGTTGGGAATTTATAGCCTCAGGAGATGGTAGAGAACAGGGAGGAAAATGAGGTAATACAGGAATACACATGAAAGGAAACTAAGAGCAATTAGCTTGTTCAGTGGGCTAAATTTAGTGGGATACGCAAAAAAAGAGATTAATTTCATTTTCCCTCTATTTCCTGCTTTCATATTTATTCTCTGGAATTGGTCTTTCTTTTTCATGGGCAGTATTATAGACACAACCTTCTCTCTTTCTTTAATACTCACTAAGAATAGTCTCACAGTAATCTCAGTTCACTTTTATTCTTTGTTGTTTTGATGGGGAAGGACCTCCTAAATGGTCCAGGGTTCCATAACCATGATTCTTGGCCAGTGGAGCGGGGGATTCAATGCAAGGGGGCTGTGGGGCTGAGAATCCCCCAACCCACCATGATGGTGCTTGGCCTCCTGTGTCACACCTGGACATGCTCAGCAAACCAGGCGGTGCTGGGTTTTGAACCAGGGTCTCCCACCCGCCGGGTATCTCAATCCCTGTACTAACTCTCAATAAAGGTCTCTCAATTCACTTGGGGACTAGAGGGACAGTCCCCTGTAAATTCAGTCTTTAAGTGTAATGTGTAATTATTATTTAAGGTAATTTATTTATCTTACATACTATTATTTATTATTTATCTTATATATTCTTTTATGATTATTTCTATGTAGGTGTCTGAACTGGGCTGGAGCGATAGCACAGCGGGTAGGGCATTTGCCTTGCATGAGCCGACCCAGGTTCGATTCCTCTGTCCCTCTCAGAGAGCCCGGCAAGCTACTGAGAGTATCACACTTGCACAGCAGAGTCTGGCAAGCTACCTGTGGTGTAGTCAATATGCCAAAAACAGTAATAAGTCTTACAATGGAGATGTTACTGGTGCCCACTTGAGCAAATCGTGAACAATGGGAGGACAGTTCTACAGTGCTACAGGTGTCGGAACTAGACTGGATCTACTTACAACTCTGTATACAGAGTTGTATACAGAGGGTCGAAAAGGTTGCAAGGCAATAAGGCAGAATAAAATGAGAGTAAAATCTGTTTGGGGCATAAAACACCCCAAAATGCAGAATTTCCTGCCCTCACGCCAGGCTGTCTTCACCAGGGCCCCTGGAGGGGGTCTGAGTTTCCCTCCCCACCCCAAGCAGAGCCCCGGCCGCCAAAAACCTCCAGAACCCAGCCACAGCCATGCTCAAGGCCACTCTGCACAAACTCAGACCTGCCTCACCCATGAAGGAACCGACAGAGGAACCCGGGGATGCGGGACCTGTGGCTGAGACCCAGTGTTCCAGTATCCAGTAGTTTGTCAGTCACACTCACAAACTGCCCAGCGCCATGTAATCTCATCAATGGCCAAGATCCAGAGACTATTATACAAAGTTCCCGGCAGAGAGAGATGCAGAATCTCGCATGACAGAGCCTGGCAAGCTACTCATGATATGCCAAAGACAGTAAAAATAACGGGCCTCATTCCCCTGACCCTGTACTCAGCAGGGATGAATGGAGACGTTACTGGTGCCCACTCTAGCAAATTGATGAGCAACCGGATGACAGTGACACAGTGATAAAATAAATATAAAATGGGCCACAAACCTAATTATAATTCATTACTCTAACGTGCGTAGAACAATTCTGTGCAATACTATCTTATTACTGAATCAGAGTTCTGCTTTATCCCAAGAAGAGTCTTTTTGCGCAACTGAGAGGAGAGGGCTCTCTTGGGAGCATCCTCTGTTATACCCGGGTTCTGAGTTTCCCGTTCCCAGAGAGACCAGTTCCAGAAGTGAGAATGCGAAAGCAAAGGAGCCTTTATTGCTAGCTCGAGCTAGGGTCCAAGCCTCATCCAATGCAGTGGAGTCTTGACTAGGACCCCGACCCAAGTTCCAGGAAACACTATATACCGCATGTGGTTACATAAGCAATGTTGGCACAGTTGTTGGTTACAGTTGGCGGCTTTCCCAAGAACTGTGACTAAGCAGTCACAAGTCTGTAAGCTAATTGGTCACGCTCACCTGCTGTGCCCAGAGATATCCTGCTTATCATAAGGCTGCTTTGAGGCGTCTATGGCATTTCCAGCTTCGGCCAAGGACAGTCTCAGGAAATTCTTTGATGGGGAAATGGAAACTTAGGCCTACTGCTTGTTTGGCTGAGGTACAGCCTGTCATGGCGCATATGAGGTTCTTTCTCCGCATCTCACCTCCCTGAAGTTTGAGTCACCAGGTGAAGGATTCTTCCCCTGCCAAATGAAAAAAAGTAAAGTTTGCTTTATGCTGACCATTATTTCTCAACAGACCTTCTTATATAACCATAGCTATCTTCCTAAATAAATAAAGAAAAGACAAATAAAAAATAAATAAACCTCTTTTTCCACCTAAAAAATTCATTCTTTTAACTATTTTGTCTTTTTGGTGGAAAAGATAATTTGATGGATCAAGGAAACTGCCTCAATAAATCCTGTTCCCCGTAACCCCTCCTTGCAATGCAGCAACGTTTGCTCCTTATTCATCATTGCCAAATCTCTAGTGAAGTTCTGTGACAACAGATATATATTTTACTTAATACCCCATATAGGAAAATATCTTTTAAGAAGGGACAATTGTCAAATATTGCGGAGTAGAGTGATGGCGAACTGTACAGGTAATTATGCTTGATAGATTGAGTGACTTGCTTTATGATTTAAGTTCTTTTTTTGATTCAGTATGCATGAGAAATTATTAAGAATGTCATCCTTCTCAGGTGTTCAGTTTACAGGGTGAAACCTTTTATTTCAAATAAAAATGAGAAGACAGTAAGGAAGAAGATTGTTGAATTAGAAAACAAAATGTAGGGGAAAATAAAGTTTAGGAAATTCTAGAGAATTATCTCTTTCTGATTTTCCTGAGACCAATACTGAAATGAAACTAACATTTAATGGTTACATAATGAAGACCTCAGAGATTAGATTTTATGCAAAATAATCTCTTAATTGTGAATATTCATTTAAAGATCACCAAAATATGGAGCAAGTTAGAAATAATTTTATTTTTCTGGTAACTAATGAGTTTAAAATTAAATCTTTCAAATTCATTTATTAAATACATATTCTCATTTATATTTATATTTTTGTTGAAAATAAGATGTATGAAGAATACAGGGATTTTGTGGAAGCTATTTTTATTTTTAATTTAAATTATTTGATTTTGATAATAGTCATTGATAATAACTAAGATTTCTTGTTCATTTCCCATGATCCACACTTGTAAACTTAGATCCATGTTGAACACATATTATCCACACAGTGACTAATCCATAGCAAATGTAAAATAAACATGTATTTAAAGAGATTTTTTTGTTTTCGTAGAAATCCAGTGAATTTTTCTGTTCTAAAAAGTCTTTCTTTGATTACTAAGGCATGGACATTATTTCTAGCATGTTAATTCTTAATATTGGGGTGATTTCTTTTTAGGTTTTAGTAGGCTTTAATCTTACCATTTTTTTGTAGCAATTACAAGATATGCAGTTTATTCATGAATCAATTATGTAATATGTATCCCCCCTCCCACTTTATTTAAACACTGTGTTTTACACATTTTTTCATGATGGTCTGTTCCAGGCATTCACTACTCTAGCTCCAATCCCACCACCACTGGCACATTCTCTCCACCACTGTCTCCATTTTCCCAGCCACCCCTCAAGCCTGCTCCCATAGCAACCCCACAATAATTTATTTTATATTGCTTGTTACCCCTAAATGGCTAGTGGAATGATTTAAAAAATTCTTCAGTAAAAGAAAAATTGTGAAAATTTTTGCATCTCTCCATGGGGACATTATCCCTATAGATGATGTGTTCTCGGAGAGCAAGATGCATTTTTTGTTTATGTCAATGTTTAAATGAGTTTGCTCAAACTTACGGTAGAACAACTGAAAAAGAAGTTCTTTCGGTTGCGAACATGACACATATTCTCTCCTGCAACCCTCTTACTGTCAAAATACTAGATAAATAATTGTTACCCTGAAGAAAACACACATCCTGGCCAATTTGTAGCTTCCAGGAAGTTGCAGGGCTTCTTGGAAAGTTCATTTACTACTTTTTTTTTCTATCCTTATATTCATACCTCATGGAGAGCCCATCAAGCTACTGAGAGTATCCCGCCCACACTGGAGAGCCTGGCAAGTTACCCGTATGCCAAAAACAGTAACAATAGGTCTTATTCCCCTGACCCTGCAGAGCCTCCAATCGTTGGGAAAGATGAGTAAGGAGAGGCTGCTATAATCTCAGGGCTGAGTGTAATAAAGACATTACTGGTGCCCGCTCAAGTAAATTGACAAATAGCGGGATGACAGTGATACAGTGATATATTCAATTTAGAACTAGAACCACCTAGAACAGAACTGGTTTGATGGTAACTCCATAGTTCCTAGATCTGGCAGCTGTATTCTAAAAGTCAGTGTTCAGACATGAAAAGCAAAGACAAAGAGAAAAACTCAACTCCTAACAGTCAATTGATGACCCATGAGCAGTAATACAGAATGCAAGGCCAGACTTCTCTGGCGTTACAGAAGAATTATCTTCTCTCTTTATTTAAACAATCCCTGTCTGTAAATAGGATAAATGCAATTTCTCTCATGGATTCAGTCCATTATAAATTTGTGTTGCTAATAATTGCAACTGTGCAGCAGAATAGCGCTTCTAGTTTAAATATAGATTATATGTGTATATACTTTGCAATATCTACATATGTTTATGTATGTTTTATATATATCCCTAAACCAGAGGTTCTTAGAGGTCATGTGGTACAGAAATCCAACCTAGGTCTTCTGCTTGCACTCCAGCTCATTGAGCTATCTCCCCAGCCATTCAAACGTATTTTTATATGAAAACTATGTGAAAGTTATATTAATTTTAATTGACCAGGTGCCTTTTTTGTAATTTTCCAAGTTGGGTATATCTTTTCTGCTCTACTAATTAATCATAAATGTTTCTAGGATACATGTTCATTGTTTTATATTCAAGCATCTTAAGACTTAGCTTTGGATTTTTTTAAAATTCTAATATCACAATAGAGCATATATTTCAAATGTTCACCTTTGAAAACCAATCACTGTATGTACTACTTTCCATTCACCACGGTGATTTCCATTCTATTATCTACCCTAAAACATCTTTTTAATTAATGAATGAGTTTGGTGGGGTGAGGGGTGTGTGTGTGTGTGTGTGTGTGTGTGTGTGTGTGTGTGTGTGTGTGTGTGTGTGTGTGTGTGTGTGTGTCAGGGTGAGGCACAGTGGTTCTCCCAAGCAGGCTGCAGAGGCTCCTTCTGACATTTCTTAGGTCACCTGGCTGATGGTTCAAGGGAAGCCCTGAGAATGTGTGCTGCTTCTACCGGGGGTTGTGCTTTGGTCCTGTGCTTCTGCTGGTTCCCGGGTCTCCTAGCAGTGTGATTTGAGAATCTCTTGGCCACATCCTGCAGTGTAGGGATGGTGGTTCCAGTGCTGTATATGGTGAGGGAGGGGGTGGGTGCTTCATGGAAGGCATGAAATGAAAAAAAACATCTATGTGTTTATTTTTTAATTTGGTGTAGCACTGCACTGTAACACTGTCGTCCCGTTGTTCATCGGTTTGTTCAAGTGGGCACCAGTAACATCCCCATTGTGAGAATTGTTGTTACTGTTTTTGGCATATCGAATACGCCACGGGTAGCTTGCCAGGCTCTGCCGTGCGAGCAGGATACTCTCGGTAGCTTGCTGGGCTCTCTGAGAGGGATGGAGGAATCGAACCTGGGTCGGCTGTGTGCAAAGCCCTACCCACCGTGCTAATTTGGTTTAATTATTTTTAATTGATTGAGGTTCTGTGATTAACAATACAGTTAATGATGATTTACCATGCATATTATTTCAACACCAAATCCCTCACCAGTGCACCCACTTTCTCCTTCAAGGACCCCAGCACCCCTCCCTTCTAAATCTCCCGCCCTCTAACAACCTCCTCCACCACCATCTATCCACTGTGTGAATCAGTTTTCCAATTTCATTGCCTTTGGACCTTTATTAATACCTTTTTGTGTATCTTTAAACCTCACACATGAGAGAGATCATGCTGTGCCTATCCCTTTCCTTCTGACTGATTTCACCCAGCATTGGATATCTATTTTGAATCTTTATCATTATTTGTGCATTTAATTTTGGGGGAGCCACACCCGGTGGTGCTCAGGGATTATTCCTGGAATTGTGCTCAGTTATCACTCTTGATGGGGTTCAGGGAACCATACAGGATGCCAGAGATTGAACCAGAGTCTGCCACATGCAAAGTAAGCAACCTACCAGGATACCCATTAAAAAAAATCCTTTATGCTATGATATACTGATTTGATTTTTTATAACTATGAAGTATGTTATCTAATTAATTTTCTTCAAGATGAATTCAATTTTTCCTTATTCTGTACCCCATGAAAAAGGGTTTGCTATTTGCGAGAACTAATAGTCTTTTGTCATTAAACCCTGTCACTACATGGACCAGAGAATAGAACAGCAGGAAGGGTAGTTGTTTGCCTTGCATGCAGCTGACTAGGTTTGATCCGAGCACCACCAAGAGTGATGCCCAAGAACAGAGCCAGGAGTCAGCCCTAAGCACAGCAAGGTATGGCTCAAAAACATAAAAAAACAAACAAACCAAATTTTATCACAATCACCTTCAGCTTCTCTGTTTTTTTTTTTAGTAACTAAGCATACATTTTTTTCTGCATTCTATTTTAATGTTTACAGAGTCCATTTTTTTTCATTGATACCAAAGTACTTCTAACGTATCTATATTACGTTTATACTAACTTAGAGGCAGGAAAAACTAAATTAAATACAAATTGGGCCAGATCCAGAGATAGTACAGGGGTTAATACTCTTGATTTTTTTATGCAACTGACCCTGGGTTGATCCTTGGCACTGCATATGGTCCCCTAAGCATAGCCACTGAGGATGCAGCCAGGAGTAAACAGTACGTACATCAGGTGTGGCTCCAAATCCCCCTTTAAAAGATAAAGATGGCAAAATGTACAAACAGCACGATAAGATTGACTCATATCTTTGAATAATAATTCAAAGTGATATAGAAAAATTAAAATTTGGTCTAAATATTGTTTTATTGAAGCAAGTAACAAGGAACCCATTTTCAAATGCAGAATTGCTCTATTAATTGCTCTTATCCATTAAATTATTTTCAGATAAAAGCGACTTTGGGGCTGGCCTCACACATTTACCTAACATTTCTCTGGAGTTTTCATCACTTAGTCCAAGAAGTTCTTATTCAGCAAATAAATTTTTAAACTGTTATTAAATTTAGGTTACTAGTTTCTCAGCTTTGGGTTGAGCTCTCTCAGGGAAAGATCCAGAGATTCACTCTTAGCTACCCAGTGCATAGTATCTGCTTTCAAGACACTGAGCAGGGAAACGTGATCCTATGGCTGGGAATTGAAATCTTGCCAATTGCGCTGAAGTGTTACATTCACTATGTCATACCACACACATCTGATAAGGGAAGACATAACGCTGTTGGATACATTCTTGTACACAAGAATTCTATAGGTCAAGTAAAGAACTGTTTTTCATTTAATAACTGAACTATGCAGGTGTTAATTTGCACCATATGTAGAACAATGCAAAAATATGCTACTCCACAGTGTAATGGTAGCATGTGTGTGAGTTGATATTAAGTGGAATTTTTTTGATTAATTAAGATGCCTGTGCTCTGGTTAATTTAAACCATAGAAATCAATTGACATGAATTTGTAAAAAAAACAAATAGAGCTTGCAGAAAACTGTCATAAAGCTGAAATTTTCCCTGTTCCTTCTCTTCACACACCCTGACTTTTTGAAGCTCCCCATGGACCAGTTCATCTGAGAAAAACATATTGGACACTGGGAAAGGCCAAACTAGAAGTGAGGCAACAACTGACTCCCTCATTAAATATGTCTGCCATGGGATCTACAATGTGTATCTGGCACAAACAATACAGAATGATTCAGGTTCTGAATATTTTTCATCTTGTGGGAACTAAGTTGGGGGGCGGGGGAAGGACCCCAGAGGTAATATGCTAAGAACCATTTTCACAATTTAATTGCAAATTTGCAACAAAACAACCAAGAGTAGCATTCATGCTGCAGAATTGCAAATCTGTGATAAATATGATAAAATGTTTGTACAAAGACGAGTAGAATCACCCTCCTCCAGAGAACAGTTTGTAGATTGTTGCTTTATCAAGTAGAATCCCATATTTTGTACCTTTCTGCCCTCATATGCATCTCTAGTTTTTCTGTTTTTCCTTTTCTTCCTTTAGAGCATTATGACATAATAAACAATAGTCTCTTTCTTAAAAACATTAGAGAGACACATTTTCATTAAAACTCTCCAAAGCCTGAGTTGGAGCGATAGCACAGCAGGTAGGGCGTTTTTGCCTTCCACGCAGCCGACCCGAGTTAGATTCCCTCATCCTTCTTGGAGAGCCTGCAAGCTCCCGAGAGTATCCTGACCCGACGGCAGCGCCTGGCAAGCTCTCCGTGGCATATATGCCACAAACAGTAACAACAAGTCTCACAATGGAGATGTTACTGGTGCCAGCTCGAGCAAATTGATGAACAACGGGACAACAGTGCTACGGGCAGTGATTAAAAGCCTTAAAATATACATGAAGACAAAGTTTGTAGCACTCCTTGATGCAGAAGCCAGACCCAGGTCTCACTGCTTCTGTGTTTCCTTTGTTTTGTTTTGTTTTGTTTTGTTCCTGGCTCTACACTCAGGAATTACTCCTAGCAGCGCTCAGGGACCATTTGGGATGTCGGAGATTGAACCCTAGACACATCACAAGGCAAGCACCCTACCCGCTGTACTATTACTCTGGCAACTGCCTATTGGGTTTTATTATCACTGAGCAACTGAGGAGTTCATAGAGCAGCGACAGTGCACGGGGATCCCTCCTGACGCTGAGGAACAGGAAGGTTTTCATAAAAATGGAATTACTGATCATATCTCTGTTATTAAACAAGTGGATGATCTTTTCTGCGTTTCGATTTTCACTATGATGTAACGCATTTGCCGTGCAAAATGAGAGCAGAGTGTACAAATTCCTTCCAAAGATACTTGCTAAACAGACCTTCCCTGCTTAATGCACATGATACATAATATTAATGTTTCTTCCTCTATATTTTCAACTGAAATCACCTAGATTATGTTTCTTATGTATCTGTTTCTTTCTGGCTTTGGACTTACCAGAGTCAGAAATTCGACTTACCCTTCAAATATATCCACATAAGTGAGTTTCTCATAATTTTATGTAAAAGAGCCTTTGCAAAAGCTGTTACTATTCTTCAAACATCACTTCTGCCTTGATAATAAAATAGAGGGATGTGGCTCAGTGGTTGAGCATCTGACTGCATGTGCAAGGTCTCAGGGTCAGTTCCCTGCACTGCAAAAAACAAAACAAAACTATCTGACCCTCCCCCTCCTTGAACAGTCAAGCAATTACATCATCTGGCTCAACGTACCAACAGCTTTCTTCCAAATTCGACTCTCCACTATAGAAAATCCGTATATTATAAGACTTCAGAACTCATTGTTCGCCTCCAACTTGTGTTCATCCAGTTTCTTTCCCTAGAATGTACTTGTTCCTCTGATCTGGTTATAAAAGCCCAATTCTTCATATGTACATCTCTAACCTCTTCACCACCCATGATTTCAGTCTTAGAATTCTTAAAGTTAATTGTTATAGGGGGGCTGGAGCAATAGCACAGTGGGTAGAATATTTGCCTTGCATGTGGCTGACCCGGGTTCGATTCCTTCGTCCCTCTCGGAGAGCCCGGCAAGCTCCCGAGAGTATCCGGTCCGCACGGCAGAGCCTGGCAAGTTGCCCGTGGTGTATTCAATATGCCAAAAACAGCAACAAGTCTCACAATGGAGGCGTTACTGGTGCCCGCTCAAGCAAAAATCCATGAGCAACGGACAGTGATACAATTGTTATAGAATCTTAAGATTTTCTATGATGAGCCTTTGTGAGGAATTATTTTAATATTCACATTTTTAAGTAAAAATCATATAGAAGATAAGATCAGTAACTTGTCATCTCATAGAACTTTAAAGATACAAAGAGTAAATTTTTGTTTGTTTGGGGGCCAGGCCTGGCTGTGCTGAGGGCTTACTCCTAGCTCTTTGCTCATGGATCACCCCTAGGGGGCGCAGGTGACCACATGGGTTGCCAGATTGGCTGTGTGCAAGGCAAATGTACCTATTGCTTTGGTTCCCAGAGGGTAAATAAAAAAATACCAAGCTAAAATCATCATAATAAAACATAAAGCAAATGAAAAGCAAAGGGAGCATTTGGGCTGGAAGTGAAGCTTCCCTACTGTAAATTTTCAAGGTAAGTAGTTTTTATGACTAATGCAGCAAGTGTATACAGGGTGCTTTGTAAATACTTGAAGTGACATTATTATTATATTTTCAGAATAGGATCTGCATCATACACATTGAGTATTAGCTCCCGTACTTAGAAATTTTACAATAAAAATAAGTATTCAAAATGGATTCCTTCTAGTCAATGGGTTATTACACTGTAACTGTCTGAAATCTGTATTCAGTCAAGACAGAAATTATTCTAGTATCTCTAGCTACTATAAACAAAAAATATCAATTTTTTCCCATTTAAACATTGTGCATAGCAGTGCCCTTACACTAGGAACCGTGATGTTTGTACCTGAGACTAATACTGGAAATGCACTGCTGAGTTCTGGAATCACACATGAGGACATTCTTTGGAATCTTCTGGGTTTGATCAAAGTTGAGGAACATGCAAAGCTTTGTAGTTTTTCGCCTGAACAAATGGTGCCTTACATTTTATCCTTTGAGGTATATACATATATATGTCTCACAAAAGAGGCAATCATCGAGAACATTCCTGCAGATTCTAATGAGAAGCACTCATCCTATCTGACCGAGAGTGGACTGTTACTTTATTTTATTTTTGCTAGGCCAGAGGCTGGTCCCCAGTCATTTTACAATTGGGAACGCCTGCTCAATATGAAAAGACAGTATATAACTTGATGTTGATCTTAACTTTGATTACCAAAGAAGTTTAAAAGCAGATGACTTGCCAAATGTTCTGAATGACTCCATTTCAAATGAACGTGTAACAACAGGTGTGCAGAAAAGTTGCCAATATCTGATATAGTTTGTGAATTCAGTTAATATTCACCAGAATTAACTATATTTAATTGATCGCTTAAATTTTATCTTTACAATACTTTGTTCCAAAGTTTCGGCTCTCAGTAGCAACCATTGTGCTTATTATCTTTTATATCCACTATATGTATAAAACAGGTTTATTTATCTTTCAGATCTCTCAGATCCCTTTCAATATGTACTTAGACTAAATACAGTTCATGAAGTCAATTCCTGAATTGGATATTATAAGAAATGAAGTGAAGGAGTTGTAGTAATTAGATGGTATACAACAAACACATCATAAACTTTAAGCTCCAAGATGAAGAAAGAACTTCCTTTAAATATCTTGAGTTAGATTCTTATTATTTTCACCTTTTGTTAGTAGCAGGGAACAGATGTGGTGATGATGGTGATGATATAATTTTTTTGAGGGCAAATTAATTTTATTTATTTTTATTTTATTTTATTTTATTAGTGAATCACCTTGAGACAAAGTTACAGACTTACAGGTTTTCATGCTTACGTTTCAGTCATACAATGATCGAGTGCCCATCCCTCCACCAGTGCCCATTTTCTATCTCCAGTGGTCCCAGCATCCCTCCCACCACCCCCACCCTGTCCCCTTCACCTCACCCTGCCTCTGTGGCAGGGCATTCTCAGTTGCTCACTCTCTCTTTTTGGGTGTTGTGGTTTGCTACAGAGGTATTAAGTAGGCATCTTGTTCGGTCTATAGTCTATTTTCAGCCTGTATGGTAATGGCATAATTAGGGTTTAGTAATAAGCACAATTCAGTCTATAGTCGTTGTGGAGTGTCACTGAACAATTTATCTGATTATAAAATTACTATGAACTATTTTAAACCACTAAGATGAAAACCTAGAAGAAATAGACAAGTCCCCCACCCCACCCCCATGACCATGCTCTTAACTTATTATACTTCTTATGGCACTTAGCTTGTCCCTTTCCAATGCCAGGGAAACTTGCCTCTTGCACTGGGTCCATCTAGTCCCATTGTTGGGACCCTCCTTTTGGGGATGTTAGAAAGTAAAGGCCACTGAGGCTTAAGTCAGGTAAATATGATGGATGCCCAGGAGTAAATATTATTTGGAGTCAATTAACTCCCATAGTTCAAAGTATAGTAGCAACTGTCTTCCTGTGTCTATACAAAAAGACCATTGCTAAACCATGCAAGTGATGTAAAGGAAAGAGAAAAGCAATATAAGATTAATAGTGCTTGATGGAACTGGGTATGCCTCAGGAGCACTGTTGCGGGAGTAGTTCAATAAACCTAAGCTCCCTGCAGGAGGAGCAAGGACAACCCAGTGTTATCCAACAACCCCCCAAGTCTGCCCCCAGAGCAAAACAATAATTTATTTTGTATTGCTTGTTATAATTACATAGATAGTGGATTATCAAAAAAATACTTTAGTAAAAGAAAATTTATGGAAATTGTTATATCTCGCCATGGGGTCATTAAGTCTTTTTTATGGGGGTTTACTAAACTGGGTATTGTTGGGTGAGCATTCTGAGCTATTGCTTTTATTTTTAATCATGATCACGAAATACTTTATTTTTATTTAAATACTTTATTTTTAAAGTATTTAAATTTAGTTACCATGAAATTGCAAAATTATTCATGGTTGGGTTTCAGGCATACAATGTTTCAGCACCAATCCCTTCACCAGTGTCCACTTCCCTCCACCAATGTCACGACACCTGCCCCCATCTCCACCCCATTTGCTTCCACCCTTTGATGAGAGGGACTTTTAAAAAATATACATTTTTGCAAAGTGATTTACAGTCCTGCTGCTGACAGGGGTTCCCCACACAACATGTTACCACCTTTTAGCACCACTTCCCTGTCTCAGCTGAACGCTGCAATTTTCCCTGCAGTATTGACATCCCCCCTCTGTATCCTATCTCCAGCCCCTAAGTGGCAGCCTTCCTGCTGAATACCGATTCCACATTCTTTGTTTCCTTTGCCCTTGGGTGTATGTTATTCCATCATTCTGTTTCTGTCTGTCCTGCATGTGAGAGAGATCATTCTATGCTGTCTCTTACCAACTGGGTAACTTCACTCAGCTTGATACAGTCGCATAGGAATAATTAAGAACATAAGAATGAAAATAGCAAAGGAGGTAAAAACTTACATGGCAAGACTCCTGTTGTTGTTTAAAAAAGTAGAAAAGGACACAGGAAATGAAAAATATTCCATATCATCGATTAACATTATCAAAATGGTTGTGTTCCCCAAAACATTTCATAGATTCAATGTAATACTTATCATTATACTATGACAATCTATGGAAATAGAGAATTTTTCATAAGACTTTATTTATGAAAACATATATGACTCAAAATAGCTCAACCATTTCTGAGACAAAAAAAAAAGAAGAAGCATCATTTTGATTACATTATCACTGTCCGTAGCACTGTCATCCGTTGTTCATCGATTTGCTCGAGAGGGCACCAGTAACGTCTCCATTGTGAGACTTGCTGTTACTGTTTTTGGCAGATCAAATACACCACGGGGATCTTGCCAGGCTCTGCCATGGGGGTGGAATACTCTCGGTATCTTGCTGTGCTCTCTGGGAGGGACAGAGGAATCGAACCTGGGTCAGCTGCATGCAAGGCAAATGCCCTACCCACTGTGCTATCGCTCCAGCTCGATTACATTATAGTAAACAAAATATTTTTGTATTGCGATTATAATTAAATAAATACAATAGATCATAAGTGCTCATAATTAGATCCTTACACATCAGAAAATTACCTTAAGACATAAAAGAGTCCAGAACATAAAATTGAGAAAGTTATGTTTATTTTTAGGACTGGAGCGATAATGCAGGGGGTAGGGCATTTGTCTTGCACGCGGCCGACCCGGGTTTGTTTTCTCTGTCCCTCTCCGAGATCCTGGCAAGCTACCCGGGGAATATTCGATATGCCAAAAACAGTAACAACAGGTCTCACAATGGAGATGTTACTGATGCCCGCTCAAGCAAATCAATGAGCAATGGGATGACAGTGACAGTGATACAGTGATGTTTATTTTCAGGAGACGGAAAACTATACAGCCATATGCCAAGGAATAAAAACAGATCATTATCTTACACCCTGAATAAAAGTTAATTTAAAATGGATTAAATACTTGGTTGTCAAAACCAAAACCATGTGATGATTATGGTCACCTGTATTCTAGGTAGTAAGGATCAAAGCATGCCCTGAGGAGGTTGAGTAGCTGCTCAAAGAAAATGTTCCTTTTCTAGCATAATGTATATATATATATATATGTGGGTCACACCTGACGATGCATAGGGGTTATTTCTGGCTCTGCATTCAGGAATTACTCCTGGCAATGCTCAGGGGACCAACGGAATGCTGGGAATTGAACACAGGTCAGCCCATGCAAGGCAAACACCCTTCCCGCTGTGCTATCGCTCCAGCCCCCATAATGTATATTCTATATTAAAAAAAAACTCTCAAGTACTAAACACATACATAAAAAATAAACTTTAAATTCTATAGAATAAAATTTTCAAAGAATGTACACCAGGTACGTGACAAGTGTGGGAGGAAAATATGCTCTCACAGGATGGTTCCGGACAGTGTCTCTGAGACAAATCTCTCTGAGCTGTGAGGGCTGACTTGTGAATGAGTAGAAGAATGAGGAGCAATGGAAAAAAACCCTAATTTATGTATTCTAGGCAGAAGAAGGAGTAAACGTGAAGCCACTGAGACACAAAAGAGCTTAATGTGTGTGTGCAGTGAAAAATTCACTTTTCTTGCACTGTACTAAGTGCTCGGGAGACAGTATGATTTGAGCACAGGAAAATAGCTAGACTATGTAACTTTTTTTCTAGGAGAGGCAGAATTTGTATTTCTTTTGTCAATTAAAAGTTGTACTGAAGTTCAGTATATTTGATGCATATAAAAAGCTCCTTTTTAAAATAATAATATTAATCAGAACAGTTAAATCATTAAAAATATTGGTGTTATTGTGGTGGTTGTGGTGTGTTACACAATTTGAAGAAGTATGAAATTATTCACCTTAGTACAATTGTGTACTAAGGCTATCTCAAGGAATGAGCCAGGAAAACAATTTACAGCTAGAGAATATGGTTCAATGAAGCCTTAAGGATGACTTTCTTTATAAGGTAGTTTAAGGTGTTCAGCTAAGGGAGGCAAATATTTCAATAAAATGTTTATTTGGGGTATCTTTTTAGTGTCTGTTGCTCTCAGAATAGAACCCTACTTTCTCGCCTTTTTCTCGTCTATTAAATAAGTACTAAGCCACAAGCACCATCATCTCTACAAATAAACAGATAAACAAAACTATGTATGATATTAAAATTAGAATCACGTGACTCATGGCCTGTAAAATACTATTGCACGCCGATGGGCGTGTGCACTCTCGGGCTCTCTGGGCGGCTCCGTCTCACCACCCGTGTTCAGTGCTCTGGAACCACTGTGTATGGGCTGGATCGTGACGGCTGTTGGCCAAGGACAGGTGAAGGAAGAACGACGACCAAGCTGGTTGCTGATTAGTTACCGTTTATTCAATCTTCCATCTTTGTCGTCTCCCGCACTCCCAGCTCTGTCCTCTCTGGATCTACTGCTCTGGATTCTCCTTTCACTAGTCTCTCCCCCTACTTGTCTCTCTTCACCTTGCCCTCTAGACTACACACAGGCAGGTTGCAAAATCAACATAAGAAAGCCCTTCCTGAGGGCCATCAGGTTCAAAGGCAATACTACCTAAGGGCATTCAAAAGCCCTTCCCCACTGTCAGCAGGTAAAATACCTCTTAAGGTTTTTCTCCTTTCCCTAGTCCAAGAACTTATTCATATCTTAATACTAGTTATTTTTGTATGGGCACAGTAAGAGATACATTGAGGCTTGCAAGGCAGCTCTCCTGGCAACATCTTGCCACAGACTCAGACCACAGCACTCAGGCCAGATTAATCATTCCTAACCCTAGCAGGGTCTGAATCTAATTATTACTTTTTGGATCATGACAGCATTTGTCCATGACCAAGTTCTTAACTTCTAGTCAAGCATTAGGCACTTTGGCCAGGCCCATCTCGATGCCAGGGTAGCACACAACTCACCATAATGTCGGTGGGCCCCACGGGTGACTCACGTGATGCGGGGAGGAGAAAGACGGTCACTTTCTCTCCAACCGCCTCTAACACCCGGGACCCAGAATTACCGGGTTCTTGTCTCGCTCTCGGAAAAGAATTTCAGGAGTAGACAAGCAGTGAAATAAATAGGTTTTATTCAGAGGTTTCTGAGGGAGGGAGGAAGGGATAAGTGGGAGAGAGAAATACTAAGAATAACGTGCTCAAGGGAGAACGCGGGCTTCTCCAAGGGTGGAGGAAGCCCCTACACATAACCAAGCTTTACACACAAAAGTATGAAAGCATGAAAGTACACATCTCAAGAGAGAAGATGCGGGTGACACATGTGCTCGGCCATGTGGGCACAAGCAGCACATGGGCTCAGGCAGCATCTGCGCCCTTCCTTTGTTCAAGGAGTCTTTTATAGGGTTTCTTCAACCTGTCCCCACCCACATGGGGTTTCTTTCCAGGTAAAAGTTTGTTGCTAAGGTTACCAGGGAGGTTGGGAGTGGTGATGGCCTTCTTTGGGGAACCTCCTGGGGAGGGGTCCATTATCCTCAGGGTCCGCTGATGGTTTTCTCAGGGGGTCTTTTGTTTTCTTGAATCTGCAAGTCTTAAGAGTCTCCTTCCCAGAGACTCTGTTAAATCTCAATTTTCATTGCCAAGGGCCTTTCCCTATCTACCTGCCTACATCAACCACTTACCCTGGTACCGTCCCTCATCAGGACCCTGCTTTTGGGGGTGCTAGGAAGTAAGGGCAGCTGAGGCTTAAGTGGAGAGAACAGATGCCCAGGAGGAAAATATCATGTAGAGTCAAATGACTCCCAGGTTACAAAAGCAAAGCATTTTGTCCATGCAAAAGGGACATGGCTCTGAATAAACTATGCAAAGGACTCAAAGAGAAGAGAAAAACAATACTTACAAGTCAACAGAACACAAAGAAGTTACAAATACACACAGAGAAATGGGAGCACTGTGATGGGAGTAACCCAATAAACCCAAACTACCTGAGGCTATGTCATCCTACACTGGCCTATGGATTCATCATTATGAGCCTGTATGATTTTGACAAAACCCTAGTAAAACTGAGGTGCTGGTCATGTGTGCCACTCACAGGAATAGGTCATGCCTCCTTCATTTTGCTGTACAGTGATTTGGTAAAGAGTAAACGTGTTCATAGCAATCATTATGGCTCACCATGAAAGCAGCCAAGAACAAGACCCCTTTTGGTTTAACTAGCTGTCCAGTTACTATGATGTAACATGACAAAGGGGAGCATGTACCAAGACGTGTCCATAGAAAACACTCATACAAGATCATTGGAGGTAAGAAAAGAACAAACTGTTTCATTTTGACAGAAGTATGTTTATTTTGAGGCTTATTGGGAAAAAACAAGAAACCATTTAAACTAAGAATTTTATGGACTTTTATTACTCCATAGAAGTCGAGGTTGATATATTTTAACAGAGTAGCTGATATGACAAAAAAAAAGTGACATAGGTATTTGAAGGATGATCAAAAAACCTTCACGCTAACATGACATAGACCCTAAAATCAGAATTCTGATTCCATGATTTCCAATCTCTGTCATTAAAGCTGTTATCTTTGTTATCATTGTTATAAAAAAAATTACAGTTATCTTTGAGGAAACTGCTTTTATGCAACACAATTAATATAAAGTCCATCGCCATTTTTGGTACTTTGATGGGATTGTCTATTTACAGACATAATCTATTGTCTGGCCCCTTGTTAAATACCCCAACATAGTATCTCCATTATGCCCTTCTAATGGTATTTACTTTACCCACAAAAGTTGTGTTATCTGTACTATTTTTACTGCACTCTTACTTACAATTATTATTACAAATCTCAGTATTCCATGAGTGAGTTTACTACATTTGAATTTTAATGTGTTTAATTAAATGTATCTTTTCTCCTCTCTACTCATTCCAATAAAGTGATTTTTTTCACTTGCCTCCAGTGAATTATGCACTTTCCGGTTAGACAGATACATATTGCCTTCAAAGACTTCACAACGATGCTGCCAACTAATCCCGCAGAGCTAAGGGAGCAACTCTCCTGCCAAGCATGCTTGGAAAATTACCAAGTGTTTAATGATTTAGGCACAATTTGAATGTTCTCAGTCCCCATCAGCTTATCGGTAGCAAAGAAGTCATGTAACTGCGATTTACATTCTGCCCCTTCTTCCTCGTTCTAGAACGTGACCCACATTGTCAGAACCAGGAGGGCTGTAATTGTGACACACCCCTGGCAATCTAGCTATATCTGAAATTAGTCAACATTATCTCAAACACATTTGTGAAAACTCGGTTCCAAACAAGCTCTGCGTTTGCTCTTTTGGGCATGGCAGGCTCTCTGCTGACCTAAGGGTGGCCTGTCAACATTTCACTCAGTATTATTGCAACTCTAATGCCATCTTATCTGTAACTGCATTTTCTGACTCTATAATTCCCCAGGGGCATCCAGGTTTCTTTCAGATGCAGAAAGCACAGCTGTTGTTCAACTAGGCATTCCCAGTGATGCCTCAAGGCCCCAGAGTGCCCAAGATTGAAAACAGCCTAGGAGGGTGATTTTCTTTGATTTAACTTCAATAGATTCTCAAGAAATGTTCTTTGCTTATTATTTTGCAGTTCCCTCAAATACTAGTCTATAAATTATTTGAAAGTAAGTCCTCTTTCTTTTTTTTTCTTTTTCTTTTTGCTTTTTGGGTAATACCTGGCGATGCACAGGGGTCACTCCTGGCTCTACACTCAGGTATTATCCCTAGTGGTACTCAGGGGACCATATGGGATGCTGGGAATCAAACCTGGGATGGCCACGTGCAAGGCAAACGCCCTACCCGCTGTGCTATCACTCCAGCCCCAGTAAGTCCTCTTTCTTATAACCAAATATGTGTTATAAGTTTATGTTTATACAATGCCAGAAAGATTTGCCCTTGGATCTTCAAATTTAACATTCTTTGAAATTTAACTTAGCTCATTATGTTATCTTTCTAACTCACCTTGACTTCGAACCTTCTATCCCAATTTGCCAGTTATTGATTCCTATCTACCCTTTTACCTCCCATCCCCCACCTCAGGTTTGAATTCACCCAGAAAATTCTTAAGTTTCCTGCTCAAAAAATATTCTCTGTGGGCCGGCAGTGATAGTATAGGGGTAGAGTGTGGGGTCCCATCCTGTCCCGCAGGGAGGACCCTTCGTGGGGCTAAGGAGGGGATGTAACCAAATGAACAGACGCAGAGCCAGAAGGAGGAGGAGAGAGAGAGAGTTTATTCACAGCAGTTACAATACTTATACCTCTTGGTGGGAGGGGGTGGTATGCATGCTTGGACCCCCACAGGAACAATAGTAAAATGTTGATCAGGGATGGCCATTGGCTAGTGAGACAAGTGGTGAAATGATAAGATCACAGGAATCCCAAGCAGCCTCTGCTTGACTAGACGATAAGAGCCAAGCTCTGTAAGATGGCTCCCTACAGTAGAGTACTTGCCTTGCACTTGGCTGATGCAGGTTCCATCTCTGCCGACATAGGTTTCCCCAATCCTTTCCGGAGTCATCCTTGAGTTAAGAGCCAGGAGTAAGCCCTGAGCACCAGTTATGCTAAAAAAAAAAACAAAAAACTTTGGCCCAGAGAGATAGTACAGTGAACAGAGAACTTGCCTTGCATGAGGCCAGCCAGGGTTCAACCAGTAGTCCCTTGAAGCCTTCCAGGAGTGATCCCTGAACAAAGAACCAGGAATGAGCCCTGAGTACAGTGGGGTGTGGCCCCCAAACAAATAAAACAAATATATATATAACTAATATGTACTGCCATGAACACAGCTTAGGCTCAATTTGTTATTTTTATTCTTCTGGCACATTTTATTTGGATATAAAAGTTACAAGAGTTGGCATTGCAGAGACGGGCAGTGTCATATGGTAACACCTGATTTTATCCATAATGCCACTGTGAAGCACTGAAGCAGGAAATTAATGCGCCAGAATTGAACTTTGACTAGACAATGGCAAGATTTGGGTAGATGGATTAGAAATAAGTAGAGATAATAATGTCATAACAGAGGAGAGATTAAGCAAGAATTTTTAAAGAATTTAAAAAAATGTTATAGGTCAATTGAGTTATCACACTTTGGAACTTATTAACTGAATAAAATGAAATTGAGAAGTTAAAAATGACTTTTAACTGTATGGCTCTAAACTGCAGTCATTATGGTCACTGTCACTGTCATCCCGTTGCTCATCAATTTGTTCGAGCGGGCACCAGTAACGTCTCTCATTGTGAGACTTATTGTTACTGTTTTTGGCATATCCGATATGCCATGGGTAGCTTGCCAGGCTCTGCCGTGCAGGCTCGATACTCTCGGTAGCTTGCCGGGCTCTCTGAGAGGGGCGGAGGAATCAAACACGGGTCAGCCGCATGAAAGGTGAATGCCCTACCACTGTGCTATCGCTCCAGCCCGATCATTATGGTAAAGTGGTTAAATGTATAGGCTCCTGAGAACAAATACTTATTTTTACTCGTTTCTGTGTGACTCTATGCAAGGTATTTAATCCTTTCTTTATCAGATAATATTAGATTTTGTGATAGCACAGCGGGTAAGGTGTTTGACTTGCATGCAGCCGACCCTGATTCCATTTCTCCGCCACTCTCGGAGAGTCTGGCAAGATACTGAGAGTATCCCGCCCACATGGCAGAGCCTGGCAAGCTCCCCATGGTGTGTTTGATATGCCAAAAACAGCAACAACAGGTCTTACAATGGAGACATTATTGGTGCCCATTCAAGCAAATCAACCAATGGGACGGCAGTGCTACAGTGCTACTTCAGAGAAATTTTGTAAAAATTAAGTGAATTAATATTTGTATTAATAGCATAGCAGTAGGGCGTTTGCCTTGCATGCAGATGACCCGGGTTTGATTCCTTCGCCTCTCTTAGAGAGCCCAGCAAGCTACCGAGAGTATCTCACCCATATGACAGAGCCTGGCAAGCTAACCGTGCATATTCATTATGCCAAAAAACAGTAACAAGTCTGAAGGTGGAGATATTACTGGTGCCCACTCAAGCAAATCGATGAGCGACAGGATGACAGTGACAGTGACAGTGACAGAATAACACTTAGAAATGTGACCTCTATACAACTGACTTTAATATACTTCTTATTGTTGCTAATTAAAGTTAGTAACTAATATTAAATACATTTTCATGTGATTAACTGTTAATACTATTAATGTTAGTCGTGATGTCACTAAATGAAATAGACAACAGGAAAGGAAAGACAAATTTGTAAACTTGGGTATTGTTTTTACTCAAATTTATGGAACCTGAGACACCAGTTGTAAATCCAGGTAGCAACAAAATGCAGGAAGAAGCTGAGTCTAGAGCTCTGGGAAGAGGTCTGGCTTGAGAGAGGGAGTACAATTATCTTCTAAAACTAAACAGTCTAAATTTGTTTAAATGTGATGATTGTCGTTTAAGAGATGTGGTAAGGCAGAGTAGTAAACAAAAATCCATGTGTTCAGTAATAAAAGATGTGAGACTGAGGTGACAAAAGGCTACACGTTTTGTGTAAGAGGTTGCAGATGAAAGAAAATAGGTATGGTGATAGTAGCTAGAGAGAAGCAGACGTATTTTTAATGAATATTTTCAAATAAAAAATTTGGTATTTTAAATAAAATAGATTTAATGGAGGCATAGAATGACTATATAAAGCTAGCAAAGCAGATGAGAAAACTACTTAAAATCACAACAAAACTAATAGAAATTCATTAATTTACTAGTAGAAAGACATTGCTTTGTGTAGGATAACATAGCCTTAGGTAGTTTAGGTTTATTCATTACTCCCATTACAGTGCTCCCATTCCTCTTTGCTTATTTGTAGCTTCTTTCTTAGTATTATGTTGACTTGTAAATATTGTTTTTCTCTTCTCCTTGAGTCCTTTTTCATAGTTTATTCAGAGCAATGTCCTTTTTGTATGGGTACAGAAAGACTTAGCAAATGCTATGCTTTTGTAACCTGGGAGTCATTTGACTCTACATGATATTTTCCTCCTGGGCATCTGTTCTCTTGACCTAAGCCTCAGCTGCCCTTACTTCCTAGCACCCCCAAAAGCAGGGTCCCGACGAGGGACGAGACAGACCCAGGGCAAGCAGTGAGTTGTGTGCTACCCTGGCATCGAGATGGGCCTGGCCAAAGTGCCTAATGCGTAACTATAAGTTAAGAGCTTGGTCATGGACAAATGCTGTCATGATCCAAAAAGCAATAATTAGATTCGGACCTTGCTAGGGTTAGGAATGATTAATCTGGTCTGAGTGCTGTAGTCTTGAGTCTGTGGCAAGATGTTGCCAGGAGAGCTGCCTTGCAAACCTCAATGTATCTCTTGCTATGTCCATACAAAAATAACTAGTATTAAGATGTGAATGAGTGTTTGGAATAAGGAGAGGAGAAAAAACCCTTAAGAGGTGTTTTGCCTACTGGCCCTCAGGAAGGGCTTTCTTATGTTGATTTTGCTACTTGGCAGTGTGTAACCTAGGGGCAAGGGCTAGAGAGAAAAAAGGGAGGAGAGAGAGGAGAATCCAGGCTGCAGTAGATCCAGGAGAGGACGGAGCTGGGAGTTCGGGAGATGAGAAAGATGGAAGATTGAATAAATGGTAATTAATCAGCAACCAGCTCGGTCCTCGTTCTTCCTTCTTCTGTCCTTGGCCAACAGCCGTCCCGATCCAGCCCATACACAGCGGTTCCAGAGCACCGAACGCAGGCGGTGAGAGAGAGCCGCCTGGAGAGCCCGAGAGTGCACACGCCCGTTGGCGAGCCTTAGTTTTTTACAACTTTGGTATTACAATTGTAGCATTAGGTTCATTGACCCAGTAGAGCAGCAAAATGCAAACACGATGTGGCAGATGTGCCTGAAAAGTTGGTGAATGCTACATGCTTCAATTATGGCTTTGAACCCTGGATTGCCACGACTCGGTTTCTTTACTAAGCCCTTGGTTTTATCTTGATTTCCATACTTGGAATACAAGCACTCATGACAAATGAACCTAAAATGAAGGGTTGGGTGTGAATTGAGGACACAAGTGTTCTGCTTCCTCACTTTCCAGAGCTTTGGTCCAGGGAAAGTAAAAGATCATTTGAACTTAAAAAACAATGATCAGACTAGACATGTGGCTCGGTAGTAGAGCAGAGGCCGCCCATATGTCAGGCCCTCGACCATTCCCTGGCGCTGCACACAAACCTACAGACGATTTTTGGAATCCTAATATTTGGTGGTCAAAAGTTCTGAGCCCAAACATTCAGTTGTTTACTGAAGCAAATAAGATTAACTTTTGGCTTCGTAAAAATAAATAAATACCCGGGTTCTCTTAAGAAAATACTAAGACTTACTTGGCAAGAAGTATTGATGTAATAATTAGGGGCGAGGGGGGATAATACAGGGGTGAAAGCATAGATAGTGCAAGGGATAAAGCACTTGCTGTGCACACTGTGGACCCGGGTTCAATCCCTCGTGCCATGTATGGTCCCCAGAGCACCTCTAGGAGTCATCCCTGAGCACAAAACTAGGAGTCAGCCTGAACACTGCTGGGGTGTGCCCAACTCCCCTTTCCCAAAATGTAATTTTTCAAAGCGGTAATGGGAAGTAGATCCATTCATCTACACTGATTTTAGGCAGGAAATAGAATGACATTTACTGGTGTCTCTATTTTTATTTTCTACAAAACTCTGAGTGTGGCTAATGGGGTAATTGTTAGCAGAAACCTTTTTCTTACAACGTTGTTGGTAGGCATTAAAAATCTCTTGCACTTAAATTATCTTCCCCCCCTAGTTTATAGCCATGTCCTATTAATTTGTGAGGGAAAAATTTCCTATGTATTCATACCAGGATTATAAAAGAGGATGTGTGCTTCTACTTTTTATAGGCAAATGAAATAGAATGATTATAAACAATGAACTTGCCAATGTGATACTGCTAATCAGCTTGTTTAAACAAAACCCAAATCATGTGCCAAATACCTGCCAACTTGTGAAGGAACAGTTTGTGTTCCTTGTACGTGGCCAGATTTTATTCTCCAGAGGTTTGATGCTATGAGGCTGGAATTCAATTTGTATGTGGTTAAAAATGATATTAGGTCTTCAACATACTGCCAGGATCTATCTTTCCAAACAGGTGGGAGAATGAGGTGGAATGGAAAAACTCTACAGAGATGCTTGAAGAGATGCATAAATAGATTTATTTTTATAATGTCTTTTCAAAAATTTCCTTGACCTTTTCCAATTACCCAAATGAATTGCAAGATTGGAAAGTTCTAATTACATACTTTGCATTTTCTTTGCTGGAGTCAAGGTAAAGGATAGTTCATATTTGTAAATATTAATTTTTCAGTAACTTTTAAATATGTACTTCATGAGTCCATATTTGGTTTAGTCATTTCTTCCCTTTGGTTAAAAAAGACATTTATCATTTGAAGAAACTAATGAAACAGAACATTTCTCTTGGAACTGCTGAAGAAATAGACTTTTCTCTGCTTTAATATACAGCACTGAACTGTTTCTTAAGTGGAATGGGATAAATATCTTACCAAATGTCTGAAATGTTGGCATCAGTATCTTGTAATCTACATGTCTGTGGTATATATTAGGTCATTAAAGAAAATGCACTCAGCTAAAACCATACAGCTATTTTTATTTATTTATTTTAAAATTATTGTTATTTAGTAGGCTCTGGAATTTTATTAACTATTTTTCCAGGCCATCCTGCTCTGACAAAAATCTGCTAGCAAGGAATACAGTTATCCCTGAAAATATTTTATACCTTATATATTTAAAAGTAAGCTTATGAGGTCTCAGATAATTTTTCTTCTAGTATGCCATTTCATCTTAGTTAATTGCTAATAAGTATTAAAATATTTTATCATGTATTAAGCTAGTAAATACCATCAGAAAATACATGAAACTATTTCAATGTTGTCTGTATTCTGAGTCATGGAGTGTTTCTTGTACTAGCATTGGAAAAATTGACATAGTGGAAGAAAAAATGCTTAACTTTCTGGAAAGATGTCATGGAATAAACTGTGCTAATCCCATCCTTTATAGTTAGATTAACCTCCAGCTTGACATATAATCAACTTTCTTTTTTCCACTTAAGTCTGTTTTGCCTTCTGTGACCTGTCTTGACTTATTGAAGCTGGAGGGCAATATACACCTGTTCCTTAACATAAACATACTTAATAAAATAAGTTAAAAGGTCTTGCTTGCTACAGTTAACCCCAGTTAGTGTACAAGCTTTTTGTTTATTAAAGTGAAATCTTTGTGACTAGTTGAGGGTATTTGCTTAGACCTCAAGCAGGTGACATTCTGCTCTCTGTATACTCTTATCTCAAAGGAAATCAGTCTGAAAACATATATGGAGAAAATAACTTAGTTTGCCCTCTCTCCATATATGTGTGTAAATATACAAGCACACATAAATATTTCTTTAAGGTCATTGAAATAATGATTGAAATAATCATTATGTCTGCAAAAATCATAGCATCTCTTGTGACCAAGGATAAACATTAAATTTTTTTTATCTTCAACAATAAACAATGTATAGAGTATAAAAATAGATCAATAACTATCAGATTTCAATTCTGTAGACAGTTATCTTCTCAGCCATTGACTTTGCTCCCAAAGGCATGAGAAACACTGCCAATAGACCATACTTCTATGAATAAGCAGTGATAACTTGACAACTCTACTCCTAAGAGAAATTCATTTATGCTACTGCATTATTATTGTTATTATTATTATTGCTTTTTGGGTCACACCCGGCAATGCACAAGGGTTCCTCCTGGCTCTGAACTCAGGAATTACTTTTGGCGGTGCTTGGGGGACCATATGGGATGCTGGGAATTGAACCTGGGTTGGCCGCATGCAAGGCAAACACCCTACCCACTGTGCTATCACTCCAGCCCCTGATGCTGCATTATTATTTCAGTAAGTTCCCTGTTACTGTTACAGAAAAATTTAGGAAGAATCATATCTCCAAAAGTACAGAAAATATCCTGACTAGTAGAAAGCAGTTATTTCTCATTCTTTTTGAACAGAAATACCTGAATTATAGGACTATATGGCTTATCTTTTAAATTAGAATACACCAGATGGCATTTGACAAAGCTAGAAATTCATTCATTTGCTGTGAAAGTAAGGAGGAGCTTATGTGTGAAGTTATAAATGCATTCAAGGTGAAGATTTTGGGTGAACTCCCTTTTGATGACCTGCAGTCTCTCAGTAAAGTAGCTGCTGAAAATGAGAAATGCAAGATAGGAGAGGGACACTTGTGAAGAGTGAAAAATGAGGAGAGAGTTATCATAGGAACCAAGATATGCTCTCAGTGAATTTAAGGAATGCAAAATTAAATTGAAGTCCCAAGATTAGATTCATACTGAGGTAATGCAAGTTGCACCTAAGAAATCCATTTTAAAAATTTATTTCTGAGAATAATACATTATATCCTATAGTTTTATTATGTTAGATAATGATCTAGAGATAGCAGATAATAGGCATGATTATATTTCTGTTACTACTTTTAAACTATCAAATGTTCCTGAAATTGCAAAAGAAGCACGCAATTTTTTATGATTTTTAATTTGATCAAATATTCAATACTTGTTGCCAAAACAAATTGGTTGCCACTACTGTCCCTCCCTGTCATAGACAGAAATTTACCTGCAGTTTTTCCAAGCACTTTTGGAGGTTTCAGTCTATTTTCATTCATTCTGTTCTGCAAAATACTGATAGTCATGGTGTTACAGTAAGGGAATTTTCAGTTAGAAATAACAAAGACAAGACTGGCTGTTTCATCATTTTAAATGTGAGGACTAAAATTGCGTCCAGCTAACTCTTTTTTTAAAAAAATTTTGTTTTTTGTTAAGATACCATGGTTTACCAAGTTATTCATAGTTGAGTTTTAGGCATGCTTTTCTCCACCAGTGTCCCCAGCTTCTCTCCATCCTTCACCCTCAAACTTGCTTCTTCGACAAGCATATTTTAGTATTTGGCTCCTGCTGTTTGGATATCCTAGCCAGTGTTGATTCTGTGGTTCAGACATGTAGCTCTGCCTCTTCTCTACACCACCGATGTACCGGGGGGCCTTCACCCTCTAACCCCCACTACTTCCTGTCCACTTTTGCTACCTCCTTTGATTTCTTTCCTTATCTGTCTTTCTCCTACCTAGATTCTGGGGTCAGTCCAGTCTACTCCGGACTGGAGCGATAGCACAGCGGGTAGGGATTACTTTGCTTACTTTGCCTTGCACGCTGCCAACCCAGGTTTGATTCCTCCATCCCTCTCAGAGAGCCCGGCAAGCTACTGAGAGTACCCCACCCGCGTGGCAGGACCTGGCAAGCTACCCATGGCATATCTGATATGCAAAAACAGTAACAAGTTTCACAATGCAGACGCTACTGGTGCCTGCAGGAGCAAATCAATGAACAACTGGACAACAGTGCTACAGTACTACATATTCTGGGGTCAAGGGTGAGCAAATTATCCTCGTTCTAATAACTTGCATTCGTTTATCAAGCTATTCTATATACTACAAATAAATGAAATTATCCTGTTTGTCCTTCTTCTGACTTATTTGACTTAACATGAAATCCTCCATTTCTACTCAAGTTGCAGCAAATTGCATGTTTTTTTTTTTAGAAGACAAATGCATTTTATTGGGAATATCTGTTTTTGTGACGGAGGTCAGTTGCCATAGATAAAAGAATTAAGAATAATTAAAAAAGAATTAAGAATTAAGGGTTGAGTGTGTATTGGCAGCACATCTCTTGGAGGCTGTAAAGAATAGTTAAAATAAGGCCCCTGCAGAATCCAATTAAGTACATCTTTTTCATAAGAGGAATTTATTTTTTTATTCCTGTTATTTTCATTTGAAATCATAAGAAGATATTACTATAGCTAAAGACAAAACTTTATATATTTTCTAGGTACTCTTAAAGGCAGAATGCAAATTGCATGTTTTTATTATTCTTTGCATATCTATAATATTCCATTGTGGATATATACCACAGCTTCATAAACCACTCATCTGTTATTATATACCTATGTTGATTCCATTTCCTAGCAATTGTACAAAGTGCAGCAATGAATACTGGTGTGCGTATGTCCTTTTGAACTAATGGTTTTGTGTTCTGAAGGTAGATTTCCAGCTTTAAAAGCTATTATCCTTGGACTTTATGGGGGGCTCAAGTAGAAACTAGAGAAGTTTAGAGTGAAGGCAGTATATCACAGGTCTCACAGGGACAAAGTAGCACTTTGTCTTGCAAAATAAAAAGAAATTCCATCTTATTACTTGCTTATCTCCTAAATGACCTAGAAATAGCACAATAGAAACACGTATGATCATTACGGCAATATTTATAATTGTTTCAAAAAGTAGACACTTTTTCTTATTCACAAAATAGTTCTGAGCAAAACCAGGTTAGTGGAAAGTAGAAAGTGCTCTATTTCTAACTCAGGGAGCCAGATTAATGGAGTCTCTACAATCTTCAGGACATGCATTTGAAGGTTGTAAATTCCTTTCCAATGTGAGAAATAAGAGATTAAATGGTGGTTATCTTTGGGAAAGTTTTGGGACAGGTCAGAAGTTTTGCATGCTGCTTTTGCTAACAGTATCTTATTCATAATTCTAGAAAATTGTAAGGTAAACTGAAAATGTAATTTATTTATGTTTCCAGGAAAAGAGGTGTAAGTCCATTTTATAGACAGTGCCATATTAACCTCCAACTAAGAGGTATGCAACAACAACAACTGTTTTTAGATCTAGATATCTGCTTTAAGATTTTAAACACCCATCTGGTTACTTCTAGTTAATTTCTGCTTGAATAAATGTCTTAATTAAGAAATTAGCAATTAAACATAATTATCCAACATTCATAAACTGTTGAATGAAACTAGAATTGATCTACTTGATCTCATTATGAAAAATGACCCTTAATGACAATAATGCGGGGACTGGAGAGTTATTACAGCATATAGGGAGTTTTCTTTGCACACAGCTGACCCGAGTTCTAACTCTATCACTCCATGTGGCTCCAAGACTCAGTAGGAGTGATTCTCTTAGAGCAAAGCCAGGAGTAACAGTGGGTGTAGCCCTAAAACTCAAAAAAAAAAGATGATGATAATGTGGCACATGGAAAAGTCTTGCTTTTTCAAACACACAAGTTTAATATAAAATATTAAATGCACTTTGACTAGAGAGCAGGAGAATATTGATGTCTTCATTAAGTAGGATTTTATGTTTTTTTTAAATTTCACGTTTTGCTGCTATATTATTATATTATGCAATTAAATTGTGCATTTTTAGTGATGAGTGTAAGTTCATCACAATATTCCTAATCAATAAAAATATAATAGAAAAATAAGGTAATTAAAAGTACTTAAAATAGGATACATTCATTCTACAATCATAGCATAATTTCTTTAACAACTAAAAACAGGAAAATGAAGGCACCACAAATGTTAGCTTCTGAGTCATGTGTTAGTCAACTAAGGAAAATAATTTACCATTGTTAAACTTATTAAATTATGTGTTTTATATGTAGCGAGGAAATTTATCCAGGAGAAAATTAATTTGTTAAAGACAGGTAGCTGTTCTGTAAAACGAATTGTTCAAAGAAAGTTAAACAACAAGACTGAACAACTCCATCAAAAGATGGGGAGAGGCTGATGACAAGACACTTCTCCAAAGAAGACGTATGATAGCTGGCAGGCATCTATAAAGTTCATATGTAGTTTATTATTAGGAAAATACAAATCAAAACAGTGAGATACCATCTCACAACAGTGAGAATGGCATGTGTTAAAAGGACTGAAATAGCCAGTATAGGTGGAGATGCAGCAGGGAAGGAACCTTATTTATTGTAGGTTTAATGTCATTTAGTTTAGCCTCTTGGGAGAACAGTATGAAAATATTTCAAAAATTAAGACCAAAGCTTTCAGATAAATAGACCTAATGATTCCATTTCTTGGCATCTATTCCCCAAATGCAGTATCAATCATTGTAAAAGACAAATACGCACATTTATATTCATTTCAACACCAGTTCAATGATCAGGATACAGAAATAACCCAAATTCCCCCAAAGAGAAGAAAGGATAAAGATGTCCCCTATTGAATTTCTGATTCTGTTTATTCTGTATGAGTCTAATTCCCAAGGGCAGTGGAAACAAGAGTCAGGACAAATGGTCCATGGTTGGAAGCCTACCTCAAGGGCTACGGAAGACAGGGAAATTGGGATATAGAGAAGCGACCATTATGACAATGATGGTTGGAAGGGATCATTCTGGACGGGAGATGTGTGCTGAAAGTGGATAAAAGAACCAAACATGATGACCTCTCAGTATTTGTATTGAAAAACCCATGATACCTAAGTGGAGTAGGAAGGAGAAAAGTATAACAGAGGGAAAGAGAGAGAGAGAGAGAGAGAGAGAGACAGAGACAGAGACAGAGACAGAGACAGAGTGAGAGAAATAGACAGAGAAGGAGAAAGAGAAGGAGAGAGAGAGGGATAAGAGAGTACTTGCCATAGAGGTAGGCTGGCCGGGGGTGGGCAGTGGAAGGATGTGGGTGATATTAGTACTGGAAAATGTACACTGGTGAAGGGATGGGTATTGGAACATTGTTTAAAACTCAGTCACAAAAGCTTTGTAAGTGTATCTCTTGTTGATTAAATAAAAAAAAGGACAAATAAGTTGTGGTATATAGACCCAATGGGATATTATGCAACTGTGAGAAAAGATGAAATTATGCAGTACATTACATTGTGGATGGACCTAGAGGAGGGATAGTGTTAAGCAAAATAAGTCAGAGGTACAAGGACATACACTGAATAAGCTCCCTTGTTTGTGGAATATGGAGAGACAAAGATGATCATTGATACACTAAGCAGTAATAAACCCTTAGCACAGGAAGACAAAATAAATTGGTCCTTTTGCCCATTTTCAGCACACATCTCCCATCCAAAATGATCCCTTCAACCATCATTGTCATAATGGTCCCTTCTCTATATCCCAATTTCCCTCTCTCCCATCACCCTTGAGGTAGGCTTCCAACCATGGACGATTTGTCCTAGTGCTAGAGAGTCATGAACACTTTTTTGGAGTTGGGTGCAGTAATTTTGTACCTCTATACATAAACAGTAACAATATTACAACTACCTAAATGCTAAGAAATTAGTTTGGAGTAGGGGCACACCTGGCAATGCTCAGAGATTTCCACTGGCTCTGCATTCAGGAATCATACCCAGTGATGCTTGGATGACTTCTGGGGATTGCCAGGGATTGAATGCAGGAGCGCTGTGTGCAAAGTCAACACCCTACTCATTGTACTGTTTCTCCAGCCCAGAAATTTTTTTTAATGAAAAACAAATTAACAAAAAGCTTGAGAATGTTGAGAGCAGCATAAATACTTAACTGAAGACCAAGCAAAATGATTTTCAATGATTTCCTGGGTTGTTGGTCAGTCAACAGATAATGATGGTACTTCTCTGTTGCTTACTGGGTGCCAAGTATGTAGTGACTGAATAATTACAAATAAATTATGGAACAACTTCTGGTAGAAATCTTTCAAAAGTTGTGAAAGTACTAATTTTTATTATATCCTGAGGTGGAAACAGTGAAGATGACAGAAATAAGACTAAAGAATTTGTTGTATAAATTAACAATCTGTAAAAACAACAACCAAAACCTAAGGTACTTAAAGTGTTACCAATACTGCAAGTAGTAAACTTATTTCACTCTGGAGATGCTTTAACTATTGCCCAATAAGTTAAATTTGAATTTTTGCCCTTTTGTGAGGCAATTCAATAGCCTAATAGGTCCTTTATAATATTTTTAAAATATTTTTATAATATTTTTTTTAAAATCAAGGTTGAGATGGAAAGGTTTTTTTTAATTGAATCACCATTGAATCACCGTTCCTTGGAACATGCGAAAATAGAGGCATCGATGGTGTCAGTGTCCTTGTCAACAAGAACTTAGTCATGAGCATTGATTCATTCGAATGCCTAACAACCTGAATCAGATGATTACGCTTGAATAGATGTGGCTCATTGCCGGCAGTTTCTATCTTGGTCATCTATGCACCAACATCCAACTACGATGAAGAAGAAATTGAGAAGCTCTAGATGGAACTGGAGAAGTTCTGTAAAGAAGACCACACCTTCTACAAGATCATTGTCGGTGATTTTAATGCCAAGATAGGACCAAGAAGGTTGCCCGAGGATCTCCACATTGGGACCCATGGCCTAGAATGGAATGGACAGGGTGAGAAACTGTCTTAGTTCATCATGTCGACCAAGACCATCCATAGTAACTCACAGTTCCAGAAGGTCAAATCTAAACGTTGGACTTGGGAGTCTCCCATAGGACAGTTCCACAACAAAATTGACCGCATCATATTCAATCAATTGTTTTGCCTGACCGATGTCACTGTTGTCCCAAAATTCCAAATGGGATCAGATCACCATCTCCTTCATGCAAAATTCTACTTCACAGAGCAGGGAGAAAGTACTGCAAAGTTTAAGTTTAAGAAAAGAACTCCCAGAATGACCACCAAGCTAATGTCAGAGCTCGCAAAGTTGTGTAGAGAAGCGATAAAGGAAGACCTTAAAGAGAGAAGAGCAGCAGTGTTGGCCGATGCAGCAGAAGCCAGGAAAAGTATTTGCAATGCTCGCTTGTCCTTCGACAACTACAAGACCAAGATGACTGTCCTCCTGCACCTGATGGATCTATCACATCTTCCAGAAGGGCAGTGGAGAGGATTATTCATGACTTCTACTAGGATCTCTTTGACAGTCACATCCCCCGTCTACCTCTCCACATACCAAATTCCACAGGATGGATATGTCGTTCCCAACGTCCTCCCTTCCTAATCCGACATGCCATTTTGTTGGTAAAGACGCATACAGCACCCGGTCCAGACAAGGTCAGACCCAAACACCTGAAGAATCTGCTGCCATTACTCGTCAATACACTGGCTCAACTCTTCACACGCTACCTGTCTATATGCAAGGTTCCATCCCATTGGAAAACCAGCAGGACCATTGAAAATAATAGAATAGAATAGTTCTATTGACCATTACAAGCAGGGAGACATCCACGACATTGGCAACTATTGCCCAATCTGCCTGTTATCCATCATCTACAAGTTGTTCACTCGTATCAACCTGAATGGAATAGGCAGAACACTAGACGAAGGACAATCATGCAAGCAAGCCGGGTTCCGAAAAGGAATCAACATGATTGACCATATCCACAAGGTGACCAAGCTCACTGAGGTTTTTCGAGAGTTCAAGGAGCTGCTCTGTCTAACGTTCATTAATTTAAAGGCCTTTGATTGTGTTGAAATTGAAGCAGTCATCGAAGCCCTAGCCAAACAGGGCATTCAAACTAATTACATCAGGATCCTCCGTGAGCTGTATTACAGATTCACCACCCGGATCTCATCATTCTACAAGGAAGTGATCATTGACATAGAGACAGGTTCGGCAGGGTGATACCATTTCACCAAAAGTCTTCAGTGCCACCCTCGAGAACATCATGGGATGACTGGAATGGGAAGGAATGGGAGTGAAGATAGACGGTCGGCAACTACACTACCTCCTCTTTGCTGATGACATCATTCTAATAACACCAAACATTAGCCAAGTGTCACAAATGCTGGCCGACTTTGACCGCAAGTGTGAAAAGGTCGGACAGCAGCTGAATCTCACCAAGAGGATGTTCATGAAAAACAAACTAGTCCCTGACGTTCCATTTGCTCTCAAAGGAACGACCATCTCCGAATGCAGCAGCTATGTGTACCTGCGTCGAGAACTCAACATGAGGAACGACTCGGCACCAGAACTGTGCAGGAGGAAGAGAGCAGTGTGGAACGCCTTTAAGAGTGTCGAAGTTGTTAAGAGGACGAAGAAACTCTGGCTCCAGGCACATCTTTTCGACTCCACCATTCTTCTTGCACTAATATATGCCTTAGAGACCTGGTCCCTATGAAAATGGGACCAGAACACTATTCGGGTATCCCAAAGAGAAATTGAAAGTGCTATGTTTGGAATATCACATTTCACTCAAGTGAGAGAAGGAATCCGGAGTTCCAACCTCTGTCAGTTATCAAGAATCAGGGATGCTGTCTCGTTTGCCAAGGTGTTGAAAAGTAGGTAGGTTCGACAGGTAATGTGATTTAGAGATGACCGCTGGACTAGAGCTGTTACTAACTGGATTTCAAAGGATGTCAAAAAACTGCATGGCTGCCCACCTACGAGATGGTCAGACTTCTTCGTTAAAACCCTGAATGAACGTTTTGTGGCTCTTCATGTTCCTGGAGCTATACTAGCACGCCACAGGGATGAATGGAGGCATTACTGGTGCCCACTCGAGCAAATCGAAAATTAACTGGATGACAAGTGACTGGTCAATCACCATGAGATACAGTTACAGACTTACAAACGTTCATGATTACATTATAGTCATACAATGATCGAGCAACCATCCCTTCACCAGTGCCCATTCTCCACCATCAATTTTCCCAGCATCCTTCCCGCCTCCCTGGAAAGCTTTTTTTAATAGGAATAATAACATTGAAACACTATTTTCATATATTGAACAGTTTTTTTTAATTAATTTGCTTTAAAATTGACAATGTTCCTTCCTGAATTCAACCTAGTATTATAAGCAATTCTGTGTTTATATGTGAAATTTTATAGCAGTAGTCATGTCAGCAACAATTCACATTGTTTAAACCTAATATATTACTTTTCTGTTGCTGTGTAACAAATTGCTGCAATCTAGGTAATTCAATGCAGAACATATTCATTAGTTTACAGTCTGTTCTCAAATCAAGGTGTCAGCCAGAGTGAGTTTTTACATAGAGGCTCCAGGGAAAACCCACCTCCAAACTCATTCTGAGGGCAGAATTAAATTTCTTCCAATTATACAATAAGAAAAAAAATCAAGTTTTCTTAATGCCTTTAGCTAGTATCTAGAGTCTCCACATGTGCTTTACCAGATGACCTTCTCTGTCTTTTAACCACCAATGCAATGGTACATCAAATAGTCTCACTTTTTACTGTCTTGGACTTCTGTATCTTAGACCCTGCAACCAAATTTCAAGGGCTCGAGTAATCAGTCTTAACAGTAGAGTATAAAATGTTCCCAAATAAATAGGGTATGTACACTAGAAGGCATATTATATATGCATATATATGTACACACACACACACACACACACATATATATATATATATATATATATACACAGAAGCTTACATCAGTCAACCTTTAACAACATGTTAGTAATATCCAAAAGAATGTCTTAATGGCTCCTGCCAAAATAGAACAATCTTCTCACTGTCTTTTCTATGGATACTTCTTTGGAGCATTTTCAGCAGTTTTTCATACAAACAATACAAAATATATTTTTTCTGCTGTGCTTTGGGACAGGGATTGGGGCATGGGGTGGAAACACCCCAAATTTGGTGGTGGGAAGGTGTCATGGTGGTGGGATTGGTGTTGGGATGTTAAATGTAATCAAATATTGTGAACTGCCTTATAAAATAAAAAAATTAAAAATTTCTCATTGTATAATTACTTTCATAATATCTTCAATTTATGTTTTGGATCAAAATGTCTAAACTTCTTCATGTCTTTCTATCCATAGGGAAAATATGTTATTCTCTGCTTTAGTTTTGCTTCAGCTAACGGTCAGCCATTGATAATAGCTGTAGATTTCACTTTGGTGCTTGATTCCATGGTCCTGTCTTAGGTAGGACTGGCTACACTACACCATCATCAAAAGTGCCTCTAAGATTTCTTTCTGTGTTGTTCTCTTTTAATAATTGCTTATCTGTACATGTTTCACCCTTAAGTTTCTTAGACTTTATATGATAAATGTAATTCTTTAAAACTTCCAGCACAACTAGGATTTCCTTTTAATAACGTCTTATTTCCATAATATGATTCTAGAGAGATTTATAAGATAGATAATGATGCTGGTATGTTCCCATATAGGCAAAAGTAGCCTGGTAAAATGAACTACTATGAATTTATTTCATATAATTTTATTAGCTTTCAACAGACACTTTTATCCTATTTACACTTTTATACTATTTTCACTTTTTTATTATTTTCATTTAACCTATTTCTTTGAACTTAAAGAGTGCATGGACATCAATTCTGTCTTATAGAAATTCATAGACCTAAACTGATTCTCCTAAGAAAGATTCAGTCTCACTATATCATGACAGAGTTAAGTACCCTTAAATTAATCAGTCAAGTTATTTTTTGTATATTTTCATTTCTGAACTCCCATTGTGATTTCCAAAGATAATCCTTTCACTGCCACAATTTCAGTTTCTGAACATTAAACATCACTTATCTAGTCCTAGGAAAGTTCCAAACTCAAATTTCATATTCCTAATTCAACATGCCCAAAGTAAGCTCAAATATTCATTTCTTCAGTAATGAAGCAAAACCAACAATTGACCAGTTCTTCTCCATGACGTCTTTATTTTGCCATAGCTTCTTTGTCTTCTCTATTCAACTCCTCCATTTCTTTCTGGCCATCAATTTAATAAGTATTTGCACCAATTATATACCAAGTGTTCAGTTAGTCATGGTAGGAGATACAGGGTGAAGAAGAGAGGTATAGTCTCTGCTCTCGTATGAACTTGGATAGTGGGCCAAAAACAAAGCATAACTAAGAATTAAAAATAAATAAATGTTTATAAATCTTAATGAGTTACTATTGTTATTTATTACAAATACAGAGTTATTTTATTTGAACAAGGAACTCTTCTAGACATTGTGAATATAGTGAACAGAAATCCTTTTCCTCAAGAGACTTAAGAGCTAATTGGAAGAAACTAGCAAGAATGGAACATTAAGTGATCAAAGTCTGTATCACTAGATGCATAGACAGTTCTTCCTTTTAATGAACACACAAGTGTAGATTTAAAGGAACCATTGAAGCAAAGGATGGAACAGTGTCTGTTTAAGGAAACTCATATGCAAAGATCCTGAGATAGGGCTTGTTTTCTTCATAGATGCTCATGTAAATATTTAAAATAATTGTTTCTGTGACACATAGCTTAACATGTGAGAAATTAAAAAGTGATACAAAATGAGAATATAAACATAACATTCAAGCCCTTGTCTACTTCAAAAATCACAGACTTACTGTAGGTGAAAGGATAAGCCTTTTAAATTTTAAGTCAGGATGGCATCATAGGCTTATGTTAGAGAAGGACGTTTACTAAGTTAATACTATGGCATTTATCGTCTACCCCATCTCATGACATCAGCTCCTTTATCCAATCATCTAGCCAAGCTACACTTTGCATAATTTCCGAATCAGTGTGTCCCATGACTTTACAAACTAATCTCTCTATTGAATATATTCGCACATATCCCTTTATCCTGCAATCTCCGCACTGGCCTTTAGGACCCAGCCTCTTCACTATAGAACTTCCCCGAATCTCTGTCAAATTTTGCCACTATTCCAAAAGTTTCCTCAAAGTCTTCAAATTATTTATACTGTATTCAGTTTCATATGACATATTTACTTCAAATATTTGAACGTGTTTTCCAAATACAGACTCTAAATACTATCTATTTGTATATTCTCTGCTTACTTTTCCTTTCTTTAAACAGTGAATATTTAAAAATTTTGTCAAAATTAAGTCAACCATGAAAAGTTTTATCCCCAAATATAAGATTTAGTGATTACTTTTTAGCAATAGCTGTTATCTATTATCAGATATATCTAGGAATATCTCTGGTGAATTTACAAAAATTGATCACTTTCAATATTGGAAGCAGAATAGTTTGGATTAAGTGTATTTGGCTAGAAAAAGAAAATATATAATTGTAATGGGTCAGGAATTGTATGGGCAAGAGGGAGGGATGAGAGTCGTTGGAGAACTAAGGGTGAATTTTTTTTCTTTTTAATTTTTTTATATTAGTAATAAATGCTGTGGAAACAAGAAAAAAAAAGAAAATATATAATTGAGTTTAGAATTCAAGTACTCAGTAGAAAATATTTTTAATTAAAAAAATTAAAATAACCCAAGTATTGATTCCAGATTACTTTTAAGAAATGCTGTATCAGTCTTAAAATTGCACCTTAAATGAGGTATTTTATAAATTTTAAAGGCTGGAGTGGTATTTTTAGGGTTTATATGTTTTTAAGTAAAAACATAAGAAGAAATGGTGATATTACAAAATTCAATTCTTATCAAGTTCTGAAAGCTTTTTTTTCAGTTTCTATTACTATGGCTATTATCCATATATGCATTTAGTTTCCACTCTATCATTAAGAAACTTGCCTTTCTCTAGTACCTGATTCAGTCATTCAGAAGTAGGAGTTCAACAAATGGGAGTAGTTTAATGACAGAATACATGACTCTATCCCCTTCGAGTATTTTTTATGTAAAATCCCATTTTTTTCTTTTCTCCATCAGTTATTTTTCTTTTCAATAATTCTGCATTTATAGAATAGTAGTTCTATGTTCTGATCTCACATTGTTTTTCAAGCCTGGTTCTGTGACACAGTTTAGTTTCTCAGTCACACTGTGACAGCATGGCATGACCCACTTGCATGTCTACCCCACGTGTCTTGCAGAAATGTTTCATTTCTATTATCATCAATTTCATAAAATAAGATCTTATAAACTTTTCAGATTCTCAGTCATTCATCTTGCTTGCCCTTAACATTAACAACCTCTGTTTTTACTTCCCCATTGTATAAAATCTTCTGTTCCATTTTCACATGTGTGGGTCTGTGAGTGAGTGTGTGAGCCTCGAGGAAAGAGGGTGGCTTCAGGAATCAAACGCAGGACTCTATATGCAAGGCTACCTTTCCAGCCTTTTTGCTCATTCTTATGTAACTTGTTTTCTTCTTTAAGTACTATGATTAATTAGCCACTTTAGTCATACTCTTAATTAACACACCTGGTCTCCATCATATCTTTCCATCCTGGTAATTTTTATAATCACCAATCTACATTATTCAATTTGACATTTAATTACTTCTAATTGAGGACATGCCTAATTATCATTTAGGTTTCTTTTTTTTAATTCCCTATTTTAAGTTGAAGTAAATTTGCTTAACTTTGACAATCAAAATTGTGCAACTGCTGGGGCATACACAATCTAATTATTACTGAGGCTCAGCAGATTACTTTGCCTAATATGTTTTTATTTCATAATGCTTCTTAGTTTCTGTTCTTCTTGTCCTGGGCATAGAAAAAAATTAATTGTTGAGTTTAAATTTTTATTCAACTTTATTTCTGTCCCTTATTTGGACACTATTCCCATTATTTCTAACTTTGAATACTTCGATGTGCATGTGACTAAATTGTAATTGTCTGTGTGACCAATACAAAATTAGAGTAAATGAGTATTGTTTCCAAGTTTCAGAAAGTGCCACTGTATATATGGACATTTGTCACAACTACTACAGCTGTAATGGCTCATATTAAGTGGTCGTTGGAAGCAGGAACATCTCAGATATCTGATGAGAAACTCTCTGAAGGTCCAGGCAACACAAGCCAGACACTTTCAAATATTGTCATCCTTGAGGTTCAAGTAGTTAAGTTTGAGACTTGATGCCAAATAGGAAATCTGGACCCAGTATCAGTAGCCATCAGGAATGGTAGTTTTACTAACATACACAGGTGGCATCTGCTTACCAGTAGAGCCAACTCTTGGCAGAATTTTTCATTAAGTTGCTTCATTTGTTGTGATTTTCAGTTTGATGAATTCATGGGGATTTCCTGTTAGATTTCAAGCACTTTTCCAGCAGTTTTTTTGAGCTGACTAGAAAGAACTGATGTATCTTCGCTTTAGACTTTGCCTTTTGTTGCACTAAATGTTAGCATTAACTGTATTCCATATGCATTCTGCTTTGCTGAAGATAAGTAAAACTGAATCCAACATTCCACTCGATATTTGGCATTTTTTTTCCAAGTTGATTAAATGTACTCATTGCAGTTCAAATAATACCCTATAGAATAATTTAATAGGGAAAGACTTTGAGTCCTTATTTTGTCTTATAACTTACTGTATCACTCTCATCCCATTCCTCATTGATTTGCTTGAGTGGGCACCAGTAACGTCTCCATTGCAAGACTTGTTGTTACTGTTTTTGACATATTGAATACGCCACAGGTACCTTGCCAGGCTCTGCTGTGGGGACGATATGCTCTCTGTAGCTTTCCGGGCTTTCCGACAGGGGTGGAGAAATCGAATTTGGGTCGGCTGTGAGCAAGGAAAACGCCCTACCTGCTGTGCTATCACTTAAATTAATGTACTATAACTATGAAGAAGATGCTAAATGTTAGTGTTACTTATCCACCAAATGGAGTATACAGATTTACCTCTGAAAAAAATTTGGTTTAAATGAAGAGTCACTTGAACTCTCATTTCAGCTGAAATTTTTATATATAAGCTTCCTGTTTATGATCACACACATAAGAATAATGTAAATAAAAATGTATATGAAAATTTAGATTAAAATATGAGAAATGACCTAATTTAAACTTTTAATGACTAATAGAACATTCAGCCTAGAATATTAAAATAGATGGCTGAAAGTACTATCTACAAAGATAAAATGCATATTTAAAGATGGACATAAATAAGAGTATGATCAATTTGCCACCAAATCTGTAGGTGGCAAATTCAAATAATTGAAAACCACACAAAATTAAAAGTGTCAGTTGTTTTAACTATCATAAACACTACAGTAACTAACTCTTTTCTTTTTTTTTCAATAGTTAGAAAAGCCATGTTAGACTAAATTGAGTGCAATAAATGCCATCACTAAGATATTTTCAGGCAGCCTCATTCTTTACATTGAGACATTAGTCAATAGCTAGGGGAAAAAATACAGAATGAAACTTTTTCTTTCTATGTTGAAAGGCTTTGTTAACTGATGTGGTTTCATTGAAAGTATTTGAATTCATATTCTCTTTGGTGAATAAATGCAAGCAAATCGTGCTTTTGTAAAGCATAAAGTTCAAGAACATTTTTACCAAGTTTGCAAACAAGTATAATCTATTAATACATATAAATAATCTGGATCAAATATGAGGGTTCAGAAACACTGTTAGATATAGCTGCTCTCATTTGTATTAATATTTATATATCTATCATTATGATTAATAACCTTTATTAAGTGATTTTTAAATTTTTTTCTTTTTGGGTCACACCCGGCATTGCACCTGGGTCACTCCTGGCTCTGCACTCAGGAATTACCCCTGGAGGTGCTCAGGGGACCATATGGGATGCTGAGAATCGAACCTGGGTCAGCCGCATGCCAGTCAAACGCCCTACCCGCTGTGCTATCCCTCCAGCCCTTATTGAGTGATTTTTTTCTCATACTTCAATGGATTCTTTAGGGGCTAGAGTGGTAGTACAGTGGGTTGGGCTTTTGCCTTGCACACAGCTGACCTGGGTTTAATGTCTGGCATCCCATCTGGTCTCCAGTGCATTCCAGGAGTGTTCCCTCACCTCAGAGTCAGTATTTAGCCCTGAGCACCTCCTGGCGTGCCCCAAACACAAAACATAAACAAACAAAACCAATTAATCAGAAAATTTGAGTTTGAATCAATCAGTCCTTCACTTTCCTCTGTCCAGTTTGATACTAGCAGTTACCTTTCGCTAAGACCCCTGCCATTCTGCAACATGGACGCTAAAGTGTAACTACCCTGAGATCCTTGGGGTCATTAGGCACAAGACTGAACAGATTGGTTGAGCCAAGAGTCTGTTTTGTTCTGTTAACAGCCCAGATTTCACTTACATTTGTGGCATTGTGCAAAGCAAAAAACAAAACAAAAAGAAATAAAAGCTTATTGCGTCAATACTCTAGAAATTCAAGACAAGTATGAGAAAGGCAGGAAGGGAATTAAGGAAGGATACTTTCCACAATAATTATTGCAGCCCAGTATGCTATTGGGCCACAATAGAGTTAGGAATCTCACTTCTTTAAAATTTTTCTAAATTAATATTTTTTTTAAAAAGTGTGACCAGAGGCCAGAGCAATGTACAGTGGGTAGGGCTCTTGTGTTCCACCTGGTCTACCTGGCTTTGATCCCTGACAACTGGGTCATTCCTGAGCACTTCCAGGAATAATTCCCGAGTGCAGAAGCAAGGATAACTCCTAAAAACTGCCAGATGTGATCCTCAAATAAAAACCAATATGATCATTTTTCAAGAGACAATGGAAGACGATGGCTAAGAGCTTGCACCCTAGGGCAAGAGATCTGTGACTTTCAATTGTGTTATATCAGGGAAATTGCTTTAGTGTCTGAATACCTCCATTTCTCAACCTTTACGTCAAGGACAACAATTAACATTTACTCTCTACTGTATAAGTTCTTTTTACTTTGGAATGTTGTTAGGTGGTCACATCCGGCACATCTGTGGGTCACTTCCAATGCTGTCCTTAGGGGTTGCTTCATGTTGTGCTCAGAGAACTAGGAGGTGCCAGGTTTCAACCTCAGGCCCTTGCACACAACAGATTCCCTCTGCCTCTTGAGCGATTTCTCTGGCCCCTCCATTGTAGAAACTGAATAAGTGAATACACGTAAAGTTTCTTAGGCAATTGCTTATCACACAATCAATGTGAATATCTATGGAAAACATTATCCATCCAAGGAGCTATATCACTTCCATACTTAGTATTTTGGATTAGATGTATAAGTAGTATACAATTGTTTAACTTATTTGTATAGATCCAATTAGCAATGAAAAAAATAATGGTTATTAAGATGCTGGACTGGAGCAATAGCACAGTGGGTAGGGCGTTTGCCGTGCACGTGGCAGACCTGGGTTCAGTTCCTCCATCCCTCTCAGAGAGCCTGGCAAGCTACCGAGAGTATTCAGCTTGCACGGCAGAGCCTGGCAAGGTACCCGTGGCGAATTCGATATGCCAAAAACAGTAACAACAAGTCTCACAATGGAGAGGTTACTGGTGCCCGCTCCAGCAAATTGATGAACAACGGGATGACAGTGATACAGTGCTATCAAGATTCTACCAACTTAATATAAATATTAACTGGAGAGAGTGATCTCAGAATGATACCTAACTCAGGATAGAATTACACAAAGAAATGGTGATGACAAGATAACTGGAAAAAATCATAGAATTAGAAATTTTTGGCATAAGGCAGAAAGAGAGCAGTGACCAGCTCTCCATAGGCTTGAAAAATCAGGAGAATGTAAGTTAGGAGGACATTTCAATCATGCTTCAATATTTGAGGCCCAAGGTGGAGGCAGGTAAACTTGTTTTCTCATTGACTAGGAGAGTTGGAGAAAATAGTTTTAACTTTGTCCAAGAAAAGCAACAACAAGAAAGCCAGAAAAGGAAATGAGATTTCTTAGGGATTTCAGAGAGGTACAAACTTGGACTGAAAGAAAGAAGCTCAAGTAAACATTCGTGGAGGAGCAGATTTTGGTTCCAATTCTGCAATAAAACAACTTGGGGGTTAGGGCAAACCACTCTGGTCACTGACATTTTATGTTTAAAATAATGACTTTGGAATTGGAAGCATTGAAAATTGATGCTTAGAACTAAATCTGAAGAACTGAAGTGAGATTTTTTTTAATTCCTTAATGGTTAAAAGGATTTTTTAAAAGATGAACATCATTTATGATTCACCCAGGGATTCCTCTGTTCCACTGCTTCTGCCCTAATAGCACTGGAGTATGGGGCTGATTTATCTTTTATTTCGCTCCAAGCTTCAATCTGTCTCTAAATATAGTAATAGGATATAGTAATAGCATAAAAAATAATAGTAATTTACTTAAATTATTTTGTGAACCACAGAAATCTCTTACAGAGAAGGTAACATTGAGTTTACAGATGAAGATAATCAGATTGAGAAAGACTAAGTGAATTTTGTAAGGCCACATAGCTTGTGTGTAGCAGAGCAAGAATCCTAATTCTTTCGGGTGTAACTGGGGTTAAAAGTCTTCCATTATTCCACACTTCCTTTATCTATTGTATACTACTGCTATTTTCTAAAATATGGAACCAACAATTAAAATTAGTTGTATTTTGATGCCTATAAATATTTATATGTATAAATATTTCTTATTTGTTTTAAGAAAAAAATAGCTTTTGAGATGAGGCTATGCTAACATGGGACCTTCCAGTACACTTAAGAAATAATTGCTTAGGGACTGGAGAGATAGTGCTGTGGATGAGGCACTGCACGGTGGGCCCTGATTTGATCTCCAGCACCACAATAGGGTCCCCAGAGCTTCTTGCTAGGAAAGACCGCTGAGCATTGTCAGAGATAGCCCTAATGAAAGAAGGAAGGAAGGGAAGGAAGGAAGGAAGGAAGGAAGGAAGGAAGGAAGGAAGGAAGGAAGGAAGGAAGGAAGGAAGGAAGGAAGGAAGGAAGGAAGGAAGGAAGGAAGGAAGGAAGGAAGGAAGGAAGGAAGGAAGGAAGGAAGGAAGGAAGTGTAGAAGTCGATGTGGAGGTCTTGTTCTGTTCAGCAGGGAGAATCCTTTGTAGGGCGCAGCCAAAAGAACAGACGCAGAGCCCAGAGGAGGGAGAAAAGGCATTTATTCTATGGCAGTTACAGTATTTATACCTCCCTGTTGGGAGGAGGTGGTGCCAGGACCCCCAACAGAAATGCAGGGTGTGGCATGGGATTTAGCTAGTAATAAACAAATGCTGATAGGATAAAATCAGTAAGATTAGGAGTGGCAACCTTTGCTAGGTGTGGCATGGGGTTAGCTAGTGATTAAACAAATAGTGACAGGATAAGATCAGTAAGGTAAAATGGCTCCCTACAAGGAAGGGAGGGAGGAAGGAAGGAAGGAAGGAAGGAAGGAAGGAAGGAAGGAAGGAAGGAAGGAAGGAAGGAAGGAAGGAAGGAAGGAAGGAAGGAAGGAAGGAAGGAAGGAAGGAAGGAAGGAAGGAAGGAAGGAAGGAAGGAAGGAAGGAAGGAAGGAAGGAAGGAAGGAGAGGTCTGTAAGTCAATGATACTAATTCTGTGATCCATACTTAAGCATTGTCAGTAATTTTCTCAATTAAAATAAGCTAACTCTAAAGTTTCAAATCAATAAATATATTTTAATGGGTTCAAAGGCTTTATTATATACAGAAGTAATTTGGAGTGATTTTTCCTTCAGTGACAATTGGATTTATTCAACATATCAGTGAATAATTTCTTCTCAATTTATACATAAAATACTCTTTAGATTTAACAAAAATGGTACCAAAAGTTTTATTATGTTTATACATGTGTATATTATTGACTGTTTCACAATCAAATCAATATTTTACATCAACTTGCAAAATTAAAATTGTGCTGCGATTTTTTTTATCACGTTGATTTGATGTGCCCTATCAAAAATATTTTCTTCTGTCCATTCATTATTTAAATAATGGACAGTGTGCTATGTATTATGATGGCTATTGAGGGATAGTGGTGAAATATTCATTGAACCAGTACCCAGGAGGCTGTGACTAAAGGTTACTTTCCCTTAAAAATGTCAGAGAACTAATTCAGAAAGCAAGTTTGTAAGTACTCCAGAAACAGGGTAGTAGATAGTACTTTTGAAGTTGAAAATTTAAACGTTTATTCTACAAGATCATAAACATTTTTATACTTGAATTTAATTTCTCACAAATGTTTATAAAGATGTAAAACTCTATATAGTGTTTTTACTAATAGTCCAATCCATCTTGATCTTTCCTTTTTTAATTGGTGTAACATTGGTTTACAAGAGTGTGAATGTTTATAGGTTTTAGTCTGCATAATACTATTAAACATAATATTACAAAGGGCCAATATTGTTCCATCACTGAGAAGTCAATTTTCCCTTTATTTTCACATCATACCATAAAGTGAAATTTAGGAACTTTTGAAAGTCTGCTCATCAGACGTCCTCTGACACTGGCATTTTTTCACATTTATCCATAGAAAATATAAATTCTGACAGTTGATCATTTCTTAATGAAGCGATAGCACAGCGGGTTGTGCATTTGCCTTGCATTTGGCCAACCCAGGTTCAATTTCCAGCATCCTATATGATTCCCTGAGCCTCCACCAGGAGTAATTCCTGGGTGCAGATCCAGGAGTAACTCTTGTGCATTGCCAGGTGTGACCCAAAAAGCAAAAACTAAAACAAAAAGCGAAAAAAAAACACCCCAAATTGCTTTTCACCAACAAATTTATTTTAAAATTGCCTTGAGTACTTACTATATTTCACACGGATGACTTTTGGCAAAATTAAGAAACCTTGATGCTTTTAAGTTGTTCACATAAATACAAGTTATGAAATAGTTATTTCAAGCTTACTATATAAATATAAATGTTCTGAAATATGACTGTTTGATTCAGGTCTAACATAGTAGAAGAGAAAAACATCTGCTGCCTCTCTATGATCCAATCCATAAGATAGGTTTAAAAAAATAACAAAAAATGTGTTACCTTACTATAAACTGGTGATTCTCAGTTCAAAGCAGATGATAATGATATAGCAAGTAATACTGCCTACAAAAGTTTCCCTTTATGTTGGCATAATTTTTTCCCTGTATAGTCATCCTGTTTCTGATATGGAAACTTGCAAATGTTTTAACAATGAATATGGCTTTTTAAAGACCAAAATGAGCTTACAGTTTGTATTGTCAAAAATATTTTTATTGCTCATAGCAAATTATATAAACACAAAAATAACTTGTTCATGGAAACGTACTTGGAAGTACATGCACTTCCAACATGCAAACTTATGTCTGACCTATATGCATTCTGGCCATTCTACTAATAAGCTACACGACTTTTCTTAAGTTGTAATATTTTATGCCCATTTCATTCTTTTTAATGAAAATGATATTCTGCCACATTAAATATTTTTATCATTGAATGAATTATGGGATAAAGTATATGACTCTTAGCTTGCTACATAGCTAGTTCTCTACAAACTAATTTAGTTGAATATAATTATATGCACATTCAGTGTATATCTAAAAATTGACAAGGTGTTACTAGTCCCAAGCACTGTAAATCCTGAAAGTCTTTGAGGAATAGCAGTATTATTAGTTGTAGAGAACCTATTCTGGTGCCACAAATAACATTTCTTCACTCCTATAGAGGTCTTTGAAGGAATGCATTGACATACCCTCTGTTAATTTCTTCAGACCCAAACTTCTAGAGCAATCTCTGATGATATTTTAAGTTTTAATATTAATGGGAGAATTTACTTCTTTTCCCATTTACTCAATAAGCATTTATTAAATCAGGTTGGAACTGAACTACAGCACTGACTGAATAAGGGCAACACATCTTCTTTTATTTAATAATTTGTGTTATATTGGAAAGAAATGCCAAGTAAAGGGGTGGGAGCGACAGTGCAGTGGCTAGGGTATTTGCCTTGCACATAGCCTACCCACTTTTGATCCACAGGACCCCATAAAACATCCCAATCCTTCCAGAAGTGATCCCTGAATGCAGAACCAGGAGTTAGCCCTGAGAAACTGCTAGGCATGGCCCAAACCCATAACAATGCTTAGAGCTGTATAAAGGGATGGCCTCAGTATGAGCTTGCTTATGCAGAAAACTAGAGGATGAGTTGAATTAGCTGTTTTTAAATAAAGTAAACAAACCAGCATGTCTGGCAATGATTTCCTTCTATGTAGTTCCAGCTTCTCCTATGACATTTGAGATATACAAAGTCATATTTGAATACTTTGTTGTGACCACTGTGTGTTTCTGGAAATAAACTCAGGTCAACAGAAATCACACATGACCACTATTTTTTCCTTCCAACTGCTTGTAGACAAAACATCTGAATTCTTCCAAAATATATCCTGAAAAGGCCTTTAAGCTACTTATGATTACTTTCTTCAAATATTTTTAAAATGTGCATCTTTATGCAAAAATACATTAAAAATGAAAACAAGAGCTTACATATATATCATATCTACTCAGTAACAGAAAACAAAATAGTATTCAATAGTTTTTATCCTAGCAGCAACCCTATAAGGTTAGTATTTTATCACTAATTCATATGTCAGGACTGAAATGAATTAATCTATTTCTCATCATTATCACTCATAGTTTTACTTTCATAAAATATTAAATTTGCAACTATAATTACTGTTTGAAACATTTGATATATCCGATTGCACGATTAACTTTTCATTATTAATCGTTATCCTGTTTTGACCATTCTTAATCTACAGTTACAGTTGACTATTGATGTTTTATATTTATTACTTTTCTGATTTATCCTATATTTTACTGCTTGGAATAATAATTATTTAATAATTGCTAAATCCAGAACACTGAATACCTGCAACAATTCTATTATAAGCAACTTTGTAAATCACTGTTTAAATGAAATTTCAAACATTTAAAAAATAAAGGCAAAATACTTTGACAGGTATAGAAAAGATGAAATAATTTATCACAAGTAGACGTGGGGTAAAAGAGTAAAAAGAATAGTTTACCAAATAGAAATCTGTATCTACATGAAAGAATGAAGGCTAAAAACTTATAAGGAACATCTTCAACACCCCCAAAGTCAGATTTTTAGCTTCACCAGTTTACTAAGGACTTTACTGTTCTTTGATCCACACTTGATTTAAGAAGGAGGCATCATTGTATTTTAAAGACTTGCAGGCAAAGAGCTTGCATGAAATACTTCCCTTTTGACTCCCTATCTCCTTCACTAAAAGAAGAAGTTTTTAAAAGTCCTATTAATGATGATGTCACTGTCACTGTCACTGTCGTCCCGTTGCTCATTGATTTGTTCGAGCGGGCACCAGTAATGTCTCTCATTGAGAGACTTATTGTTACTGTTTTTGGCATATCCAATACACACAGGTAGCTTGCCAGGCTCTGCCGTGCGGGCTCCATACTCTCGGTAGCTTGCCGGGCTCTCTGAGAGGGGCGGAGGAACCGAACATGGGTTGGCCGTGTGAAAGGCGAAAGCCCAACTACTGTGCTATACTGTGCTATCGCTCCAGCCCAATGATGATGTATGTTTTTGAATTTTAACTTGTGTTATGAGAGAAGAAAATGGTTCTTAGAAAGACTTCCAACAGTTATTTAATGTTATAGTTGTTTTAAATATACTTAAAAAGAAAAATGAATATATATTTTCAATCTCCAAATTCGAAATGGTAGTAAAATAATAAAAACAAAAAGGAAAAGAGAAATAAATGTATCAAGGAGAGCTTAACTCTTTTTACCATACTTCAATGGTACTGAGATTTTTATGAGCTATCTTTCTTTGTAATACTTTCGGTATTTCTCATACAGAGCAGATACTATGTGAGAAAAGCAAATGTTCTTTTCCTGATTTTCCATTCCTTCACTAACTCAAATATTGTGGGTACTGGCTGTATTACTCATTGGTGGTGGAATAAAGTAGTTGACCTAAAACTGATTTAAATTAAGTCAGATATTTCAAAGATACAAGCTATGTTTTTACAGTATTACCACAGTACCCATGAGGTATTATATAATCATTTGGATATAGGTGTGTGTTTATCAACCAGGATTTTTCTCATAGAGGACTACTTTTCATGATTGTATTGTTTTTCTTTCAGTTCAGAAAGAAAATCTTAAGATTTCCATTTTTCCCCCACACTTACCCTAGTCATCCAGAAAACAAAACGTGGTAAAAATTAATAAAAGGAAATTGATCATCATGAGCTAGGACAATCTTGTATGTGTTCCACAATAACATTTAAATATTTTAAGAAAAAATATTTACTTTTAATCTGAAAGGACACCTATGTATCCTTTCTAGAAAAATATTTTTATTTTAGCTTGCTAGTAAAATGACATAGCTCAGAATTCAAGGTGATTTAATGAAGGTATCTATATGTTTTCTTTCCTTCTGTAACACTTCATATGCTATTACTTAACTACCATAATATATTTATTTTGGTAGAAAATCTTCAGAAACTTAGTTAACTAGTTTATACATTGTTCTTTCAAATATTGTAAAATAGGAGTTGTTTTAATGTATAATATTCTAAAATTAATGTACTAGTCTTTTTGAGGCAGCAAATGCTTAGCCATGAAGAGGTGGTTAAGATTAATGAACTCAGTCTTCACTACTGAGTTCAGATCTTGATCCCACCAATTATTGTTTTATGGATGCATTGCTATTGTTTTCTCATTATTTTACGAATGCTTTTTCCATTCAAGTAGTAAAGCACCACATATAAGTGTTAAGATTTAAAGAAAGAAGATATCCCTAAGAAGCATAGCATAATGGCAGTAAGGATAATGGAAAGAAGTCATGTTAATTAATGAAGCCAGTAAATGTCATCTATTTTCATTATTAATATTTTATCTCATTTAAATCACTTTTTAACTAGAGTCTGACATTTGATTTGAGACAGACATGCTAAGTCTGTCTCTGTGAGATAATCACTGTTACTGTTGTCCCATTGCTCATCCATTAGTTCAAGCGGGCACCAGTAACGTCTCTCATTAAGAGACTTTATGTTACTGTTTTTGGCATATCCAATACGCACGGGGAGCTTGCCAGGCTCTGCCGCTCGGGCTCAATACTCTCTGTCGCTCGGGCTCGATACTCTCTGTAGCTTGCCGGGCTCTCCGAGAGGGGCCGGGGAATCAAACACGGCTTGGCCCTGTGAAAGGCAAAAGCCCAACCACTGTGCTATCGCTCCAGCCCCGTGAGATAGTAAGAAATGTAAAAGTTACTCTTTGTAATTCCTAGCACAGAGTTCCTATAACCCTTTACATAATTGTATTTAAAATACAATTCACGTATTGCATTATGCAAATTGAAAGTGTGAAATATTTTTTACTTGGTACCTTATTTTCAGTGGACAAATAGGACCATACTTGACTTCACTCAGGGAATATTCCTGGCTCTGTGCTCAGCGATCACTCCTGCCCAGGATCAGGGGCCCATAACGGGTGCTACAGGTTGAATCTGGGTCAGACACATCCACCATACAATCCTTTGGACCCTGCTTTGTTCTATTATGCATACTAATGAAACCCAGATTAGCATATCTTTAAATAATTGCGTAAGCGTGTTCTTTGTTTCTCTGAGTCACCATGGTAAATAATGGAACACAAGGGGAAGAAGATATGGTACCCTCACATTTATAGTTAAGTCAGACAAAAATTGCTGGTAGTTTAAGAGCTTAGAACTTTCATTAGCGTTTAAAACAGGGAATGAGGTTGTCTCATGGGACTGATCCCTGAACTCTGTGATCTTATGCTACCTGCAACTGGATAGCTTTGGATTTGGTGGATGCCGTGCAGTATGTGAACATGTTGACTTAACAGTAATTGTTGGGAGGTCGAGGCGCACTGAACTGTGTTCCGGCCTAAATCCTAGTCTGTGCTCAAGGTAGTGCAGGGGGGAACCATATGAGGTGCTGGGATTGAACTGGGTCAGTTTCAGGCAACGCAAGTCTCTCACCCCTGTATTATCTCTCCAGCACGATAACTTGGAATATGTTGCAGTGTTGCAAAATTGCTTAATATGGAACAAAAAAAGCAGATGTGGTGAAAAAATATTCTGTGTTGTATTAGTGTGATAATAAAGGAGAATCTGAAAGAAAACAGAATTTCTTATGTAATCTAATTTCTATTACCTTTTTAAGCTACCATTAATAAGCAAAATTTATTCAGGAAAGAAATAAATTATAAATGATAATTTTTGGCAAGTCATTATAAAAGCCTACTGTGAAGAAATGGTGATATTAATAAATTTTTGAATAATTTTTTTCAACTAAATCACGCGTTTAATGAATAAAAAATTATTTCTACCTCAAACAATGAATTTTAGGGATCTTCCTCCAGGAATAATTTTTTAAATTCTACTAAAATAAGTTAAAAATAAATAACAATTTTCTAGTTTTTAAGAAACGAAAACTATATTCAATAGTATTTTTCTAAGTATATTTACACTATACTATTATCCTTGCATCTACTCATGTTTTCAAACATGTAGACTATTCTCTCTAATATTAGAACCATTTTTTATTTAGCTCCTAATCCACAAAATTTTACTAAATACGTTTGACTTATTCCAATAAAAATGGAGTTATTGACTAAAACATATTTTTGTAGTAAAGTAAAAACAACACTTAAGGATATTACCAGAGATTCTATTTTATTTTTTAATTAAAGCATATTTAAGTAGTACAGTTTATCTTAGCTTTTTTATTTACTTTCTTTTGAAATTAAATTTATGATATTATTCAGAGCCATGGGTTCTATATATTCCTGTTGTCATTTCTTTCATACTCATTTTCTTTCTTCAAGTACATCTCACTAATTAAACTTAGTGATTAAGAATTAACCTTCCCTCTGCCAATCCCAAGTGAATTACTATGCATTTTTTTTGTAAAAATAAAAGTCTCTGTTACAAAAAAAAAATCTTTTAGTCTCACTTCTTCTCTGACTCTCTCTTAATCTCTATCTTGCTCCTAAATATTAAGACTTGAAGAAATTGTCATATTTAGTCATGAGAGAATATAGGTTAGAGGCACCCAGATAAATGGTCCGCATCTTGACTCATCAAAAGTGGTCAGATAAACAGTTTTAAACTACCATATTTGGGTGTGATTTGGGTACAAAATAACCAGAGCTTGTACATCACAACAGTTGTCTTCCCACGTGATGCATTGACTGTCAATTGCTGAAATGTAGAACAACTTAAAAATTTCCATACAGGAGCCGGAGGGATAAAACAGTACGGTCGGAGGGATAGTACTGATAGGACGCTTGCCCTGCACGCAGCTGACCTGTTCAATCCCTGATATTCCATATGGTCCCTGGAACACCACCAAGAGTGATTCCTGAGTGCAGCATCAGGAATAACCCTTGAGCATTGCCAAGTGTGACCCCAAAACCAAAAAACAAAACCAAAAAACTGGGAGGTAAGGGGTTCGCCTTGCATGCAGATAATCCTTTGTCAGGGCATACTCAAGGTCAGAGCCAGAACTAGTCCCTCTGTGCAAAACAATGGGTGTGGCCCCACCCCCAACCCACAGGCAAAAGTGATTCAATGCTAACATAATGTGTCATTTCTTCTGGCCTTTGGGCAAGGCACATGATTTATTTTTCAGATCTTCCTTTATCTCTTTTGTTTTTGGTGTTTTTCTCTATGATTTCTAAGAAAATATACTTAACTCTTCTTCTAATGACATATACATACTATTTCACCATTTTTCTTTTTTTTCCCCCTTCTTTCTTTTTTGCAGGCTCATATCACCATATATGGTGCTAGAGATTGACCCCTGGCTGACTATGTATAAGCAAGGGCCTTAAGTATCCACAGCTCTATTTCACATTCCATTGTGATTATTTGAGAGATAATTCTGACTCACAAATATAAAACCTAATTTCACATGCTTGTTTTCTCTGTGTGTATGTTGAAAGATGACACCTACTTTTTTCCTCTTGAAAAGTATAAAGGAAATCTTGGTGAGAGCAGCAGACTCTAGACTAACATTTTTTTTATGAAAGCTTTAAATTGCCAATTAACTCATTTATTAAAATAGGTAGGCCCAAGGTAATTCCACATTGTTGAAAATAATATTAACTTAGACAATGTGGATAAACAGAGACAGGTCTGGCAAAATTGCTAGATCTTCTGCATTTAGATGTTCCCTGTTGCAATGTTTCTTCAAGTCCCCACTGGAGTAAAAAGGAAGGCATGCATGCAGAAATGCACAATAATGACTCATAAAATACCTTTCAAATTACAAGGAGTCGAGCGTCCTGTTTTCTATCAAGATCCAGTGGCCATTTCCAAGCTTTAACAAATGCAGGTGTAGTTGTAGTTTAGCAGGTTTTCATTTTCACCTAATCCCGTTATCATTGGCTGTTACTAGTGTCCACTCCATCTGTTTGGCCTCATTGGCGTGGCTCCCTCATTTGCACTGCCATGGCAAACCATGGAAAGAACAAACAAATGAATTCCTCAACCTGACCAGGATCAAATACATTGTGATCATGTATTCCATTTAATAGAACATTAGAAAGTTGTTCATGATTGTGTTTCCGTCATACAGTGTTCCAATACCCATCCCTCCACCAGTGTAATTTCCCAGTACCAGTGTCCCCAGTTTCCTTCTGACTCTTTCAAAGTACCCTGGACCCCAGCCTGCCATAGCAGGCACCTCTCTTCTCTCACTTCTCTGTCTCTTTCTCTCTCTGATCATGTATTCTTAAGTTTACTGACGTAAAAAACTACAGCAGTTTTTGGATGAGTTACTTTAATCAACTATTTATACATTATCACACGGTTGCAATTTATTAGCTCTCCATACAAAGCTGAAAAACTATGATCCCTAACTTTAAAATTCTCATCAACTATCAATGGGACCTTTTGCTGATTTATCATCATAATTTCTATTTTAATTCATCAGGTTGGTTGTGTGCTTACTATAGTATACTCTAGTATATTCTGTGAACTTCCCCCTATACCAAAAGCTTCATAAACTTTATCATATTATTTCTTGTAGAAAGTGAAAAAAAATTCCATGCATTCAAAAACTATATCATATGTTTTCAGTGTGAACTCTCAAAGTCAGAAAAAGGCTAATCTGATTGAAAACATACCAGAATAGGTGGAATGTTTGGAAGAAATAATTCGGTTTTATGGTTTTCCTTTATAAATATTGCTGTTTGCTCAAGAAAAGTCATAGATGCTTTGGGAATTTAAGACTCAAACACACTGAACTATGAGCTTTGCTTGACATTTCCAGCACATGGAATGATCTGCTGCCTAGTCCTCCATCGCATATTGAATGTGGCTTCTCGGCTTTTTAATAATTAAGAAATTGTCTTTATTTTTAATGGAAATTAGCATATTGTGTTAGCACTGTGAGATTTAGTTAGAAAATGCATCAGCGCTTTTATTTACATCATCAATTAAAGGAAAGAAATGGCAATGAAGTGGGGGTGTAGCCTAGGAGTAAAGCACTTGCCTGGTATGTATGACGTCCTGAGTCGACTCGCCAGATTGAAAAATAAAAGCAAGAGAGAAAGCACAACTGGACAGAAATTTTTTTGAAATATCATGACTTTTAAAAAATGTTGCACTTACAATTCAACTTTTTAAGTTTTTCCACTTACTATATTTTAGGCAGTTATAATATGATTGCCACTAAAGTTTATGGTGTTAATATGCAAAGTTACTACGCCTTCTCCACCATCAAACCACAACCTTCCAAGTACTAACCTTTAATTTTTCTCTAGTCTGGCCTTTCCCCACCTCCCTCAACTGTGTAATTGGTTTTGTATTCTAATGCCCAAGGTAAAAAGGAAGAGAACCAGTTTTCTCTCATAATCATTTTCTTTTATTCCAATGATTTTCTTTTCGTTTCTTTTTTTCTTATTTTATCGGAGGGGAGGGGCAAGCTGGAATTAAACCCAGGTTGGCTGCATGCAAAGGCAAGTGCCCTGCATTTTAATATTGCTCCAGATCAGCGTGTGTGGGGTGGAGATTGGAGGGAGGGAAAGGAAGAGACAGGCTAGGAGTGACTTCATTCCAGTGGTGGAGGGTCTTGGGCACTTTGCTGGTGGTGTAAGCACAATCATTATGCATAAAAAACAAATATTAGCACTAATATAACCACGATACCTAAAGCATGATAAATAACACTGACTTGGCATTGGAACTCCAATCAAAAGTTCCAGTAAATTATTTAATTGTAACTATTGAAAAGCTGAATTTAAATTTTAAGTGAAGAGAAAAATGACTCAAAATAATCATCAGAATATTAAAGGAGGGGCTGGAGCGATAACACAGCAGGTAGGACGTTTGTCTTGCATGCAGCCGACCCAAGTTCGATTCCCAGCATCCCATATGGTCCCCCAGCACCACCAGGAGTAATTCCTGAGTGTAAAGCCAGGAGTAACCCCTGTGCATCGCTGGGTGTGACCCGAAAGACAACGACAACAACAACAACAAGAATATTAAAGGAGAACAGAAGTGTGTCTATGTTTTTTTTAAGTATTGGAATTATTTTGAAATGGATTGCCAAACAATATTTGTCATGGCAAACAGTGAGGTATTATTTTTATTTCTATGAAGAAGTTGGCTTTAAGGTATCAGGACAGATAGCTGAAGTGTTTTTGGACAAGAAAGACTTTTGTTCTCTTCAACAGAACAAAAATTGAATTTGAGAGGATGGATTTTCCCTGTAACTAAATCAGGGAAATCTAATTCACCTTTGTGAGTTAGATAGATATATGCTATATGCATACAACTATACCACCGAGCCAACAATACTATTAAACATGTGAACCAAACTTTACTAATCAAGTTTAAAATTGTGCCTGCTAAAGGGGCAGTTTGAAGGGTGGGAGGGAAGTTGAGGACACTAGTGGAAGGAAGTCAAAAGTGGTGGTGGTATTGGCATTGGAATACTGTTTACCTGAACCCTACTATGAACGACTTTGTAAATTGAAAACCTAAATTTTAGAAGTGAATAATAATAAGTATACAAGAAAATTTAAGTTTTTTAAGTGTATAAGAAAATTAATTATTTTCCCTTTTTGGGTCACACTCGATGATGCACAGGAGTCACTCCTGGCTCTTCACTCAGAAATTACCCCTGGTGGTGCTCAGGGGACCATATGGGATGCTGGGAATCAAACCCAGGTCAGCTGTGTGCAAGGCAAACACCCTACCCGCTGTGCTATCGCTCCAGCCCCAGAAAATTTAATTTTCAAAGCAAGTATTAAACATTTAAAGCTAGATAGATAAAAGAGCTAATTTGTTCCTACTGAGAGCTAAATATATCCTTGTTCAAAATCTTATAAAATAATTATTAAACTAATTTTTAAAGAGCCACAGAAACAGTACAGGGTTAAGGAACTTGCCTCACATACAGTTGACTCTAGTTCTGTCCCCAGCACTGCATCCGGATGATCCCCGAATAAACCTTGAGCTTGGCCCTAAGATACATATATGTGTGTACATATATACATGGATTTAAATTCATGACTATTTAAGGCTGGTGATATATTCAGTGATAGAGTGCTTGCGTTACAGGTATAACACCCTGGGCATGATCCCTACCACCACAAACAGACACACACAAAACAGTGTGTATGTAAATTTTGTGAATATTTGGTATTAAAGAGGTTTTCATTGTGAGTTTTGTGAATATTTGTCTTCGGAGAGGTATTAACTTAAGTGATATTAACGCCACATTCACAATCTCACTTTTGCATTTTTTTTTCTTAAAGAAATATTTTATTGAACCACCGTGAAAACAAAAAAAAAATACAAAGCTTTCAGGTTTAAGTCACAGTCAAATACTGATTAAACCACCATCCCTTCACCAGTGCACCCGTTCCACCACCAAGAACCCCAATACACCCCCCTCCCACCCCACCCCCCATCTAAGTAGCTAATGATATTCCCATTATTCCCTATATATATTGAGTACATTTCATATTTCCATACAGAACTCACTATTATTGATTGGAAATCTTCCCCAACAATCAGGCCTGCTGAATAGGCATCATCTAATAATTTCTCTTCATTGGTAAGAGTGAAGACTTTGAGTCCGCGCGGCCGCAATTGCGGCCGCGCGGTTTTGGGTTTCTAATATTTTAGCTCAGTTCACAGTCAAAATGGATGGCTGCAAGAATCTGCTCTGGTGCCAAAATGGGTTAGGAGACCTCAGGATCACAGTCAGTAGGCGCAGAGGCTCTGCTTCTCGTGCCGCGGCTCTCGGTTCATCTCTGGGCGGAAGGCGCGCCGGGAACGCCCCCCCCTCCCAGGACCACCTACAGGCTACGTCACTAAAGAGAGTCCTACCTCCTGGTGGAGGGGTCTTAGAGGGTGGCTCTCACCGCGTGGCTGCTGCCGCTGCCGCCATTTTCGCTGAGAAAAATGGGGTGGAGAGGGAAAAAAATCCCTCCCCGGGCTGCACGAGGTTGTAGCTCAGTTCACAGTCAAAATGCATGGCTCAAGCATCCGCTCTGGTGCCAAAATGGGTTAGGAGACCTCAGGATCACAGTCAATAGGCACCGCGGCTCTCGGTTCATCTCTGGGCGGAAGGCGCGCCGGGAACGCCCCCCCCCACTTTTGCATTTTAATAGAAAATTATAATGCGACTAAATGGCATTATATTCAGCTGAATAATTGTTTTCAGTAAAATTGTATTTATTCAGCAAAATATATTTTAGAGCTATGACTTTTATGAGTCTTAAGACTATAAAACCAAGCTCCCGGAAGCTTATAGCCTAGTTCTCCCTCTCGGAGAACCTGGCAAGCTACCAAGAGATTCCTGCCTGCATGGGAGAGCCTGGCAAGTTCCCCATGGTGTATTCATATGCCAAAACGAGTAACGGTGAATCTCATTCCCCTGACTCTGAAAGAGCCTCCAATGCAGCACCGTTGGGAAGGACGAGTAAAAGGGAGGCTTCTAAAATCTCAGGGCTAGGACAAGTGGAGATGTTACTGAGACTGCTCGAGGAAATCAACCATCAATGGGATGACTATGAAGATGATGATGACTTAGAAGTACCTAATTTGTTCTTAGACAGTAACAAATAATGAGAAGAAACATTTTAAACATCAAACCCAAGATAAATTCTTCAGATAAATTTAATTTATAGGTGTAATATTTTATAATATACACATCTGAAATTTTTTTTTGATGGTTTAGATGTATTTCATTGCTATCTTTCAGAAGCAAAAAAAAAAATGCAGTTACAAACCGAAGCCCTGGCAGAGAGTGGGAAGCCCAGGGCTTCTGGGAGAGAACTGCCCACCAACACAACCCCTGTTTCCAGATGAGTTGCTGCCACTGCCCTTGGGGGTGAGGTTGGCCTGTGACTTTCAGCTCTCATCAACACCCCACCCTGCCCCCCAAAGGAAAATACCTACTGTAAAAAACTAAGGCACGCCAACGGGTGTGTGCACTGTGGGCTCTCTGGGTGGCTCTGACTCACCGCCCTCGTTCGGTGCTCTGGAACCGCTATATGTGGCTGTTGGTCAAGGGCAAGCAATGAAAGGAAGAAGGCCAAACTGGTTGCTTGATCAGTTTATTTCGTTCTTTCTCCCTGCTTCTCTCCCGGTTCTGGATCTCTCTCTGCATCTTCTTCTATCTCCTTCTCTCTCCCCTGTCTTCTTCTTCTGTCTCCCTCTCTGCCCCACAGTCTCAGTTTATATAGCAAACTACATAGGGCAGTAGCACAAAGGTGGGTTTAACATCAACAAATCAACACAGAAGGGCAAGACCATTTCTTGAGGAGATTAACAAAATCTCATCTAAGGAAATCTCATCTAAGGAGATCCACTCAAGGGAGTGATTCCAAACAAGGGTGTATCAGGGTGTGAGCTAGCAATCTGCTTAAATAATTATAGTAAATCTACTTCTAATATTTCTAGCAATGTCATTCTGTATGAGCTCAGTAAGAGATAAAAAGTTTAGTTCTTCCTGAGGACATCTCACTATATATTCCAGACCATAATCCCAGACCAGGTTAGTCTTCCTAACCCCAGCAGGGTCCTACTCTCATCATTACCTTTGGATCATGACAGCATTGTCCATGATCATGCCCTCAACTTATAGTTGAGCATTGTGGTGCTTTGACCTGGCCCATTTCGATGCCAGGGTAGCTCACAGCTTGCCCTGGCTCTATTCCGTCCCTCGTTGGGACCCTGCTTTTGGGGTGCTAGGAAAGCAGATGCCCGGGAGTAAATATTATTGGAGTCAATCAGCTCCCACGTTACAAAGCATAGTATTAACTGTCTTCCTGTGTCCATACAGAAAGGACATTGCTCTAAGGTAAACTAAGTTTCCTGCGGCAAGGCTAAAAGGACAAACCCCATGTTATCCTACAATCTACTACCTAGCAACCCCTCAGCCTCATGCTCCTCCATCGGCCTGGAATTCAGGGAGCTGGTGCAGATAAGGGCAGTCAGATTTAAAGGCGCAGCAGCAGTTCCACAGCATGAATAACTGGAATTGGACCTACCTTGTATACGTAGTCAACTCCCATTCCATCCCTGGCATCCCATCTCGTCCCATATATACATACAATATAGGTGAATATATCTGAAACATGGCTTAAAATTTGATTTCTGATATGCATAATGAATTTGCTGATGGCCCTTAATATATATATACGGGTAAATAATAATAAATATAAAATAAAGTTCAATTGATATTTGTGTTCAAAGTATGAAATTACTTGACCTTACAGACTCATTTCTGACTTAGTCTAAGTAGAGATCCTTATTTTGTGTGTATTTTTGTCTTAGAACCACACCTTTCTCTACTCAGGGCTTACTCCTGGCTCTGTGATCAGAGATCATTCCTGGCAGTGCTCGGGTGATTGAACTAGAATCAATTGCATGTAAGGCAGAAGCCTTACCACTTACTGTCCTATCTTTCCGGTTCTATCTAGAGGGTCTTTTAAAAACGATCTTTGGTTCTCTGGTATTTGAGAAGGACTGGAATAGAAATCTACAAAATATAACTTAATTTGCCACATGTCAGAAGTAATAAAAGGGAATGTATCTAAAGGTGTTTAATACCTCCATGTAAAACACAAGTAGTCTTTTCCTTCTCATTTTCCTTTTATTCAGGTAAATTTTTTTTACAAGACTGTAAGTGTTTATATATCGTAGGGATGTAATACTGTCACACCACATCCCCCCAGCAAAATGTCCGTATCCCCACACCACAGACTACGAGACTCCCCGCTGTCATTCAACCCACATCCTCCCCATCCGTAACCTCAGTTCTGTGGTCAGGGTCTAAAGCTTTTTTTTTTTATTGGACTTTGTTCATTTCTTCGTTTCTTTATATGTATCATTAGCAAGATTCTCTGGTATTTGTCTTCCCTTTTCTGACTTTTTATCTACTCACACAGTCTTCTCCAATTCTACTCATGACATGGCAAAAGGCAAGACCTCATCTTGTCTCATAGTTGAGTAGTGTTATGTAGAAATAGCATACTGTCTTTATTCATTCATCTGTTATTGCGTACTTGTGTTGTTTTCAAAATTTGGCTGTTAAGAATGTTGCAGTGACCACAGTTGTGCAGATAGATTTGTAAATTAGTGTTTTTTATTCATAAGATAGATACTTAGATGTGCAATTGCTGGACCATGTAGTATATGCTTTTAATGTTTTGAGAGATATACTGACTCTTCCATAAAGTTAAGCTTACATTCATATCAACGAGGATTATGTTTCTCTACACTTTTAAAATCACTTGTTTTTGGCCTTTGTGCAGATGGGTTGCATTTTTAAAAATATTTTCTATTTTTTATTATTATTTTTTATTTTAATTTTTTATTAATGAATCACTGTGGGGGTACAGATACAGGTTTACATATTCCCACGCTTGTGTTTCAGTCATATACAGCTTGAATATCTATCCCTCCACCAGTGCCCGTTCTCTACTGATGACCCCATCATCCCTCCCACCCCCTCCCACCCCATTCCCCTCCCCACCCCGCCTCTTTGGCAGAGCATTCCCCTCTGTTCCCTCTCTCCCTTTGGGCGTTGTAGTTAGTAATGGAGGTCTTGGGTGGCCAATGTGTTCGCTCTATAGTCTGCTCTGTGCACGCCTCTCCCATCCTGAATGGGTCCTCCCACCACATTTTTGCTTGGTATTCCCTTCTCTATCTGAGCTGCCCTTTCCCCCAGCAAGTGAGGCTGGTCTCCAAGACATGGAGTAAATCTGGTACTGGAACAAGAACAGAGCCACAGACCAATGGAACAGGATGGAATATCCCCACACACCACCCCACTTGCATGAACACCTAATCTTAGATAAGGGGGCAAGAAATATGAACTGGAGCAAGGAAAGCCTCTTTAACAAATGGTGCTGGCATAACTGGTCAACCACATGTAAAAGAATGGGTTTAGACCTCGACCTGGCACCATGAACAAAAGTCAGATCAAAATAGATTAAAGACCTCAACATCAGACCACAATCCATAAGGTACATTGAAGACAGGGTCGGAAAAACCCTCCACGATATTGAAGCCAAAGGTATCTTCAAAGATGACAGGGAACTAAGCAATCAAGTAGAAACAGAAATAAACAAATGGGACTATATTAAACTAAGAAGCTTCTGCACCGCAAAAGACACAGTGACCCGAATACAAAGGCAATCTACAGAATGGGAAAGGATATTCACCCAATACCCATCTGATAAGGGGTTGATAGCAAGGGTATATAAGGCACTGGTTGAATGGTTGAACTCTACAAGAAGAAAACATCCAGCCCCATCAGAAAATGGGGCAAATAAATGAACAGAAACTTTCTCAAAGAAAAAATACGAATGGCCAAAAGGCACATGAAAAAATGTCATTATCACTAATCATCAGGGAGATGTATATCAAAACAACTATGAGATACCACCTAACACACAGTAACTGCCACACATCCAAAAGAACAAAAGCAACCACTGTTGGAGAGGATGTGGGGAGAAAGGGACCCTCCTACACTGCTGGTGGGAATGCTGACTGGTTCAACCCTTCTGGAAAACAATGTGGTCGCTCCTCAAAAAATTAGAAATTGAGCTCCCATTTGACCCAGCAATACCACTTCTGGGAATATACCCCAGAGAGGCAAAAAGATATAGCCAAAATGACATCTGCACATGTATGTTCATCGCAGCACTATTTATGATAACTAAAATCTTGAAAAAACCCAGATGTGTTGCATTTAATGACATCTCATTTGTTTTTTTTTGCTTTTTCTTTCCTTGTCTCACAACAAATTTGGCAAATTCATGTCTGATAGGTTTAAAAAGCCTTCTGAATTAAGGTTCACATCACAAGAGGAGTTTATTGTATAATATTTGTTTCAACCAAGATAACTTCAAGTATCTCATCTGGCTGAAAAAATATGTATCATATACATACTAAGTTTTAAGTCAACTCTATAATATACATAGGCATTAATAAGTCATCAGGAAGAATATAACCTAGAAGTAAAATTTGATATAGCAAATATTCAGAACTGCCCACTGTGTTGTAATATTTAAACACTCATCTTTGGTGATTCATTCAAATGCTAAATGCCTTAGCTCAGCTTGCTCTGATATCTCAAAGGGATATTTCTTATCTGCTCAACTTGCTTTCTAAAAGGTTTCAGATAACTTCAAGCAGGGAATAAAATTTGATGATATGTATACAAAATTGGTTTTATTACCATAACAATTTATTTTGAAAGCTTACATAGTTGAAAATAGTCCACTAGATGTGATACTATTATCTCATCTCTTGGTAAACTTAATCCCCTGAGTTATCTATCATTATCTCCTCATTCCACACACACATATTGAGACCTTAAGGAATATGTAAAAGGTCATTCCATTATAAAAACTATGAAATGAATGGCATAGGTTATATAGAATACTGTTGGTGAAACGGTCAACAGATTCAAAACAAATCTCAATTAAATTTTAATTTAGATTGTTTTGCATGGACATGATTGGCCAGATAATTTTGCCTTTATACGTGGTTAAGTCTTTGCCAAAAGTTTGCATTCGTTTTGAATTGCACTTATAGTTCTCATTGAGTAAAAGTTATTTTATAATGTAAATTATTCATACATAAAGTTTCGGGAAATGAAACAAATTTTCTTTATTTTAATCTAAGATTATTTTCCTCTTCCATTATCCTATCAAATATTTGACATTACATTTACTTATTTATCAAGGCTCTTTTTGGCTTTTGTACTCTTTCTTTCCTTGCCTGGGAGACTTGACAATTTTGAGGATTACTGATCATAATACCCCCCATCTGGGATTTGTCTGACATACTTTCACTTGTTTTATGTGCAACTTCAGTGAAGAAATCTCTCAAGGAAATCAAATTCATTTCTACAGTTTCTACGTTTTCCAGCTATCAACTATCTATCTTTGTTAAAGTGGTGTTGGAGCAAAGACAGAAAAGCATAAGCAAGTAAGGACCTTCAGGTTTCTGCAATTTAGGAAATAGGATTTTCACAGGAGATAAAAATGTACCAGTTACATAATTTTTAGACTTAGACAAAATAAGGTCATCTCCAATGAGTTGATTACCATGAACCAACCTCCACTTTAAAGGTATTTAGCAATTAAAAGAAGTCAAAAAATGCTATGTTTCTTGTTTAGTTCTTTGATAGACTATTATTGAGTAGTTGCTTTGAAATATCATATATAGAGAAATAATTGAACATCAAATATTCATTTATTAAAAAATACCTATTTAAAATGAGTGATTTAATCAAGAAGCCCATAGACTATGAGTTCACAGACTGGCTTAGAATCTTTCTACTTTTCCCTCCAGTCTTTGGTGGGTTCATGAATCTTCCCGTTCCAAGATATTTTCGGGGCTGCTTTAATTCCGTATTTAAACTGCTCTGAGGGATGTATTTTTTTTATTGTTCCTGACTGATTTGTCTTTACTTTTTCATTTTTTTATTTTTAAATTTTATTTTCATAAGGTTGCTCACATTAATTGATTACATTCAATATTTCAACACCAATCCCACCACCATTACACCTTCCCACTGAAGGGTGTATGTTTTAAAGAGAATGTGACAGTTGCAGCTCATTGCTCATGAACTCCAGCTTCCCACCCGTCTTTCTCCCATCAGTGACTCGGTACCTAGAGTTAGACAAGAGCAGCAACCAGCACAAGTAGTCCATTAGTGCGTGTTCTCAGCTGGAAGTGACCAGGGACCTGCCTCTACTTATATCCCAAGAGCAAATATAACAGTTAATGAAATCTCAGTGAAATCTTCCTGGATATAATAAAGAAACTAGTATCCATAAAATTAAATCAGTAATTTTAATGTGACAATGATTAATTTAGAAATCTATATTATCTTAAGTGAAATAATATTTTGCCTATGAGTTCACTAGAGTGATTCCATAGCTATCTCTAAGTAAAAATATTTTGCTTTTCTTCTCTGTTTTATTTATCAAATTTAGAGGTTTCCATCCACTAGGTTGATATGCTCTCTTTTAGCACCAGAGATCAGTCAGCTCCTGAGTAACTGATCACACTTAAACAACTTACACTCATAGTTAAATGATAATTATTCATATAAAATATTTGCCCAAAATACATTAGATTAAGGGTCGATAACCAATATCTATAAAGCATCCTCAGAATTCAACAACAACAAAATTCATCACCCTATCCACAAATGGGGTGAGATGAACAGACACTCCCCCAAAGAAGACATGTGGATGGCCCATAGGTACATGAAAAAGTGCTCATTGTCACTCATCTTTAGGGAAATATAAATCATAAAAGCTATAATATGCCATCTCACACCAATGAGAATGGCACTTATCAAAAGGTCTGGGAACACCCAGTGTTGATGGGGTTGTGGTGTAAAGGAGCCCTCATCTTCCGTTGGTGGGAATGTCTTCTGGTTCAGCCTTTATGGAAAGCAATACGGCAAGTTCAAGAAAAAGGAACTAGAACGACATATTACCCAATGATAGCACTTCTTGGCATCTGTTCCCCAAATAAAAAACATTTCAAAAAGATACATACACACTCCCTTTAATGCCACACTTAGTACAATAGCCAAGATATGGTAACAACCCAAATGCCCATCTACAGATGAATGGATGAAAAACTTGTGTATATGAACAATGAAATGCTACATAGCTCTGAGAAAGAATAAAAATTTGCAGCCATATAATGGAACTAGAGGATTATCATGCTGAGTGAAGTCAGCCTGAAGAATGGGATAGATACACAATGATCTCTCTCATTAGTGGGGTGTAAAGATACACAGCAAGGGGGCTGGAGCGATAGCACAGCAGGTAGGGCATTTGCCTTGCTCGCTCGCGGCCAACCTGGGTTCGATTCCCAGCATCCCATATGGTCCCCTGAACACCGCCAGGAGTAATTCCTGAGTGCAGAGCCAGAAGCAACTTCTGCGCATCGCCAGGTGTAAAGCACAAAGAAAAAAAAAAGAGATACACAGCAAGGTAGTAACAAAGGGCCAAAGGCGGCACAGAGAGCACTGAGACTCATTGAGTTTGTGGGGGAGGAATGGAAGAAAGGTACTGAGCGAAGTGGGTTCACAGTTGGTGAGTATAGTGTTTAAATGATGTGCACAGGAAACCATCTCTACCATTTTATCTCAATCAGTTTAAAAAGCAATACAGTAGTTATTATGGTAGTCAAAATACCCTAGTATTGGAACAGTTGTTTTCATAGACTTTTAGTTCAGTGGGTAGTGAAAAAAATAGAGGATAATATGTAATCTTATTTGCAATGCATTTTTCAGTTAGTCTATGAAAAGTAACCAAACCAAGTTCATTCCAGAAGCTTATATTCACAAATAAGGCTATTAGAAAACTGAAAATAGGAACTTGGGAATGATATTCAGAATATGATAAGATTGTGTGATCATGAATGATAATAAAGACTGGTCTTTGTATCCATAGCTTAAAAAAAAACCTAAATGGGTTTAATGGAAATTGGGCTCTGAGCCCTAGAAAAATTAGGCAAGGAGCCTAAAGGAAATTTAATGTTCTCTGCTTTCTATTTAATTTGGTTTTGGAAGAAATCTCTATTTATAAGACAATTTTAACTTTATCTGAAGCAGGTGGATGATGATTTTACACCTATAAAATGGAGAAGAAGAAAAGAATATCAGGGAAAAACTGAAAGGCTGCCTCTGGTCTTTGTCAAGGAGGCCTTGGACACCTTTGCAGATAGAATTTGATCCTCTGAAGTGTAAAAAGGATTTAAAACTTTTGTCTGGGTTAGCTGTATACTTCATTGTTTGTCTTTGTTTCATCATTTAATGCGTCCCTCATTATTATAGTAGAATTATGATGTTCTAAAAAAACTGCTATAGTTTGATATTTCTCAGTAACATTTTCCCTGAACCAAGTTTCACATATTCATAAAGTGTATCTGAGTGTACTTATTTTATTTTACTTTAAACCCAACTCTTTTATTTTTTTTTTTTTTTTTTTTTTTTTTTTTTTTTTTTTTTAGGCGTGTGCAAGGCAAATGCCCTTCCTGGTGTGCGATTGCTCCAGTTCACTCTCATGATTTTATTAAAGTTATTAATAGGTGAATTTTTCATAGGTGAGTAATTCATAGATTAGTTTTAGACATAAAATGTTCCAGCAACGGGGCCACCACCAGTGTCAACTTCCCTCTGCTAATGTTCCCATGTTCCCTTCACTACCCTCCCATTCCTAGCCTGCCATCTAGACAGGCACCTTTTCAAGTCTGCTTGTTAAAATTTGGGACTCAGGATTTCAGTGTTGTTGACTGTGGCTTGGATGTTTAGCTCTATCATTCCTTAACACTTGCAATGTACCTGAATCCCCCTACCCCTTGACCCTTGTTGTTTCTCATCTGTCTCTCCTCTGCCCCTACACCAAACTCGACTTTTTCCTTCTCTATTATTTTCTCCAGAACTTATGTTGATCCGAGTATTGCCCTTTAAACCATTGTATTCCCTTACTCAGTTTTTCTAAATACCACATATATATCATCCCTTGTTTATCCTTCTTCAGGGTTACTTTATTTGAAGATTTTCAGTTCCATCCATGTTGCAGCAAAATGAGTGATTCCATCATTCCATATAACTACATAGTATTCCATTGCATGTATTTACCATATGTATCATGTATATATTTTGATGATCCACTTCTCTTGGACCTCTAGGTTGATTCCAGATATTAGCTGTTGTGCTGAGTACCACAATGAATAATGATGTGCATATGTCCTTTTGAATGAATGTTTTTGTGTCTTAGGGATAGATACCACAAAGTGGAATTGCTGGGTCTTACTGACAGCTCAATTCTAAGTTTACTGAATAACCTCCACACTATTTTCCATAGGAGTTGGACCAAGCAACATTGCCACCAGCAGTGGATTAGAGTTCTTTTTTTTTTTTTTTTTTTTATAATTTATTTATTTTTAATTAGAGAATCACCGTGAGGGTACAGTTACAGATTTATACACTTTTGTGCTTATACTTCCCTCATACAAAGTTCGGGAACCCATCCCTTCACCAGTGCCCATTCTCCACCACCCGTAAACCCGGCGTCCCTCCCACCCTCCCCACTCCCATCTCCCCCCCACCCCACCCTGCCACTGTGGCAGGGCATTCCCTTCTGTTCTCTCTCTCTAATTAGCTGTTGTGGTTTGCAATAAAGGTGTTGAGTGGCCGCTGTGCTCAGTCTCTAGCCCTCATTCAGCCCGCAACTCCTTTCCCCCACATGGCCTTCAACTACAATGTAGTTGGTGATCGCTTCTCTGAGTTGCCCTTTCCCCGGAACGTGAGGCCAGCCGAGAAGCCATGGGGTCAACCTCCTGGTACTTATTTCTACGGTTCTTGGGTATTAGTCTCCCACTCTGATATTCTATATACCATAGATGAGTGCAGTCTTTCTATGTCTGTCTCTCTCTTTCTGACTCATTTCACTCAGCATGAAACTTTTCATGCCCATCCACTTAACTACAAAATTCTTGACTTCCTTTTTTCTAACAGCTGCATAGTATTCCATTGTATAGATGTACCAAAGTTTCCTCAACCAGTCATCCGTTTTTAAACCCAACTCTTTTAAAGACTGTGAATATAAAACTCAAGGTAATGATGCACGAATTTAAATTGAAATACATATTTATTGTGGAAGGAATAAATAACATATACATCCAGGAAAAATGCAAATTTACCTGCTAGAAGCAACACAAAGAAATTGTTTTCATGTGTTTGTATATTTTAGCAAGAATATCCTGCAGAACTTTATTTAACAAAGCATCAGAATATATATATCATGTATATGAGAAAGTTAGAAATGTAAGATAGGTAATATAATAACGAAATTTATATTTGAACTTTACTCACATCTCATTTTTCAAAAAGTTCTTAAATAGTTAGTTTACCCAGTTTCTTTGTGAAAAATTAACTGTCATTAGATCTGAGAGTTCTCAGGTCAAATCCATTTGTTTAAGAGTCTATCCTTATTCCAATACCATGAACTTTTGATTACTATAGTTTTATAGTATAAGTTGAAGTTAGGAAATGTCATAACTCCCAACTGTTTTTTGTCAGAATGAATTTGACAATTAAAGGAGTTTTATGGTGATGTACACATTTAAGTAGTATCTGTTCTAAGTGAGAATGCTATAGGAATTTTGATAGGAACTTCATTGTATGTGTACTATGCTCTGTATAGGATGATCATTTTGAAATAGTTTCCTTGAGTCCATGAGCATGAAACATTTTCTATTTCTTATTGCCCTCTTTTATTTATTTTATAAGTGATATTTTTTAAGGAATAGTCTTACATAGCTTTTGTCAGTTGATTCCTAGGTATTTAATGTGTTTTTACACTATTTAAAATAAAATGTGCTATTCCTTATGATGTGTTTATCTTCTTGTCCATTATTGCATATATAAATGCAACATATTAATGTGTATTGATTTGTCCCCTGCTACTTTGCTGTTCTCAGTTATTGTTTCTAGGTATTTTTAGTGGAATTTTTGGGGTACTCAATGCATATTACCATGTCATTTGCAAATAGTGATAGTTTGATTTCTTCTCCAAGGTGTTTCCCTTTCTTTTATTTTTCCTGTCTATCTGCTGTAGTTGCACTTTTCCCAGACTGTATTGAAAAACAGTGGTGATGATTCATTGTTAGAGAAGTAATACTATATGTTGTTATTTTACCCAAACAGTTTTTTATATAGCTAAGGTCTAAAGAATTCAATTTGATGCCTTAAGAATATTACTGCCAGATATATCATAAAAAAAACTATACAAGGCAAAGTATAATTGGGCAGAGATAATACAGTGGGAAGGTTGTTTGCCTGGCACAGGGCTGACTCAGGTTTGATTCCCAGCACCCCAAATGTTTTGCCACACCCAGCCCAAAGAGATCCCCAAGCACAAAGCCAGGAATAAGTCCTGAGAACTGCTTAGTATGGCCAGAAAAAAATTTTAATTTATAATTTGGTCCACGTGCGAGTTCTAGTTATGCATAATGCTTAAAATTTATATTACTTGGAACAATTATTTTACTCTTGGGGCTTCTTGTAAGTTGAAATTATTTTATTTTTCAATAAATTCTTATGGAGACTAATTTAATTAAGTATATACTCTAAATATAAGTAATTAGAAAATTGTAAAACACCATGGAAATGAGTATTACCAATATTTCTGTTAAAGAACTGTGCGCATTCCAAGTTAACATTGTTCAACAGAACTTCAAACTTCAATATAGTTCCAAATAATAATGATAACTTATTGTTAATATAATATACATTAACGATATATATAATGATATATATTATATATAATATGGCTGTAGGGATAGCACAGCGGTAGGCCATTTGCCTTTCTTTCATGCAGCCAACTCGTGTTTGATTCCTCTGCCCCTCTCGGAAAGCCTGGCAAGCTACGGAGAGTATCGCACCCACACAGCAGAGCCTGGCAAGCTACCCGTGGCGAATTGGATATGCCAAAAACAGTAACAATAATTCACACAATGAGAGACATTACTGGTGCCCGCTCTAACAAATCTATGAGCAACAGGATGACAGTGACAGATATAATATTATATAATATATAATATCGTTAATATATAATAACAATAATAATACTAGAAAATACAGACCCATTTGGTGTTCTTAGTGTTTTAAGCTTCCTAAGTAAAGGCAGGCATCATACAACTAAGGGGGGAAATGAGGTTCTTAACATTCCCAGCATTCCTAACCATATTTTGCAAAGGTGGTATGTATAAATGACAGTTGGCTCGATGACGTGAAAGAGAATGTTCTTAGAACCAAGCTTCCTTCCTTTGTGAAAGTCACAGAACTATAAAACATCAGTAAAAATAATGACTCAGCAAATCTTGGTCTTGTGTTTAGAGCACACCTGACTTACAAGTGAAAAATGAGTCCCTTCTCGTTTCTAATCTAGATTCTACAGCATCTGCATGTCTTTGGACAGTTTTCCAAATATCAGTCTCTGTTTCCCTAAAGAAATCTTCACAGATACATTGCCAAGGCAATAGTTCTAAACAGAATCTGTGGTTTCACAACTAATTAAATTACTTTGACATGGAGCAGTCACTATGTGTGCATAAACAGAGTGCTGAGACAGTTGACACTTAACCGCACATTGAACCATGCCTTTCTTGCTATGCAGTTGTTAACCGAGGCCTTTGATTTCAAATCTGCCCATGGAAAGTATCAGTGGTTTAAGGGAGCTCTCCTTTAATTTCTAGCAGCTTGGAGGTACTTATATACTTATCACAGTGATGGAGTAATACAAAATGTCACATCACATGGAGTTGCTGACATGTATCTGGCCACTCATCTAAAGAATCAGTATTCTGAGCAGAGACTGATTCCTATCATATTCCTCTTCCACATCTTCTGGTTCATTTCTTATAATAATATTCTCCAGATTTTTACACTATCCAGTGTTGTAGTTTATCTTGGGTTGACAAAAAGCAGCTATTGTCCAACCAGGGCTGATTTTGTTTCTATGTGTATGTCGCTTAAACAGTTGCTGGTTCCACACTGAAATACATGTTGCCAATTTTAAATTATTTCTTATTTGAATTAGGGGAAATCCTTCAATGTCAGTGAGTTTGATGTGAAGTATATAGAAGATGACATATTTTTACACGTCATATTTTTACATAATATATTATGAGGAAGAATTTTTCAAAGAATTAGGTGAAGAAGAAATAGAGACACAGACACCATGAATTTTAGCTGTTTTCCACTTGAGCTATCATAAATAATGCGGCCACGAACACTTTCTTCTTACAGACCTCCACATGTATTACCACCAAAAAAATGCAAGTAGCAATAGAACCACTAGGCCACTGACTGTTTTCAACTTTGTATTCAGTAGAAAATATTAACAGTTTTACATAGGAGTTTTAAAATTTGACCCCATGTGAAGTGTGACCACTCCGGTTGTTCTCTAAACTCAGCAAAAATTGTAATTGCTGATTTACTCTTTCATAATTCTGGTGGGTTTGTAGAGGCACCACTTTGCAATATTATTGTACATTTTTTGACTTTTAATAGGATTTTTATTGTTTCAAATGTTATCTGCCACATGGATTCTCTATAGGTTGAATGAGCAATTGTCTTTTAAAAAAACTTAAAGTATTTCATATATATGCATATATACATATATCTCAAAAGTAAATACTTGGAAGGGTGATTTTCCCAAGGTTAAATTCTGGGTGTGCTGACCCCTGCAATTTCTCCAAATGTGGGAAACTCAACTGTATGTGTGTGTATACCTATCTACATGTACATGAATTGTTTGTTTCATATTCACTATGTCTTCTTTACTTTGTATGTGTATCTTTATTCTAATGAATTTTAGTAATCACTTATTCTATAGCTTGAATGAGATTTCTTTTATGAGATATTTCAATGAACAGGAACTCAGATGAATGGTGTCCAACTTGTCAATCTTTTCTTCTCTAAGACTACATTTATATATGTAAGGTAACAATACAAGTACTGTTCCTAAATAAATTTTGATATTTTTCTTTCCTCATAGTCATAAAGGCAACCAAAGCCAATAAGAATGAGCCTCTCTACCACCCTTACCACCCTTGTACAATTACACTTTAAATAGTAATATCAAGTGTGAGTACAGGAAGTTAAGGGAGTAAAGAACTTGCCTTATATGTGGCTAACCCTAGTTTGAATCCTTGGCATTACATATAGTTCCATTAGTACTACAGAATAGCCCTTTCTGAGCACTCCTGAGCAACTTTAAATAATATCCCATGAGTACTGCCAGCCCTGGGTCAAAATATGCAAAAAGTAAAGAAGTCAAATAGTAATATTTTTAAAAATTAAAATTGCATCTTGAAGTATTTATAGAAGACTTCACACATCTATATCAAAATATTTGCCACTTTGCATACATAAAAGGGAGGTTGACACACTCTTAATTCTTGATATACTTTCCCAGTAGTTGCTAGGCTTATGTGTGGAAAAATATTGTTAGCAAGCTCATGACATATTATTTATGATGAAATGCATGAATAAAAATCATAAGTCATATAATAGGAATTCTCTGAGACTCCGTGGTCTTGGAATTAAGCCATGATTTTTTAATACCAGTGAAAGTATATCTAATAGATAAGAAAGTACATGGTCATTGATTAATAGTCTTTCTTTCATTATGATATGGATTAGGAAACATTGGTGAACAGATGGACAGGGCAGATTTTGTGTTTGATTTAAGCCATGTTGAAAGCCGTAACCCATGTGTGCATTGCTTGATAATATCATGGTTTGATGATGCAACAGAGATATTGAAAGCAAGATATGGTTTTGCTTATGTATCTCTGCTTTAACTATTTTTTAAAAAATTATAAAGAATGCTATAAATTAGTATTATACTTACAGTTTTAAGGGTTTGGTAACTTATTACTTGAAAACTTGTAAAATGGACCTCAGGAAAGAATGAAGACAGGGAAGTAAAGTTCAGGCAGTGCAATATATTTTCAGAAATGAAGTTCATAGTATGCCTTCAGAGTAACAAAAGTGGAAATAAAGAACCTTGTTCTAAAAAGAGCATTCAGTTGTATCACTTGTACCACTTGTCATTCCATTCGTTCCTGTCATGTTCTAGTGTAGCCCAATGGCATCTGCTCGATCCAGGAACACGAAGAGCCTGAAACTGTTCATTTAGGGTCTTGACGAAGAAGTCTGACCATCTCATAGGTGGGCATCTAAGCGGTCTTTTGACGTCCCATGGAATCCAGTAGGTAACAGCTCTAGTCCAGTGGTCATCTCTAAATTGCATTACATATGTGGCTCATCTGATTTTCGATGCCTTGGTAAAGGAGACAGCGTCCCTGATTCTTGATAGTCGACGGAGGTCAGAACTCAGGATTTCTTCTCTCACTTGAGTGAAACATGGTATTCCAAGCATAGTTCTTTCGATTCCTCTTTGGGATACCTGAATAGTGTTCTCGTCCTGTTTCCGTAGGGTCCAGGTCCCTGAGGTGTATATTAGTGCAGGAAGAACGGTGAAGTTGAAAAGATGTGCCCGGAGCTGGAGGTTCTTCATCTTCTTAACCACTTCTATGACCCTCTTGAAGGTGTTCCCTGTAACTCTCTGCCTCCTGCGCAGTTCAGGTGCCAGGTCCTTTGTCATGTTGAGATCACAAACTAGGTACACATAACTGCTGCATTTGGAGATGTTCATTCCGTTGAGGGCAAATGGAACACCAGGAACTAGTACGTTTCTCATGAGCATTGTCTTGGTGAGATTTAGCTGCAGTCTGACCTTTTCACACTTGAGGTTGAAGTCGGCAGCATTCGTGACTCCTGGCTAATGTTTGGTGTTATTAGAACAATATTATCAGCAAAGCGGGGGTGGTATAGTTGCCAACCCTCTATCTTCACTCCCATTCCTTCCCATTCCAATTGTCACATGATGTTCTTGAGGGTGGCACTGAAGAGTTTCGGTGAAATGGTGTCACCCTGCTGAACCCCTCTTTACGTCGATGATCACTTCTTTGTAGAATGGTGAGATCCTGGTGGTGAATCTGTAATACAGCTCACGGAGGGTCCTGAAGTAAAAAAGCACATTATCTTTCCAATTTTCTTTTCTTTTGTTATTTTATTTTTTGCTTTTGCTTTTTGGGTCATACTTAGTGATGCACAGGGGTTACTCCTGGCTTTGCACTCAGGAATTACTCCTGTCGGTGCTTGGGGGACCATATGGGATGCTGGGAATCAACCCCAGGTCGGCCGCGTGCAAGGCTAATGCCCTGCTTGCTTTACTATCGCTCTAGCCCTTTCCAAGAAATTATGATATTTATACACTATGGGATACTATGAATGTTTCTGAGTTTGGGCAGTATGTGCTAAGAAGTAGTATTGCTGGGTCATATGATAGTTCTATTCCTATTTTGGGGGATATCTCCATATTGTTTTTCATAGAGACTGAACCAGATGAACGTTCCTACCAGGATTGGATAAGGGTTCCTTTCTCAGCACAACTCCTCCAACACTGAGTGTTTTCAGACTTTTTGATATTTGTCATTCTCACTGGTGTGAGATGATATTTCAGTGTTATTTTGATTTGCATTTTCCTTATGATTGAAAATGATTGGCCACCCATGTGTCTTAATTGGGAAAATTCTGTTCATCTCACCCCATTATTGAATTGGGTCATTGGAATTTTTGTTGTTGAGTATTGTGAGCATTTGATAGATCTTGATTATTTGTATGCATATTGAAGGATTGATTTCTTAAAAAGTTTCTCTCAAATTAAGCTTAAACTGACCTTTTTGTCTCCTCTGGTATCTTCGCATGGTCTTACCTCTAAATCTGTGTATCTTGATCTAATCATCTCTTTATATAAAAACATCAGTCATATCAAATAAGGGCCCATCCATATATTCATATTATGTTAATATACATTACCTTAGTTACATCTTTTAAAATTTTATCCTAGGGTCATAGCAATATTAGAGAGGAAAATGTATTAGAAGGGAGGGAATGCAGAATCCGACTGGTTTCAATTCAGTCTTCTATTATCCATCACTGTCGCTGTCAGCCCGTTGCTCATTGTTTTGCTAGAGCGGGCACCAGTAACGGCTCCATTGTGAGACTTGTGGTTACTGTTCTGGGCATGTCGAATACACCATGGGTAGCTTGCCAGGCTCTGCCATGCGGGCAGGATACTCTCAGTAGATTGCCAGACTGTCTGAGAGGGGCAGAGGAACCAAACCTGGGTCAGCTGTGTGCAAGGTGAACTCCCTACCTGCTGTGCTATCGCTCCAGCCCACATGGGCTATTATCCATATCTATTCCTATTCAAAAAAAAAAAACAAAGTATTCAATTTGCTACACAGTTCTCTTTCTCTACATAGAATTTAATATAAAGCTTAATACTCAATGGAACTGTCCTTTCAAAATTCATAGGTTGCAAATGAGTATCCAGGGTGATGGTACTTGGAAGCCTTGTCTTTGGGAGATGAAGATGCAAAATGTCATTGCTGCCCTTAGGACACTTATCTCAGTGTCCCCTTCCTTCTGTCGAGCGGACCCCAGGAAAGACAGTGGTCTGTGAAGCAGAAAACAGAATGTGCTGGTTCTTGACCTTGAATCCCCATCCACCAGATCTGGGAGAGTAAGTTTGTATGTTTTGGAATCTGCTCAGTCTTTGGTGTTATACACAATGTTTCTGTCATATTGGACATCAAAACATCTATAAGAAATGCATCTGCCAGCAGGATGTGAAGAGAGACAGGCAGAGAGAAGCTGTTTTCAACAGTTTACATAAGAAAAATATCAACAGATAAAACCACACATTTTACATAATACACGTGGTGATTTTGCATACAGCCTTTATAAGAATGTGGAATTCTTACTGGTTTATACTGATGATGACAAATTTGAGGATTAAACAAGAATGGTAATGATGGTGATGAAGTTGAGTTTCTTTAACAGAAATAATTAAGTAACAGGGAATTATCTTTGCCTTTTCTTTTCGCTTCTGGTCCACAAGAATTCAGCCTTTCCTGACTATTGGAATCACAGTATCCTTAGTACCTTGCTTTACAATGGCTACGCTTTCTCCTATATTTAGACGAATGATCTACCTCTCGGTTTCTAGTGCTAATTGGTAGCCTAGTTGGTGGTTACATAATAACTTTCTAAGAACGTTAATAGGTAAATGTAGGCAAAATAGCAGGTAAGTATCTGCTGACCAAAGTATCTTCAAACACATGGCTGCTTAAATTTTTTTAATTTTAGGATCATATATACCTTTAGTTTATTATATTTGCTTTGAAAAAATTATAGTAATTGAGATATGAACCAAATACTTGATCGATATTAATGTTCACTATGTATAATATATATAAATATATAATAGAATTTTATATATATAATAAAAGCTTTCATTTGAAATTTATGTCTACTAATAAATGATTTTCTAACGATAAAAATTAGAAAACAAATTCATGGATAGTTTTGATAATAGTGCTATACCTATTTGATTAGGTTAATTTGATTAATATGTGATAATTCATTACTTTATAAAAGTCTTTTGGTCACATCTGGGGTGTCCAGGGTATACTCCTGGCTCTCTGCTCAGGAATTACTTCTGGCCGAGCTTTGGGGACCACATGGGGTGCCAGGGATCAAGCCTAGGCTTCTCAGGATGTAAGGCAAGCTCTTCATCTCTCTGACCCCAAGTTAGGTTGTCTGGTTTCTTCCACCCACCTTCCCACAACTTCACCTACCTTAATTACTTTATCTTTAGATATCCTAGCAAACATAGAGAAGTACAGAAATCACTGGTATAGAATTAAAAGTAAGATCACAAAGTAATATATCTATGGAAATCTATAGTAAAACCAACAGTATGACACAGCAAATGTCCTCAGTTAATATTTCTCAGCTTTTTTTTTTCTTTTTGGGTCACACCCGGCGATGCACAGAGGTTACTCTTGGCTCTGCACTCAGGAACTATTCCTGACGGTGCTCAGGGAACCCTATGGGATATTGTGAATCGAACCCAGGTCGGCTCAGTGTGGGGCAAACACCCTAGCCGTTGTGCCATTGCTCCAGCCCAACTTCTCAGCTTTGATGCGTGATCCTTGTTTCCAGTGTCCTTCTCAGAGTCAGCCGGTAGCCTGAGCGCCACCGAGTGCCACCAAATTGAAAAATTGCTGACGTGTCCTTTATTAGAAAGCATTAATAGTTCTCACTAGTAGTTTTGACAGTTAATACTGCTACCAGGTGTGTGTGGGAATTCAATAATCTCTGTAAAATATTTAATTTTAAATAGGAATCTTGATAATTGACATCCATATTGTTTTCCTGACACCAGAGGGGAAGTTTTATGACGAAGTAGAAGATTTGTTCAGATTCTTTTGATCCTCTTCATCACATTAAGAAAAGACCATTCTGATTCGAATTTTACTGATACTTTTATTTCACAAATTTAGATATGATTTTTTTCTGGATGTTATTTGAAATCATTAAATATTGTCTTTTATCCTGTCAATATTTGATATGCCAAAAACAGTAGCAACAAATCTCACAGTGGAGACGCTACTGGTGCCCGCTCAAGCAAATCAATGAGCAACTGGATGACAGTGATGACAGTGACAGACAGTGATCCTGTTGATGTGTTTAATTACGTAAGCTGATTTTCTAATTAGAATTCATAAATATAACATAGTGCAACACCATTTTCATATGTATATGTATACTTGGTATGTATATGTTTAATATTTTGCACATAAAAATTTTTTAGCTATATCCATACATGTAACTTGTTTTGGTTTGGAGTCACACCCACTTATGCTCAGGAATGACTCGTGGCTTTGACTTACTCTTGGCGGTGCTCAGAGGACCACATGCAGGATGGAATTGGGGTCTGCCATATGCAAGGCAAGCACCTACCTCCCTGTATTACATCATGTCAATCACTTGAACCACATCCCTAGCCCTTGAAATGGGTTTCACAGTAAAGCATGAGGTCAATTTTTCTAAATGCTCAGCTATTGAGTATAATTGTTTGTTTTAGTTACAAGGTTGTACATGATTGGGTTTAGTTGCACATTCTTCCCATACCAACCCCTTCACTAGTGTACATTTCCTACCACCAGTGTCCCCAGTTTCTCTCCTTGCAACCCTCCCCATCTGTCCCCAGCCCCACCCCACCCAATTCCTTCTTTCTCTCTCTCTTTCACTCTTATTTACTTTGGTCATTATGGTTTACAATATAGTACCGAGAGAAGCGATAGTACAGTGGGTAGGGCGTTTGCCTTGTACGCGGCCGACCCAGGTTCAATTTCTCTATCCCTCTCAGAGAGCCCGGCAAGGTACCGAGAGTATCCCACCTGCACAGCAGACCCTGGCAAGCTCCCCGTGGCGTATTTGATATGCCAAAAATAGTAACAATAAGTCTCACAATGGAGATGATATTGGTACTGCTTGAGCAAATCAATGAGCAATGGGATGAGAGTGATACAGTGATGATATATTATATATCTTTCAATGCAATTATGTTTGACTATATTTATGAATTTTTTCAGCAAATTTTTAACTACTATTAGGTAAGTTGAAGTTTAGAAATGTTTTCATCTTTCTGCTATGTTAAAACTTTATAATTGAGAAAGTATCCAATCATATACATATATATTAATTTCCACTGTCTTATAGTAGTCACTGTCACTGTCATCCCGTTGCTCATCGATTTGTTCTAGCGGGCACCAGTAACGTCTCTCATTGAGAGACTTATTGTTACTGTTTTTGGCATATCCAATACGCACAGGTAGCTTGCCAGGCTCTGCCGCTCGGGCTTGGTATTCTCGGTAGCTTGCCGGGCTCTCCGAGAGGAGCAGAAAAATCGAACTTGGGTCGGCCACGTGAAAGGCGAACACGCAACCGCTGTGCTATCGCTCCAGCCCATAGTAGTCACACTAATAAATATTTTTTTTTATTTTTATGGCATCTTTTTCATTTTTCCCATTAAATATTTTTATTTTTATATGTAAGATATCAAGAGAAAATTAATTATTTTTAAAATGTTTGACTTTTTCTTTCAGTTTCTATACATTCACCTTTCACTTACTAGAATTAGTTACTGACACATTAATGTGTAAATAGCCCATCGTACTCCAATGGGCTACATCTTTAGAGAAACTTTTCCGTGATTTTCACTACCTCTTTTTGTTTTGCAAGAAAATCCTGATGTGAAATTCTCTTGGGTCTGTGGTTCCCAAGTATTACATATTGCTCTTCTTTTGTCAAACTGTATGTTTGCTTGTGCAGTGAAATTGCACCCTTAAGACATATCAGTCTTTTTAGTCAATTTTGCCCCAATAATGAACATGAAACAAGGAGATGACATAAGTGGCAAAGCACATGCCTGGCATATACAAGGCCATGTGCTTTATTTTTTGGCACCACATGGCCTCCTAATCAAATTGAATAGCACCCTGCTGATCCCTGAGCATAAGATGTGGCCCCAATTTTTAAAAAAAGTATTTACTATGCCAAAAACAGTAACAACAAGTCTCAAAAAAAAATGGAAACATTAGTGTTACCCGCTCGAGCAAATGGATGAGCAATGGGATGACAGTGACAGTGATCCAAATTTGAGTTCCATATGTTTACCATAATCTGTTCTAGGTAAGAAAGGTTTGCATTCTGCCTGATTGTAGAGATGCCACCTTACCTTCTATTTGGGCAGTTGACCTCAGCTCTCCGAGAAGTTCTAGAATATTTGTGTTTTCACATTGTTAATTATTTTTTGTTTAATGGATAGCTGCAAAGCTGGTTTCTTTTTCATGACTCTGTGTGTAATTGGATAGTTATTTTTCAGTTATTAATTGTCAAGAAGCAACAGAAATTGCAGTCTTGATGTCTGAGATTTTCTAGATCTTCAAGAAGAAACAAATGAGACAATGTGCATAATAGTCTGAAGAGGGAAGATACAGATAAGCAGGTGGTAACCCTAGTTCTCTATTATTTAGACTTTTATAGAGAGAGTAAAATATAGCATTCATTATTTGATCTGTTCCATGAGAGAAAAAGTAGAAACAGTAGGCACTGACCTAAGTGAAAAAAAAGATTCTTTTGAAGTAAGATCTAACAACAGTAACAACAAAACCAAAACCAAAAATAATCATGGGTGATAAGTGGCAGGCTCTCTGTAACAGTTTAAAATTTAGAAAATTTGCAGTTTATTTGATTAGGAAACCATACTTTCATATTTTCTCAATTATATATTATGAAAAAATATTTTGAAAATGAAATTAAAAGACCAATAAATCATGTAGAACAAATACTTGGAAGACGGCTCAGAAGAACCTACCATCAATTAAGCTCACTCTTTACTCTTCTGGGTGATAAGTGAATAATGAAAGTAGATGTTAAGCTAAAAGGGAAATGGAAAAAACCAACTAACCCAAGTCATGTTAAATCCTGGATCATTTTTTTTGTCACTGATGAAGAAACTCAAACACTGCCTTCCTGAGCTGTATTCTTGTGCAATGAGCTTCCCAGTTTTCCTTAGAACTTCGTGACTGACAGAAACATCTGCTTAATTCTTTGTCCTCACAAATATTTTTGTACACTACACATGAATAAGTTTTTTAAAAAAAACATGACTCAAATATGGGCTATTGTTTTTCTTTAATGATTTTGGTAACAAAGGGCCATTCTCTCCAGAGATATCCAAGAGTGATGCTTCGAGGACTTCTCTGTATGCACTAAGAAAACGTTAGTTCTTCACTTCCCTAAAGGCAAAAGGACACATCCTCTGTTCAACTACGTGGTGGCCATCTAAACTGTACCTTTTTGAAGAGAATCTTCATGCTTCTCATTTACAATTTCAGTAGGGTTTTTTGAGGCTTTGTAACTTATTTTTGTGTGGGAGAGGGAGTTGTTTTTGTTGGTTATTGTGTTTGGGGGCCATCACACCTCACTGTGTTTGAGGTTTACTCTTGATTCTGTGTTCAGGGATCACACTTGGTGATGTTCAGGGAACGACATATGGTTCTGGGTATCAAAACCAAGGGTTAACCTGCACCTTAACCTCTGAACTATTTTTCTGGCCCAGTTTAGGTAATCTTATTATAGACACTGCAGTATCTATTTTGAATCTATGGGACAAGTTCTCCCACAGGAACTAATATAATATGCTGTGGATGATATGATTATATGGATTATATGCCAAAAACAGTAACAACAAGTCTCACAATGGGGATGTTACTGGTGCCCGCTCAAGCAAATTGATGAGCAACGGGATGACAGTGATACAGTGATACAGTGAATAATGTATTTATTCTATATTCATAATCCACAGATTTTTTGCTTTTTTTGTAAGTCAGGTTTCATATTACTGGTCCAGTATTTCACATAAGTAGCACTTATAAAAAATAAGCAAGTTAAAATTGGAAATTATGTCATAGCCATATTTTTAAAGTTGTCTTTATTAGCTTACTCACTTGTATCACTTGTCATCACGTTGTTCATCTATTTGTTTGAGCAGGCGCCAGTAATGTTTCCATTCGTCCCTGTCCTGTGCTAGTGTAGCCCAATGGCATCTGCTTGCTGCAGGAACAGAAAGAGCCTCAAACCGTTCATTCAGCGTTTTGATGAAGAAGTCTGACCATCTCATAGGTGGGCGGCCACGAGGTCTTCTGACGTCCCGTGGAATCTAGCTGGTAACAGCTCTAGTCCAGCGGTCATCTCTGACTAGCATTACATGTCTGGCCCATCTGATTTTTGACGCCTTGGCAAACGAGACAGCGCCCCTGATTCTTGACCATCGACAGAGGTCGAGACTCCGGATTCCTTCTTTCACTTGAGTGAGACGTGATACTCCAAGCATAGCTCTTTCGATTCCTCTTTGGGATACCCGAATAGCGTTCTCAGCCTGTTTGAGTAGGGCCCAGGTCTCTGAGGTGTACGTTAGTGCAGGAAGAACGGTGGAATTGAAAAGATATGCCTGGAGCCAGAGGTTCTTCATCCTCTTAACCACTTCTTCGATGCTAATTGCCTATCTTCGTTGTCTACGCACCAACATCCAACTATGAAGAAGAAAAAATTGAGAAGTTCTACGTGGAGCTGGAGAAGTTCTATAAAGAAGTCCACACTTTCTACACGGTCATTGTCGGTGATTAGCTTATCAAAATTAATAAAATAATCCCTTAAATGGACTATTTTTGCTTTAAAATCTTACTAAAATAAAATAATAGATTAACATTCAAAATTATTTTTTAAACTATTTTGTTTCAGTACAAAAATTTTGACTTCTCATCAGACAAATTAGCAGTGGTTTGGGGTATTTCTATTGGAAATTTTGGTTCCTTAAATTAAAATTTATTTAATCAAATTGTCTGCTGATAGCTTTTTTATGCTTTGTTTATATAGTTTCATCCTCTTTCTAATGCCATTAGGGAGCTACCATCCAAATTTTTCCACAGTCTCTTGCTAGAACTTAAGTTTGATTATTCAGTATGTTAGCTATTATTGGATGCTCACAATTTTATGTGGGCGTTATTCATTATTAAACATTAACATAAACATTGTAAACTTGTCTACAAAGTTATTTTTTTAATTTTCTCAGCCTTTATTGAATTAAACTGATGCTTACAGACTTTTTTGTATCACATACATATGATATAAATATTAAAATAAAATGTAAATTTCTAAATAACATATTAGTGGATATAAATGATAGTATCATAAACAAAACAACAGTTCCATCCCCAAATGGGAAAACGCATATCTGTCATGTAAAGGTGATACAGTTTCCCAACCTAAAAAAATTAAGAGGAATTATATAATAGATACAAGAAGAAAAACTTTCTCAAATGTGGTATAACAGAAGCAAATTTAATTGGCCAAAAGTGATTCCTACAGTCTTCTAAATATTCAATAATGAAATAGCAATAAAACACTATTGATTTTTTTGTATTGACCTGTGTTCCTACTATTAAAATTAGCCCTGAAGAGTAGTAGCACTGTAGCACTGTCTTCCCGTTGTTCATCGATTTGCTTGAGCGGGCACCAGTAACATCTCCATTTTGAGGCTGGTGGTTACTGCTTTTGGCATATCAAGTCTGTCTAGGATAGCTTGCCAGCCTTTGCCATGTGGGCAGGATACTCTCCATAGCTTGCCAGGCTGTCCGAGAGGGGCGGTAAGCCCAATAAAATTATTTTGAAAAATATTTGTATGTTTATTAAAAATAAAGATATGACCACAAAAAGACATAAAATATAATTTGTGTCAGATGCTTGCTTTTTTTTTCAGTGTGATTCAAGTCACTTTAATACACTTAATCATGTCGAATGCTTCTTCTGTGACTGGCACTGCCTGGCACAGTCTCTGAAGGGGAACAAAGTTGGTTAATCCATAGATCAGGCTCTCAAAGTGCTCCTAGCCTCATGGCAGATTAGAATGTAGAGAACAGCCATGCAGACAAATATGTACTCAGACATTTGTGAAAGGAAAACACTTTAAATGGTACTCTGAGAATAGCGGAGAGAGGCTCTTTTACTATGTTTATGACTGAACTTTGTTTTATATTCTAAAACACTTCGAGCAGAGTACAATTTTGTTAATAATGGCTGCATTTGAAAGAAAAATGTGAAGAAAATTTGAAGTTGTATTTGGTTTGGTTTGATCATTATATTTTCTCCTTTCAAATTCTATTTTCATTTATGTTAAGAAATAGCAGGAAAATGTCCTGGGGATGTAGATTCGAGGTAGAGCACTTGACTCACATGTTTGACATCCCAGGTTCAAGCACAAAAAGAGAAAGGGGGGGAGCATGGAGAGAGAGAATTAAATTACTGCTATTGATCATTGCACACAGAAGGCAAATTTTGCACCATCATTATTTCATTCCTTTGTGTTTTTGAGTGAAACAAATAATTTTGAGTCAGTGTTACAGAAACAAAAAAATAGAAATAATGATGAATTTACTTTTATGCTGTACTTATTCACTTCAAAATGGACCTTTTAAAACTCCTTTTCCTTTCATGAAGCCTCTTGATCTTATCCTAGAAGTGTTTTTATTTGGAATTATGTTATGGGTATGTTTGCCCACAGCTGCAGGCAGCTTCTTCACAAGTCTAGGAAACTGTCCAAATCCAAAAAAAACTTTATTTAGCTTACCTTCATTTAGTCAATTTTATAGCTGTTCATAAAAAATTTTCTCAAGGAAAGCAAGGTCTTTTAAAATTGCCAAATTGGTCCAGTACTTTTACAATGAGATCTCATGACTGTAATTTTGATTTTTAACACATTTTATCAATGTATAAAATAAGTTGAGAGAGAATTAATGACCATGACTCTGTTTTAGTTGGGATTTTATTTGAAATGCAGCCACTACTGTGAAGTAGTGGATCCGCATCCACTTTATAAAGAGCAAAGCTCACATAATTATGGGAGAAGTTCAGGAATGAACAGGGTTCTATAATTTAAAAAAAAGTGCTAAACATAGAGCAAGAAGAAGCAGGGATAAACTAGGAACCACCACCCTCTCCCCATCTCCCTACACAGTATTTAGCCACACTGACACTCAAAGCACAGTGTTCCAAAGCCCCCTACCTTGCCCACATTTCTCTTTCGCTTAACGTCCTTAATCATGATCTAAACAGGGAAGGGGATTCTGAGAAACTTAGATTCAGCAGAGGCAGCTCACTCACACACAACTACTACAAGCTATTTTTAAATCATTACCTATTCACTCAATATTGAATTAGCTCTTACTGCTTACCAGGCCCCATTGCTGATCCTTTAGGATCCATTTCTAACCAAGAATGCTCTGTCTTCTCAAAGTTCAGTTATTTCAGGGAGAAAAGTATCAGAAGCAATGAAACAAAAAGCAAGAAGCATATGTGCAGGTAAAATTATGGGAGAGAATAATTGAAGTTCTTCCAATAGAGCTCACCAGGGAAGCGTTCCTAGGTAATGAAACATCTTAGCTTGTACCAGATGGATGGCAGATATGATGAAATGGGGGGATAAGGGAATACAATTCCCACTTAAAGTGCACCAAAATAAAGAGATCACGATGGTAACTTCGTTCAGGGAAAACCAAAATAATGTCAAGATGTCTAGGACTTATAAGAAAGGGGTAAATTAGTCTTTGACCAGAATGATAGTAGAATAAGACACATGCCTTGTGGACAATCAACCTAGGTTTAGTCCCCAGCACCACCTGGTCTCTGAGCAGTGCTGGAGACCCCAGTCTGGAGTCTCCCTGGTACCACTGGGTGGTCCTGTTAAGAAGCACCACATCCCTAGGGTCTCCCATGGAACTGCATGTGGGAATGGACCCCAGGCCCATGAGCAACTCTTGAAAGGCCCAACCCTCGCCAAATAAATAACAATTGGGAATGGTTACGCATAGATTTATTTTACTATTCTCTAACTCATTTGCTAGCAATTCACTTATCTGAGACTTCCCATTTTAAAAGTCCCTCTGATCTTAGATGAGAATAGATTTTAATTAGTTGTATTGTCTCCCTATGTTTTAGAAATAATTAAATATAATAGGAACTATATGTTACTTTAATTTCTCAATTTCAATGCATTTAAAAAGTATAATATAAACAAGAATATGTGTTTAAGTATTTTTTTTTTCTGACTACATCCTTTCAGCTTAAGCTTTATTTCTGGGTGGTAACTATTGTGATCTTTGTTTATACAGGAACTATACCTCAAAATTCTCTTGTATACTAATCTTCAAAGGGTTGAAGTTTGCTTAGAATTAGAGTACTGAAGAAACTCAAATTGTGCATTGCTTCCTCTGGTGATTATCTGATAGATCGTTTATAGTGATAATATATGCTGCACTATTTGTCACTGTAAAGATTCTGTGTTTTACCTTAGATCCAAATCAGTGTCATTAAAACTTAAATGTACAACAAGTGTAGAACTCCAAAATGCATACAAAATAAAAGCAAAGGCTTTTTTCCATATATCTGCCAATGATATAAAAGAGAAAAATACCAATAAATTAAAAAAAAAATCGGGCAAGTAAATTATAATTATACGAGAATATGCAGCACCTAAATAATGTAAAGATATCCAAAGATTGTCTTGTGCAGCACCCAATGCAAATGAAAGGGGAGTTTAATGTTTGTTTTAGTAAAAATAGATAGCATGGGAGGGGGCTATACTGGGGTTCTTGGTGGTGGAACATGTGCACAGGTGAAGGGATGGGTGTTGGATCATTGTATGACTGAGACTTAATCCTGAAAGCTTTGAAACTGTTCTCATGGTGATTCAATAATAATAAAAAAAAAAGATAGCCAATTTTAGGAGAGCATAAAAGACGCTACATACTAAAATAAAACATAAAACTAAAAATATTACTGTGATACCGGGATAGACATAGACAAGTTAATGTAAGATGTACAAAAAGAGACAAAATTTACTGGAGATTTGAGTATATCCTTTTGAGTTTGAATTAAAATATAATAAAATATTACTTCATGTCAACAAAAATGAATATTTTAATTTTGTGTTCATGAAGCAAGATTCATTTGTACTTAGAAACATTTACTTAGAGAAATCTGAGTGGGGAAAAGAGAGAACAAAAGACTCTTCCGAGTAGAAAAAGGTCTCCAGTAACTTTGGGGAAAAGGTTATATATAATTTCTCTCAATTGCTTTGGCCCAGAGTTTTTTGCATATAAGAAAGTTAGCCAGGGTGCTGTCACAGGGAAAGCCTTGGACTCTAGATGGTTCCTTCATATTCTTGTCATGTTCTTGGCTTGACCTTTGATTCTCCTGTAGCTTCTCCCTGTTCTGACAGGGACTCCTTGGCTCTGGGGGTGCCCAGCCTCACCCTCTCCCCAGAGTTTAGGATTTGCATCTCAAAGATATGTTATCATGCCTTTGAGCTACTTCAAGACTGGGCAATTTCTTCTTTCCCAAAGCTTATTATCAGAGCCCACCTTCCTCCCATCTATCCACCTGTAACAGGTACCCCATAGCGATTTCACCCTCTTTGTAAATCATTCCCCGGGCCCGATTACTACGAAGTTTATATGATATTTCACTGTAATATATTGGCACAGTGTGTACCCTTTATAGAAGACAGACCTTCTCATATGTGCCCTTAAAGAAAAATGATTACTTTTTAATTGGTGCAGGGTTGTAACATGATGTAAACTATAATGGGCAACACATATATTGCAGTTTATATAATTCTGGTAAATTTGAATTAACATAAAAATTGAAAACATACATATACTTTCCTACCAAGCTGATGGTCAAGATAACATGCAAAACTTTCCACATATGCATAGAAATGGTGGCAGGAGGAAATATAATAGCCCAAATTTGAACCTCATAGATAAAGATCACAAGAATAAAAGGCACAACTTGCTTCTCACCTTGCCAGGAACAGTCGTATGGCCCTGCATTAACTTCTAGAAGCATTTTGGTTTGAGTGTCTCTAGTAATAGTAAACAGGAACTAGAAGATCATAAACTTTTAATGCACCTGGCCCTGGTCTAAGTGCTTGAAAGTTGAGAAAATAGAATTAAGAGTAAGTCTCAAGCACACCTAAGGAAAGGAATCGAGACCCTGGACATTTTTTTACTCACTTTGATGAGTGATACACTGCTATATCTCCTTTCAGGAGTAAAGTATTTATTCCAGTTGTTATTTGTGAGAGTTAGACAATTATTCGCTTGGAAATTGTCTCAGCTTTGAAGAGTTGCCTCACCAAAGCCATGCCCTATTCTCCGGGTAGCCAGTATCTGATGACGGACTGGCAGGGAATAAAGTCCAGGCCTTTGTTTCCTCAATAGGAAATAACTATAATGTGTAATTCCAGGTCTGAGGCCACACATGGGGTCAGCTGAAACATTCATTGTAATTGCATCATATTTCAACCTCTCCTACTGTCAAATCAAAATTCCTTTCATTTTCTTCCATGAGTGTTAATCTCCAAATCACTTTTTAACAAGGACCAGAACACAGAACTGTTTCTTAGTCTACTTTTCAGAGAAGCAGTCTGTGACATGCATGCTTTGTGAAAGAGGAACTGGCAATACTCTGCCTCATGGAAATGAAGGGCCCACAGCCCTTGGTAAAAGACTTCTGTGCTTCTCTGTTCATTGCAGCGTTAGTCACAATAGCCAAAGCCTGGATATAACCCAAGTATCTAAGAACGGATGACTGGGTAAAGAAACCATGAAATACTACTTGGCTATGAGAAAACACAAAATCTTATAGCTTGCTGCCACATGTGGATCTGGTGAGCACCTTGCTGAAGTTAATTAGAAGAGGCGTAGAAATGGAATGATCTCTGTCGTAGGTGGGTAAGACAAAGAGAACCACAGTAAAGGAATAACAAATGGCAAAAACACCCAACACTGAAAACTGTTCTACAGAACTGAGACGACCATGGTAGATGGAGGGAGAGTCTTTTGAGTGGTATACTCTGGAGGGAGGGCATTCTTAGAACACTGTATGTGTGAAACCCTGACATGAACGGTATTATAAATCACTGTGCCTAAAATAAAAAAACAACAACTTTGGAGTGAAAATTAGGCTTGTGGTCCATTTTATTTTTTTGCTTTTTGGGTCACACCCAGCGATGCTCAGGGGTTACTCCTGGCTCTGCACTCAGGAATTACTCCTGGTGGTGCTCAGGGGACCATATGGGAGCTGGGAATTAAACCCACATCGGTCTCGTGCAAGGCAAACGCCCTACTGGCTGTGCTATCGCTCCAGCTCCAGGATTGTGGAGTTTTTTTGTTTTTGTTTTTGTTTTTTTTTTTTTGCTTTTTGGGTCACACCCGGCAATGCACAGGGGTTACTCCAGGCTCTGCACTCAGGAATTACCCTTGGCAATGCTCAGGGGACCATATGGGAAGCTGGGATTCGAACCCGGGTTGGCCGCGTGCAAGGCAAACGCTCTACCCGCTGTGCTATCGCTCCAGCCCCAGGATTGTGGTTCTTAATAGAAAATTGGGAACCCCTTTTAAGCTTCTCTCAAGGTTTTTTTTTTTGTTGCGATCTTCTTGATTGCTTTTTAAGTCACCTGAGGAGCTCTGGGGGTGATTTCATAATTTATTGGTAAAATATTAAATGATAGCCTATATGCAGTGGAAGAAAGCAATTTTATCTGAATCATTTTAATATGGTACCAAGATGCCTCCTACTTTAAGCTTATAATGACTCCTGGGGCACCATTCCTCTCCATCTGTGGCCCCAGAACGGCAGACAGACAGGCTGTGTGCCCACAGTCTGCCCACAACACTCCCTTTATAGGAGGGTCAAACAGGAACTGGTCAAAGCACTTTGGTGATTTAGCTGCCGAAGAAGAGCTTCTTGATTCATTTTTAGAACCTGTGGGTTAGATTTGGTGACTCGTCCACCAATTTCAGGGTTCTCAGTCTACTTACTTCCTGAAGCCTCATTCCTTAGGATGTGAATTAGCACACACTTACAGCTGAGTAGTTCACCATCTTCTTCCTGCCAGTAGAACTGAGATGCCAGGGAGGACAGTCTCTGTTTATTTTGGGACCAAACTTGTCATTTTTCTGTGTTGTTGTTGTTGTTGTTTTTTCTGGAGGAAATGGGTAGGGGGATCGGGGTGTTGTGCATGCCCGGCATATACCTGGTTTTGTACTCAGTAATTATTCTTTTGAATAAACCACTTTCAAAAAACTAACACTGGTTCACGACTATATGTAGGTTTCAGTATGCAGCATTATGTTTTGATATCTGCACATGCTGTCAATAATAAAAGTCTAGTTCCAATCTACTATTCTTTTTGCCTGTTTTATTCATTGTTAAATCTCCTTTTGGTGATCACTATTTCATTGTCAAAATCTAAGGGTTTGCTTGTTTTTGTCTCATTTATTTAGGTCTTTATTTTCTATGTGTAGTAGAGACATAAAGGTATTTGTTCTTCTTTTACTTGCTTCACTTACCATTTATCCTTTTAAGGTCAATACTTCTCATTAAAAAATGGCAAGATGTACTCCATTTTAATAATGAAAAGTATTTCATTGTGTATTTATACCACATATTCTTTATCTGGTCACACACTGATGGGAATTAGGTTGTTTCCAGATGCTGGTTATTGTGAATTGTGCTGCTGTGAACATTGGGCTTTATATGTCTTTTTCAAATTAAGGGGTACAGCATTACCACATCAAACCCTCCAGCACAGTGCCAGTGTCCTGTCTCCATTATCCCTGGGTCTTTTCTGGCCCATTCCCTTGGTAACCTCTGTTCTGTTCTCATAGTCTAAGGGCTTTTTTTTTATTTAATTACACATTGTCCAATCTCTTTGTGTACTATAAGTAAGATCATTCAGTGTTTAATCTTCCACTTTCGACTCATTTCACTTATCATGACACCTTCTAATTTTATTCATGTTACAGCAAAATATAATTTTATCTTTTCTCATAGCTGAATGGTAGTACATTTAGCATATATTGCACACTTCTGATTTGTCCAATTATCTGTAATCCACACTTGGATCCATATTGTTTCCATATCTTTACTATTATAAATAGATGTACATAGTATAAGTATGTGTATATATTTGAAATCTGATTTTTTATATTTAGGAGAGTAATTTTTGGTTATACAGTCATTTAAATTTTTTTTTGTGGAACTTATTTATAAAGATGTGAGGGAAAGAAAGAGAGAGGTATGTATTGGAGAGATAACATGGGTTTTTCCAAAATGGAAGTAAGGTAAAATTAAAGAAATTATTTTTCACACATAAATATTATCTCTAGAGGTATAAGTCCTTTTACATTGTGTTCAAACTTTAAATACTGCGTTTAGCGGGTAGGGCATTTGCCTTACATACGTCCGACCTGGGTTATATTCCTCTGTCCTTCTTGGAGAGACTGGCAAGCTACCGAGAGTATCCCGCCCGCACAACAGAGCCTGGCAAGCTACCCATGGCATATTCCATATGCCCAAAACAGTAATAAGTCCCACAAAGGAGATGCTACTGGTGCCCACTCGAGCAAATCAATGAACAGTGGGACGACAGTGCTACAGTGCTACAGTGTTAAAGTTACACAACAGCTCTAAATCCGGTCTCTGACTCCACAGCCCCTCACTTATTTTAAACTTTGCCATAATCTTCTAGATTTAACTAAGAGCATGTTTCCTAATGTAATATATCAAACCCATTTATATAGGTTTTTTTTCATATATTTAATGTTTAATGTAATTTATACATTAGATTAATGTGCACAACATAATGATTTAATATTTGTACATTGTTAAATGATCACCACAATGTCTAGTTAATATCCATCCCTTACATATTAATTGTATTTCTTCTGGTGAAAAAAAAATTAATTAACAATGTTCAGTGGAGATTAGGGTTGAGATGATGAGGTGAGATGCAGCCAGGACCACTCCCAGTAAAACTCAACCCAGCACTGATGTAGTTCAGTTCTCAGGACCACCCGAAGCCCTGTGCTGTTAGAGCCTAGACGGACTGGGGACCAGCAGTGTGGGGCAGGGGGTGGCTGGTGATGCTGAGAATCATTTTATGTATATCCTGACAATGCCATCTTTTAAAAATGTGTTCATGTTGATCCACTTATATGCAAATTTCATGACTTCATGTTTTCTAACAGATGCATAGTATTCCATTGTGTAGATGTACCAAAGTTTCTTAAACCAGTCATCTGTTTTTGGGCACTCCGGTTTTTTCCAGATTGTGGCTATTGTAAACAGTGCTGAAATGAACATAGAAATGCAGATGTCATTTCTACTATACCGTTTTGCCTCTCCGGGTTATACTCCCAGGAGTGGTATTGCTGGGTCAAATGGGAGCTCAATTTCTAATTTTTTGAGAATCATCCATATTGTTTTCCCAAAGGGCTGAACCAGTCGGCATTCCCACCAGCAGTGAAGGAGAATCCCTTTCTCCCCACATCCACGCCAACACTGCTTGCTTTTGTTTTTTAGGATGTGGGCCAGTCTCTGTGGTGTGAGATGATATTTCATTGTTGTTTTGATCTGCATCTCCATGATGATTAGTGATGTCGAGCATTTTCTCATGTGCCTCTCAGCCATTTGGATTTCTTCTATGGGAAAGTTTCTGTTCATTTCATCACCCCATTTTTTGATCGGGTCGGCAGTTTTCTTCTTGTGGAGTTCAACCAGTGCATTGTATATCCTTGATATCAACCCTTTGTCAAATGGGTACTGGGTAAATATCCTTTCCCACTCTGTTTGTATGTAAGTGGATCAACATGGAAAGTATCATGTTGAGTGAAATGAGTCAGAAAGAAAGAGACAGACATAGCAAGATTGCACTCGTATGTGGAATATAAAGTAGCAGAGAGGTACGAGCTTGCAATGAAGCAACTTCTGGCAGAAATTTCTATGGACTTAGTTACTAAAATACTAACATACAGAAATCCAAAACCGCACAGCCACTATTGAGGCCGCACAACCTCATATCTCTTCATTCTCAGCAATGGAAAACAAATTATCAAATGCTTCCTTTTCAGCAGGTCCAACTTTGCGGGCGAGGGGGAAACTCCAAACAATAATAGTGAGTATTTTGTTGAAATATTGAATGTAATCAAAGTAAAGTGAAATTTATCAGCTACATAGGTGGGGTGGGGGGCTGGGAGGGTGGGGGGTGGGAGGGAGTATACTGTGAGTGATTCTTGGTGGTGGAATATGTGCACTGGTGAAGGGATGGGTGTTCGAGCATTGTGTAACTGAGACTTAAGCCTGAAAGCTTTGTAACTTTCCACATGGTGATTCAATAAAAAAAAAAAATAAGTCTGTGCAAAATATAAAAGAAAAAGTGTTTATATCCGCCACTTTCCTTCTTCCTCTTCCCCTTTTCTGCTTCACTTCCCCTTTCCTACTTTGATTCCCTTCCTCTTCCTTAACTCCTTCCACTTCCCCTTCCCAGGCTCAGGGGAACTCTGTACTTAGGGATCACTTCCAGTGATTCTTGGAGACCATGTGGTGCTTGGTCTCAAGCCTCCCATATACAAAGCACATGCTCAATTCCTTGAACTATTTCTCCAGCTCCTAAAATATTATTTCTTTATTCTTCTCTATATATCTATATATCCAGATTACTTCTAATAATCTTGCATTATCATAACTGCAAATAATTTATAATTTAACAGTGCAAAAATGAATATTCAGTTTTATATATTTATTCATTATATTTACTAATTTATTACTATGCCTATGTTTTTGTGATGTACTATACTTTACTTTTTTGTTGCTATTAGGGTGAGTTGATATATTTTTAGATCACTGAGATAATATGGGGAGTGAAATTATAATCTACTCTTAAATTAAACCAAATATTTATTGTTAGACTACACCTTAAAGAAAGAATTTAGAATTAAGTACATGGAGAATCAGAACACAGACTGTCATCTCGTTGCTCACCAATTTGCTCGAGCAGGCACCAGTAACGTCTCCATTGTGAGAGTTGTTGTTACTGTGTTTGGCATATCGAATACACCATGGGTAGCTTGCCAGGCTCTGCCGTGCGGGTGGGATACTCTTAGCAGCTTGCCGGGCTCTCCGAGAGGGCAGAGGAATTGAACCCAGGTTGGCCGCATGCAAGCCAAACGCCCTACCCCCTGGGCTTTCACTGCAGCCCAGCACACACAAAGTAGGAAAAAAAAAAAACAGTGCAAGTATGTTTGTACAAAGTTAAAAATCTTGGAATAGTGAGAATTTGGGGGAATATTTCTGAAAAAAAGTAACCATCCAAATGAAACAATTTTGTCTGGGATGCAAATTTGTAAACATAGTCATTATATGAAGTGAGAAGAGCATGAGTCTTTGTTTGCTTTGATATTATTTTTAACACATTGAAATATTCCAGTAAATGATTTAAATTGCAATTTAGGAACCAACTGAGTTGACAAAGTAAATATGACACTTTGATGCCATTTGAGGATATTGGCATGTTATAAAAGAAATTGTCTTATTGCATAGACGGTGTTCTGGATCAGGCTGGATCTCTTTTTCTCCTTTTTCCTCCCTGGATGGAGATCTTTGCCACCAGGTTCAGAACACTCTCTTGCCAACTCTAACACTGAAATTAATTTAAATGGTTCAATGGATAAAATTCTTCAAGGTAATTGAGAATATACAACTTGTTACCGTAAAAGAATATGCTTGTACAGACGATTAAAAGTGAAATACACAATGCCTCACACTGATTTGAAACTTTTCACAAATAATTTAGAACCATTGCCAAAAGTCATATCAATTCATGTTTCTCTTTGATTATATTGTCAGGCCAATCTTACTTGAATATTTTTAAAACGAGAGAACTCTCAATCCTTTGATTTTTTTTAACCTGAAGGCATAGGTGTATTTCAGCATTCAAATAACACCATAAAATTATATGTAAAAATTGATATATGTTGGTAAGTTTCCATATCTTAATAAAATCCTTAAGTAAATGTTTTAAATGAACCACTACACACATAAACTAGTTCCATATTCAAATAGCACAAACAATTGAAAAAAACAGATACAGAGTGCTCTCATAATAATAATTTCTACTGTTCTATCTAAAACATTCTCTGGGACAACAGACAATATGTTCAGTTGCATTCTGATTATAATCATTTTAATATAATAAATGAATCACTAATGTATTTCGAAATATTCTCCCCTTAAAACATTTCTTTTTGTTTGTTTCCTGGGTCATACCCAACGATGCTCAGTGGTTACTCCTGCATCTGCACTCAGGGCTGGAATTACTCCTAGAGATGCTCAGGGGACTATATGCTGTGCTGGGGATTGAACCTGGGTCAGCCGCAAACAAAGCAAATGCCCTACCCACTGGCCTATTGCTCTGGTTCCCAAAACACCCTCATTTCCATGGTTCTACATCATGTCTTCTCTTTTTTATACATACTACAATTAATGCTTCATACAGTTCCCATGTTGTGCTTTCTTTTTTCTTCTTTTTTTTGGGGGGGTGGCTTTTGGGGTCACAGCCGCGGTGCACAGGGGTTACTCCTGGCTTTACACTCAGGAAATACTCCTTTTGGTGCTCGGGGGAACATATGGGATGCTGGGAATCGAACCCAGGTTGGACGTGTGCAAGGCAAAAGCCCTACCCACTGTACTATAGCTCCAGCCCTCCCAGTTGTGTTTTCACGTGATCCTAACCCCAGGCACCAAATAAGATTACTTCTTCTATTCTGTAATCTACCCTCTCTCTCTCTCCCTCCCTCTCCCCTATACCTCCTCTCTATACTGTCACTGTCATCCCGTTGCTCATCGATTTGTTTGAGCGGGCACCAGTAACGTCTCTCATTAAGAGACTTACTGTTACTGTTGTTGGCATATCCAATACACACCGGTAGCTTGCCAGGCTCTACCGCGGGGGCTTGATACTCTCGGTAGCTTGCTGGGCTCTCCGAGAGGGGTGGAGGAATCGAACTCGGGTCGGCCGCGTGAAAGGCGAATGCCCAACCACTGTGCTATCGCTCCAGCTCCTCTCTATACTACATACATATATACATACATGCATCTGACTTTCTGTTTTAGTGGTGTAATTCGGTGCCTCTTCAAAATAAGTTCTCTACCACAACCATTCACCAAAGTACTAGTATTTCTTCACCACCATCCTTAGGACTCTCTCCCCCATTTGTTCTCCTCTTCACCAGTAACCTCAACTCGGCTTGAGTAGATGAACTTATTATTTGGTTTTATCTGTTCCCAGAGTTGCTTCTCTGTAGTCCTCTTCTGATCGGCAAAATTGACTTATTTATCTTTCCCCTTCTTATTAACCTCTTTACCCTTTGTTTATTTGCTCTCAAAGTGTTCTGGTGTTCGGAAGCCCTGGACCATCTCTAAGTCCCAATAAACTGTTTATTTTTTAGAGGGAGCATAACAAATGGTTACCTCTTAGTAACCAAATGGTTTCCTCTTTATAACTTTCTTGCATGTTTGGGTATCATAATAGCTACAATTGTATAATATACACTGACACTGTGGACTGGAGTGGTAGCACAGTGGTAGGGCGTTTGCCTTGCACTCGGTCAACCTGGGTTCGATTCCTCCGCCCCTCTCCGAGAGTCCGGCAAGCTACTTGGAGTATCCCGCCCGCTCGGGGACAGAGCCTGGCAAGCTCCCCATGGCGTTTTCAACATGCCAAAAACAGTAACAAGACTCACAATGGAGACGTTACTGGTGCCCGCTCGAGCAACGGGATGACAGTGACAGTGACACTGACACTGACATTGTACACTGCAGTTCCTAAAGCAAACCCCATATCTACTACATCTGTATCTCATATCTTTAGTACATTTGTTTCTTTGGTCTCACTTGTAAAGAATTCTTGTGCTTGCTTTGTTCATTTCACTTCAAGTCAATTTCTCTATTTAATTACACCAGTGATATCTTAACAACTCTTCTAAATTTTCTGTCTTGGAATATAAAGAAGCACAAGTCATTTAGATGTAAAAAGCTAAAGTGTGTATATTCTATCATTTACTACTTGTATGATCTTGGTCAATTAAGTTAATTTGAAGCATCAACTTTAATCAACAAAAAGGGACTATCAGCTTTTAACTCATGATGGCATAAGAATTAGATATATTTCCCATGTAATTTTCTTGGGTAGGTTTGTTTGCTCTCTTCTTTACCAATATTCATTTTTATCAGTTTTTCCATTATTATAATATTATATACATGTAAAAAGCATAGGTAGGTAATAGATTCTTACCATATTCTTGAGCATTATATCATATGCATCGCTCTATCCTTCAACTACTAATTTCCTTTGATTTTGCCGTTAGTTCTTTAGTTTGCCTTTAGTTAACTTTATGACATTTTTGTTGTTGTTGTTACTAAAGCACCACACAAAACCGTCCATTTAACAAGGGATAAAAGGTTAATACACAAGATAGATAAAGTATTAACAAAATTTAACATGTAAAAAACAGTCAATTCCATCCAACAAAGAGATGAACGAAAACTTTTTTAAGGAAGACATACAGATATAGGCATATCAATGGGTATATCAAAAAATGCTTGCTTCCTTGATCATCAGGGAAATGCATTTGAAACAAAGTAAGATATCACTTCATACAGTGAGTTTGGCACACATCAAAATATTGGAAACAATCAATGCTGGTAAGATGTGAGGAAAAAGGAATCCTCATTCACTGAAAAATAACCAAAATATTTACATCAGAGTATGGTTAAATGTATAGTTGGCATTTAATGGAAACATTTAAATTCTGGATAGCCTTAGCGGGGAAAAACATATTCATGGTTCTCATAAAATCAATAATTTCCTTCATATCTGTTGCTACAAACTTTAGAAAATCTTTGATCATGTACACTGTTGCTAGTGACTTATGCTAATAGAAATCTAATAATTTAGTCTGTATACAACTTAATGTAGAAGTTAATTTTACAAAATAACATCTAAACCTGTGAATGATTTTAGTTGGTGACTAAATAGGTGTTTGAAATATTATACATATAGAAATTTAAAAAAAATTTATGTTGATTTTTCTACTTATACCTGTGAAATAGACTTCTAACATTTTTATGCTTAGTCTAACTCTTTGTGATAATCTTGCACGCAGCCGACCTGGGTTCGATCTGTACACCCCACTCGGAGAGCCCTACAAGCTACCTAGAGTATCTTGCCCATATGGCAGAGCCTGACAAGCTGGTGGTGTATTCAATATGCCAAAACAGTAACAAGTCTCACAATGGAGATGTTACTGGTGCCCAGTCGAACAAATCAATAAGCAACGAGATGACAGTGATACAGTGATAAATGGGATTCATATTTAATCAATAAGACATTGATTATATAGGCGTTAAAAAAGATAAGAGGAAATGTCTATTGATTCCTAATATTCGCTGTGACACTTGAATATAATGAAACTTTTACAAGGAAAAAGTCATATCATTTTCTTAGTGTAGGTAGGTATTATAATGGAAAATTGTTCTATCATCATGAAAACTGCATAAGGACCATGGCTTCTCTTGAATACCTTGCAAAGTGGTTTTAATAATTATTAACAATTTTAAAGTAATACTTCAAGGGGCTGGAGCAATAGCACAGCGGGTAGGGCATTTGCCTTGCACGCGGCCGACCCGGGTTCAATTCCCAGCATCCCACATGGTCCCCTGAGCATCGCCAGGGGTGATTCCTGAGTGCAGAGCCAGGAGCAACCCCTATGCATTGCCGGGTATGACCCAAAAAGCAAAAAAAATAAAAATAAAAATAAATAAAGTAATACTTCAATAGCCTGGGTGAAAGTAAAAGATATATATGAAATTAATAAAAAAATTTAATTAGTAGGCAAGATTCTGTAAAATTTTAATCACTGTATAATAGTAGTTGTTTTGAAATTTAATATTTAAGGAATATGTTTCATAAAGAACAAGAAGATAGACAACAAAAACTTATTTGCGACACTCTAATCTTCTGTGTGCAAGAAAAAGTAAGCCTACTTGAAAGGATTCAGGGGGAAATGATTGAGACTTGCTGTCTGTCCTATAATCATAAGAAAAACTTTTACATGGATTACCAATATGATCCATTCAATTTGAGGTATTTTATTTAACTCGGATATTTAGACATAATACTTCAAGTGAGCAGGAGAAAACTATCACATTATACAAAACAGAAGTATTATTTTGGATAGTGGAGTATAATATGCAGTATCCAAATAACATAATTTTCCTTGTTACAATAAAATAATGAAATAAAAAGGCAATTAATAGGCCAACTTAATAATAAATAAAATGACATGGTACAGAATATGGAATATGATTGGCATTTCCATAAAAATCATGCAACTTTAGGTGAGACACTCAAGCTGTACCTTATGTCACCTATAGAATATGATAATAATATGCTTCATATATTGGGGCCAAAAGATATTATAGTGAATTGGGTGCTTGCCTTTCACACAGCTGACCTGGGTTTGCTCATTGGCACCCAGTTGGGTCCCCCAAGCCATACCGGGAGTGATCCCTGGACACAGAGTCACGAGTAAGCACCGCTGGAAGTGACCCTTAACTATCAACAATAATATGCTCATGTAACTGACGAAACATGGAAAATATCTATTACTTTTATTCAGTATACATTTTGTCTTACTCCAAATCACAAGATCCTAATGCTCAAGTTTTCTTCTGATTATCATCTACCATCATTTTTAGCCTATTTTTATCCTCTTTAGTATAGTGGAAGAATGTGACTCCCCCTGGACAATCAGATTTTCATTTCCATGATCATGGGATTTGATAAGAGATACTGGCTTTGTCCAGCCAAAAAAAAATAATACAACGAAAATTTGCCTGGATTGTTGGGAGGGAGAGGAAGTTTCTATCCCATGGTACTGAAACTGAGAATAAAGGACTGAAACTGTTGGAAACATTCTTGCAGGAAGCTTAAGAACTCAAATAATATGGGCAGTGAACAAAACATAAGGGTAGGAAGAGACCAGGGGGCCATTGTCTTAACCCCTGAATTCAGTTGTCTGGAAAACAAGCTCTCCCCTTATACTTTGTTACTTAGACTAATAAATTCTTTGTTTGTGGGGAATGGTTTAGCACAAGCTGTTTTGAGTTGTGTCTTTTGACACCTGAAAGAGAAACGATGCTAATGATATGATATCTATCTATCTATCTATCTATCTATCTATCTATCTATCTATCTATATCTATCTATCTATCTAACTATCATCTATTTACCCATACATCTCTGTGTGTCTCCTGTTATATAATGGTGCTCAGGTATATAACTAACACTTCCATACTGGTGCATGAGTATATAACTAACGTCATACTTCTTGTACATTCATTATATTCTTGATAGTTATTTGGTTGGAATTAATGCTAATATCTTCATCCTCACGACCTTATCAGGCAAAATTCATGATAATATCATAATTATGACTACATAATATTATGGGCTGGAGCGATAGCACAGCAGTTGGGCATTTGCCTTTCATGCAGCTGACCCGAGTTCGATTCCTCCGCCCCTCTCAAAGAGCATGGCAAGCTATGAAGAGTATCGAGCCCACGCGGCAGAGCCTGGCAAGCTACCCGTGTGTATTGGATATGCCAAAAACAGCAACAATAAGTCTCTCAATGAGAGACGTTACTGGTGCCCGCTCGGACAAATTGATGAACAACAGGATCACAGTGACAGTGACATAATAATATCAAAGTTTATGTCTTTATTTTAAAATGTTTCTGTAAGCCAGGAATTTTGGAGCGTTGTATTTAATTGCTTCCCACTCATGGTCTCTTGTGAATTTTCAGTCAAATTACCATTTGGGACTACAAACATCTGACACCCTGACCGGGAACTAGAAGATTCACTTTCAAGATGAATGTGTGAGTAAACTCTAGAGCCAGACTCAAGCTTCAATATATTTTATACTCGAGTACTAGAGGTGCCATTATGTCAAACATCATCCTATTTTTTATACAAATGGTCCTAATTAAGAATGGAACGGGGACTACACAAGGATAAGGCTAATAGGAGGTCCTCTCTGTTCACCATCTTGGAAGTTGGTTTAGAACAGTGTTTCCCAGACTGAGTGACGCTGCCCTCAGGGTAGGCACTGGAATGACCTAAGGGTCAGTAGTAGCCTCTGGCGCAGTTGGTAGGTGCTTCTGTTGTTCACCTTAAAAATACAGATCTTTGGAAGGTAGAAAAGACGGGTATGAATTTTTTTTGTCTGAAAAGAGGCAATAGGTCAAATAAATTTTCAAACATCAACCTTAGAATATTAAAATATTTAAATTACTTTAAAATTTTTAAGTAATTTAAATATTTAACTATTTTGTCCAAAGTCACACAGCTGTTAAGCGATGGAGCAAGAGTTGGGACCAAGTACATCTTATTCTGGAACCTGTTCTCTTAACCACAGACAAGCTTGTTAATGAACTGTCTCAGGCATGATGACTTAATTATAGTTTATTTAGTCATCATTTTCTTTGATAAGTAGACATAATACCAGACTATAAAAACTAGAAAACTTATTTAATGTCTGTCTATCATTCTAGCAATGAAACTTTTTTATTAGATAACATAACAATAATAGTGTTAACATTTATGATTTCATGTGCACCTTTCCATCACTAAAACACCATAAACCCTCCACAATTGTCATATGCTACACCTGTTATGCCTATTTATTTACTGTACTCTCTCTGCCAAGTGTTTGGTAATTTCAGTTTTGCAATTCAAGTTGAAGGGTTTGTCATCATTTAGTAATGTTTAGTGTTTGTTTTTTTTTTTTATCTATATAGCCCAGAGGAGTGAGATCATCTGGCATCTGTCTTTCCTTTGATTTACTTTGCTTCCCATGAAATCCATTGGTACTCATTGCTAATTCACTTCCATACGGGTTGCAGAGAATTGCAAGATTTAATCTTTGCTTACAGCTGCATAATATTCCAACACAATTTATTTACCCATATTACTGTAATTGGATATTTGAATTGTTTACATGTTCTGGCTATTGTACTAAGTGCTAAAATGAATGCAGGTGTACATATATAGTTTTGAATTAAAGTTCTTGAGATTCAATGGGTAGATGCAAAGATGTGGAATCACTGAGTCTTTGGGGATTGAAGGAAGGTCTGCTGTATGGAAGATGAGCTCCCTACCTGATGTACTCACGCCAGCCCTGATTGCTCTTATAATAATGACATGATATGTGACATTAGTTCATTTGCATATTGAAACTCCCTAGTATCACTGGAATGAATAGCATTTGATTGTGTTGTATGAGCTTTTTGATATATTGTTGGATTCAGTTTGCTAAGATTTTGTGGAAGATTTTTGCATTGGTGTTCATTAAGGATATCAGCCTATAATTTTAATTTTTAGTAACGTATATTCTGCATTTAGTATTAGGATAATGTTAGTATCATAGAATCTGTTGTAGAAGTTTCATATTTCTTTAGTATTTTGCAGAAGCTTGAGTAGTAGTGTATTTCTCAAGGATTTAGTAAAACTTCCTAGTGAACCTATCTGGACCTGGGGTTTTGTTTTCAGGGACAATTTTAATCATTGTCTAAAACTCACTACATATAACTAGTCTATTCAGATTTTCTTCCTCCTTATGATTCATTCTTGGGAGATTGTATGATTCTAAGAATTCATCAGTTATCCATACTAACCTTTTATGAGTTTTTGTATTTCTGAGATGTTTACACTAATTTCTCCCCATTGTCTCTGATCTATTTTCTTCTTCCCCATCCCCCCATTAACTTACCTAAGGGTTTAATCAATCTTGTTTATTATTTGCAAAACAAGCTTCTGGTTTCAGTGGCCTTTGTTTTGTTTTCTTGGTTATATGTCATTGATATCTGTTCTACTTTTTATTATTATCTTTCTTCTATTTTATGTCAGATTCCTTTGTTGATTCTTTTCCAGTTTATCAAGGTTATTGATTTGCAACTTTTCTGTTTGCGGATGTAAGCTTTTATTGCCATGAATGTCCCCCTCAGTATTGCATTGGCTGTGTCCCCTTTGGCTCAGACAACTTTCATTTTCCTTCCCATTCATTTTTTAATTAATTAATTTATTTTTTATTATTGAATCTCCGTGAGAACAGTTACAAAGCTTTCAGGTCTAAGTCTCAGTCATACAATGATCAAACACCCATCCCTTCACCAGTGCATATTTTCTACCACCAGAAACCCCAGTAAACCTCCCATCCCACCCCTCTCTGTGTGGCTGATGATTTTCACTTTATTCTCTCTTTACTTTGATTACATTCAATATTCCGACAGAAAATTCACTATTATTATTTGGAATTTCCCCCCAACTCTCAGACCTGCTGAAAAGGCATCATTTGATAATTTGTTTTCCATTGCTGTGAATGAGGATCATATGAGGTCACGCGGCTTGCTGTTGTGGCCACGTAGTTTTGGATTTCTGGCATTTTAGTATTAAGTCCAGAGAAATTTCTGCCAGCAGCTGCGTCACTGCCAGCTCGCACCTCTGCCTAATGGGCTTCAAAAGATGGCGGTAGCAACGCTGCCACTGCTGAAAGAAAGGCCAAGGGACAAAAAAGCCTTTCCCCTCCCGGGGCAGCACGGGGCCATAGCTTAGTTCACAGTCTAGAGGCATTTCTGCAAGAAACCACTGGGTTCCGAAATTGGTTTGTGTGCCTCTGGGATCATGGCCATTCAGGAGCAGAGGAGCCATTTGTGGGCCCCCATTCATTTTGAAGTCTTTTTATTTCTTCTTTGATTTTCTTTTTTTTTGACATAATTTTATGTAACTGTGTACATTCAGTTTCCAATTTTCAAGATTTTTCCAGCTTTCTTCTAGTGATTAATTCTACTTTCATACCATTGTGGTGTAAAAAATGCTTTATTTGTATTTCCATAGCATTATGAGCACTTGAATTATGTTCAATTGTTTGGTCTACCTTAGATAAACTTTCTTGTGCACTGGAGAATATGTAATTGGCTGTGTCTGGGGGTGAGAGTGTTGGAGAATCCTCTGCTTATCTATTAATCTCTGTTCTTCCAACTCCCAACATCAGGCTCCTGATTCTTTATTGATGAAATTTTATTTTAAAATTTAATTTAAAATAAATTAAAAGTTAAGATTTTAAATACAGGGGCTGGAGCGATAGCACAGCGGGTAGGGCATTTGTCTTGCACTCTGCCGACACGGGTTCGAACCCCAGCATCCCATATGGTCCCCTGAGCACTACCAGGGGTGATTCCTGAGTGCATGAGCCAGGAGTGACCCCTGTGCATTGCCGGGTTTGACCCAAAAAGCAAAAAAAAAATTTTTTTGAAATACATAAAAAATTTAAAATAAATATGACACAAATATTGAAATTTTTAACAGATGTGGTTGATAAATTCAATGATGGTAGTTGGGTGTTAAAGTACCCCTCTGCTACTTTATGGCTTTCAATGTGCCTGCACAGAATTTATTATTGATTTTTAAACTTTGATTTATGGCTGGAGCAATAGCACAGCGGGTAGGGCATTTGCCTTGCATGCAGCTGACCCAGGTTCGATTCCTCTGCCCTTCTCGGAGAGCCTGGCAAGCTACCAAGATTATCTTGCCCACTCAGCAGAGCGTGGCAAGTTACACGTGGTGTATTTGATATGCCAAAAACAGTAATAACAAGTCTCACAATGGAGACGTTACTGGTGCCCACTTGAGCAAATGGATGAGCAATGGGATGACAGTGACAGTGATATAGTAATAAACTTTATTGATTTATAAACTTTCCTGATACTTGATTTGGACACTGTGTCATGTGTGTTAATAAGAATAAGGTTCTTCAGAAACTTTACCAAGGAAGAAATACGAATGGCCAAAAGGCACATGAAAAAGTGCTCTGCATCACTAATCATCAGAGAGATGCAGATCAAAACAACCATGAGATACCACCTCACACCACAGAGACTAGCACACATCCAAAAGAACAAAAGCAACCGCTGTTGGAGAGGATGTGGGGAGAAAGGGACCCTTCTTCACTGCTGGTGGGAATGCCGACTGGTTCAGCCCTTCTGGAAAACAATTTGGACGATTCTCAAAAAATTAGATATTGAATTCCCATTTGACCCAGCAATACCACTGCTGGGAATATATCCCAGAGAGGCAAAAAAGTACAATCGAAACAACATCTGCACATGTATGTTCATCGCAGCACTGTTTACAATAGCCAGAATCTGGAAAAAACCCGAATGCCCCAAAACGGATGACTGGTTGAGGAAACTTTGGTACATCTATACAATGGAATACTATGCAGCTGTTAGAAAAAAGGAAGTCAAGAATTTTGTAGTTAAGTGGATGGGCATGAAAAGTTTCATGCTGAGTGAAATGAGTCAGAAAGAGAGAGACAGACATATAAAGACTGCACTCATCTATGGTATATAGAATATCAGAGTGGGAGACTAATACCCAAGAACTGTAGAAATAAGTACCAGGAGGTTGACCCCATGGCTTTGAGGCTGGCCTCACGTTCCGGGGAAAGGGCAACTCAGAGAAGCGATCACCAACTACATTGTAGTCGAAGGCCATGTGGGGGAAGGGAGTTGCGGGCTGAATGAGGGCTAGAGACTGAGCACAGAGGCCACTCAACACCTTTATTGCAAACCACAACAGCTAATTAGAGAGAGAGAACAGAAGGGAATGCCCTGCCACAGTGGCAGGGTGGGGTGGGGGGGGGAGATGGGATTGGGGAGGGTGGGAGGGACGCTGGGTTTACGGGTGGTGGAGAATGGGCACTGGTGAAGGGATGGGTTCCCGAACTTTGTATGAGGGAAGTATAAGCACAAAAGTGTATAAATCTGTAACTGTACCCTCATGGTGATTCTCTAATTAAAAATAAATAAATTATATATAAAAAAAATAAGGTTCTTTGGCTGGAGTGATAGTACAGTGGGTCCAGCATTTTCCTTGCACGTGGCCGGCCTAGGTTCGATTCCTGGTATCACATATGGTCCCTCAAGCATCTACAGGAGTAATTCCTGAGTGCAGAGCCAGGAGTAACCCCTAACATTGCTGGGTGTGACCCAAAAGCAAAAAAAAGAGTAAGGTTTTCTTGATTCATTGATTCCTTAACCATTGTGTTGTGTGTCCATCCCTGTATCATTACTTTCTGTAGCTTGAATGCTATTTTGTATGATACAAGCATTGTCACGCTAACCCTGCTTTTTAAAACCGACTATGAGTTTGTTTAATCTTTTTCCCAATCTTTCACTCTCAGCCTGTCTTTATTGTGAAAGCTCAAGGGTGCTTGTTATTAATCAGTAGATATGGTAAGATTTTTTTTCCTGATTCATCCAGCAATACTGTGCATTTTGATGAGAGAAATTGGTAATTAACATTTAGAAAAAATTACTAATATGTAGTAATTTAATTTTTCTGTTATGATTTTGGCCATTTTTATCATTTGACCTTTGTTTCCTATAGGAGTCCAATACATAGCCTTGGAGATCTGGTGAGATGCAATAAATGTCTTCTGCTATTGTTTGAAAATGTTTTTCGTTTTTTGTTTTGCTGTGCTGTTTTACCCCCACACCCAGACATTCTCAGTGCTTACTCCTGATTCTGTATTCAGTGATCACTTCTGGAAGTGTTAATGGAACTATATGTGGTGCAAGAAATTGAAGCAGATCAACTTAATATTAGACAAGTGCCTTTCTCCCTGTACTCTCTCTCCAACCCCTGAAACAATTTTGTTATCACTTCCTCATATCTGAGTTATAACTTTGAATACAGAGGATTCTTGGTTTTAGGTTCTTTTCTTTCTTTGATTATCTTATTCAATTCCCAGTTTCCCTGTAGAGTTGTACTGGATACACCTGAGTTGAATTTTATCATGCTTATCTTGTGTCTGAGGATTTGTTTCTCTCTTGCCAAGTTTAAAGTGTCATTTTTTCTGTTTCATTCGCCATTTTAGTTATAGCATATCTTTGTGATGTTCCGTTTGAATAAGAAAGGACATATGCCTGTTTTAAAACTATTGCAGAGACATGCAATAAAACTAAAGTGGCAGAGCACATGTTTTGCACGTTGACAGCGTGAATTTGATCTCCAGAACCACATTCTGCTTCTCTCTGCCTGAAAGCCATGGGAAGAACTGCTGGGACTTACCCCTACAAAATGAATAATAACAAAAGCAAAACTACCCCAAGTTCTACTAAGAGCAAAAACCTAGTGATCCCTGTGTACTGTTTATTAAGTTTCAGCAGCCCCTAAACATCACTGACCTAAAAACCATCAATCCACACTGGACCATACTCTGCTGAGGTGTTCCTATCAAATAAAATAAAATAAGACTATAAAAGATATTAATATGGGTATAACTTAAAATATACCCTTGAAAGAAACTTTTAATTCATTGAACAATTTATTATTGGCCAAACCCAATCAGAAATTAGCCAGTACAGTAGGTTAAATACACTTTTTAGGGTTAGCCTGTAGGGGATAGAACCTGGCATAGAAGGACAAAGAAGTTTGACTGATACAGAGATATAGACTCAATAACCCAACACCATAATTAGTAATTACAAATTGTAACATGAAAAAGACCCTACATAGAACATGTCTTATGTTTTATGAAAAAAGACCCTAAAGAAGAGTCTTTCAAATGTTTTTACCTTACAAAAAATATCCTGAGTGATTAGTTAAAATTAATTAAAAGATGAAAATCTTTGTTCCTTCTTTCATCTTACTTTAAATAGCCTGTCTTTCCTCATCTTTTCATATTGATTTTTTTGATCAATAATATGTTTAAAAAGCTTTTTCAAGTTCATAAAGTCAAAGTTTAATAAGTTTTAATTGTCTTTCTGCTCTGTTGTTCTTATGGCATGTTCCATATTACAGAATAGGAAAATGATTTATGACTGATAAATGTGACAAGTTTCATTGACTAATTTGTTTTAGAATATTAGAGCAAAATCAGGTAGATTGACATTTTTTTCCCCAAATTTCAACATTATTCTTTTGTGTAAAACTGTATAAAACTTAGTGATTGAATAATCTTTAAGACAATCCCCTAACAATTTAAAATAGGAAATTATTTATTAAGGTTTTATTATTATGTTTTCTTGTTATCTATAATGTTTTCATTTACTTTAAGATTCCCATTTTGTATGTATTTAAAATTCCCTGATAAAAATAACATTTTATTTTGTAATACTTTCTTGTCTTCTCAATATGTCTTCCTGCTTTCCTGTCCTTGATATAACAAATTTAAAGTTCTTATTAGTCAAATATAAAATTTTTATAGAACATTTATTTGTATTCACCATTTCTTCTCTCCATTTGTATATTGAAATTTTGAATTAAAACTCTAACCACCCCTGGAAACTCTGATCAATAGTAATGCATTAACTAGCTTAAACATTTATGGAATGCATGGATTATGAATATAATCATGAATATAATCATGTGTATAAACTTGATTTGTATAACAATGCAATAACAATGTTCTGCAGATTGCAAAAATCACTAGACTCTATAATTAGACTATCAAAATATGGGTTCAGGACTGAAGTTCTGACCTCTAATTCAGAAAAGTTGTGTAAGTATAAAATAGCGTGTGTTTTTTTTTTTTAAGTGCCCTTCTTGAGCCTAGTAATAAACTTTGCAGCTTAGGAACAGATAGAAAAAAAACAATAATAATAATGAAAACTTTGTATATTCTTAATATTTAAATTTATTTTTATTGAGGTACCATAGTTTATGTGGTATTATAATCATTATTTAGTCGTTCAGAGCACTACAATAGACTGTCTACCAGTCACTTCAGTCTCTTCGATGTCAGAAAGACCTCTGTATATTTCCAAAAAATTTGCAATTCCGAACTGTTACTTGGCTCATATTTAATAAGGAAGCTAATTGCTCTGAATTCTAAGGCACCTATAATAGACGTGTGATCAATTTAATAAACTACTCAGCAGACTGTGATTTCTACAGAAGCAATTGTAGTTTTATTCCACGCACTTCCAATGTCATGGTTTTAAAATGATAACTGCAGTGCAATTGAGTCTAGTTTGGAGTGGAACGGAGGTACGGAAGGAAATGTTAAAACCAATGAAAATGCTGCTTACCAGATTACTTTGGCTGTTTAACGAAACACTTGCAAATAAACTGAAAGTGATATTTGGAGATAAAGTGTCCATCCTTCAGTCTGAAAGGGTTCTAGGGTTCTGGTTAATAAAACTGCAAGAAAAATTGCCACATACCCACTTGCTTACTTTTCATACATGAAAATACTTTAAAAACAGAGGTCTGACTCTGGATACAATCCTCCCGTGAACATTAATAAAAGTAGGACAAAGCCTAAATTATGCTTTCCACAACCTTTTAAAAGCCTCGTTAAAAAGAAAAAGGAGAGACAAAAAAACCTCAACCAATTATGGTAGCAGTGCTGCGTAGGAGTTTTGCAAATATCAGATACATTTTGACAGCTGTTTTTTACTGGAATCCTATCAAGACAATCACTAAAATATTTTGGAATGCTTAGAATGAGAGAATGCTAAATTTGTAGCTACTCTTCAACCACTTGAGGGACGTGAGTTTGAAACTGTTTTTGGTTGCTATAATATTGCCAATGTTAATATCAGCTGCATTCTGTAACCCAGATTTTCTAGTGATTAATACTAAAGATTTGATTTAAATGTAATTATTCACTGATCCAAGTGTAAAAAGATGTAAAAAGATGTTTGTATTTCTGATACCCTTGATCAATAAAATGGGCAAGCAAGGTATTTGGATTGTCCCTATAAAATGACTTTGATGGTAAGAAGACAATACTCCAAAATCAGTTAATGAGAGATTTCTGTGACTATTTAGAAAGAAAGAGTGTAGAGATAATTTTGGTCTTATCATTGTCAAGAATATCACTGATATCTTCTCCCTGCCCCAACGAGACCCCGAGTTGCCACCCATGAACGGCTTCTGGCTCCTGAACGGCCATGATCCCAGAGGCTCACAAACCAACCTGGGAACCCAGCAGCTTTTGGCAGAAATGCACCTGGACTGTGCATTAAACTGCAGTGCCATGCCAGCCCAGGTGGGGAAAGGTGTTGTCCTTTCTGCCTTCCCCCCCCCCAGCGCTGTGGTGGCTGCCATATTTCAGAGCCTATTGGACAGCCAGGTATGAGACTGCTGTGACAAGACTCGGGGCCACACTGGATGAGGGTGGAACTCACCCTTCTCCCCACCCTGAATTGCCGCCCACGAATGGTTCCTCCAGTTCCTGAATGGCCGTGATCCCAGAGGCACACAAACCAATCTCGGAACCCAGTGGCTTTTGGCAGAAATCCCTCCAGACTTACTACTAAAATATCAGAAATCCAAAATTGTGCGGCCACTATTGCGACCACACAATATCATATGCTCTTCATAATCAGCAATAGAAAACAAATTATATAACGATGCCTTTTAGACAGGTCTGATTGTTGGAGAAAATTCCAAATAATAATGGTGGGTCTTTTGTCGAAATATTGAATGTAATCAAAGTAGAGAGAGAGTAAAGTCGAAATGTCTGTTACACAGGCAGGGGGAGGGTTGGGATGGAGGTTTATACTGGGGTTCTTGATGGTGGAAAATGTGCACTGGTGAAGGGATGGTTGTTTGATAATTATATGACCGAGACTTAAACTTGAAAGCTTTGTAACTGTTCTCATGATAATTCGATAAATTAAAAATTAAAAAAAGAATATCATTGATAATGGTGAAGTATAATCTCCTATCTCTTGTGAGATTCAGTTTGTGAATTGAAGATCAACTTAATTCCATAATAGCCATATTTATCCACATGGCTAATTGCACTTTGCAGTTGTTATTTTTGTTGTTTTAAGTTTGTTTTATTTAGAATGAAATGAACCTAAACTGTATTTCACATTTTCCCATCATCCACTCTTCCCTTCCCTCTCTTCACTCCATCTTAATCAACTTTAATTGTTGCATCCCAATTAGTTTCCAGAGAATTTATGGTTTTCTTTGAATGCCTGCGTCTGGAACATCTTCCTTATTCTCTATCTGTCTCCCCTGTCTGTCTCTATCTGTTGCTTTTTAAGACAGCATCATGTCCCTCAATCTAATTTACAGCAAACTACTCAAGGAAGTTCCATGCATCCCTCTTGTCAGCAATGAATTTTTAATAAAGGAAAGACATTTTATGAGGAGATGTACTCCAGGTATTTTAGTGGTGGGTCGTTTTTAATTTAGGGGAGAAGGGTGATGGGGTGGGGGGGGGTGCACACTCTGTGGTTCACAGGTTTGCTCCTAGCTCTGTGCTCAGGGATCATCGTGGCAGTGCTTGGGAGAGCATTTACATGCTGGGGACCCAACCAGGGTTAGCCACATGCAAGGCAAGCGTCTTAACCACTGTGATATCTCCAGGCGATTTGCTAATAGTGTATGAGAAGATGCCTAAAATAGTTCCGTCATACACATAAACTAAACCATCACCTACTTCCAGTTTATCTGTTGTCACCATCTGCTTCTGATTTATAACAACTAGTTTCAAATGTTTATAATTTATAACTATATATTATTTATAACTATAATTTATAACTACTAGTTTCAAATGTATGCCATCCTTCTCTCTCAACATTTATTATTGTCACTTCTGCTGCGTGGGAGGTGGGAGAATGTGTAAATCCTCGTGACATAACTCAGTCCCTTTCCAGGAAGCCTTCTCACACATCTCTATGTTGAGTTATGTGTTTCCTCAATCTCTTACTCTTAGGCCCTTTCCCTAAACTTCCATCTGCACCAAATAACCCAGAGGGCATGCTTAAACACAGTATCTGAGATTCTGATTCATTAATTCTGAAACCAGCCCAGAAACATTTTCATTTCTAACAATCTCTAAGGAATAGCTATGCTGATAATCGAGAATCACATTTTGAGAATCACTGTTAGAAATTTTAGGCAAACATTAAAACATAGTAAGGCAACTTGATTGCAAGGTCTTTGAAGACAAAATACTTGATCTTATTTGACTTTTTATGTACTTTTCTCCCCAGACCACATTGATGCTTAGTACGCAATCAGTGCTGAATAAAGCTGATTTACTTTGAAATTGGGGGAAAATGAGTGCTTTGCCTTATCGTACCAGTCATTAGCCAAAATAGCTAATGGGAAACTTGAATTATTAACTAAACTTAAATTATGGCGTCTTTAGTTTCCTGATCTCTATTTGGAGAGTTAGAACTAGAATCCATGGTGCAGCAGGTAAGGTGTTTGCTTTGCATGCAGCCTACCTAGTTAGATTCCCGGCACCTCTTATAGTCACCCAAGCACCACCAGGAGTGGCTCCTTAGAGCAGTGCCAGGAGTAACCCCTGAGCAACTGAGCATGGCCCCCAGACAAACAAACAAACAAAACACAACAAATAAAAAAAACCCTAAAATCCACTATATCTGGTTATTTTCAGAAGACAGACTATATCGGCTGATAATATATATGCAAATGTATAATATACTCCTCTATGCATATTTTGATATGCATGTGTGTATTTGTGTGTTTAGTGATGAATTCATTTTCTAGTATTTCTTAAGTATTTAATACACGGTATATTGTTAGAATTACGAATATATCTTTTGGAAAAGTCTCCCTCTTCTCTTTACTGACCATATTAATGGCAGTTTATGCTAACCAGTTTCTGTGGTAGGGGAATGGAAGCAGAGGAAGAGAAAACCATCAATAGAGGACAAAAAGACACATAATAGGCCTTTGAAACATGATTTTCTGTGGTATCTGGAATGTCCTTGTTTATTGAAAGTGGTTTAGGGTTAGACAATATGTTCTTGAATTTTCAAAACTTTGGTTTTCATTGGAAAGGGTGAACCTTTAAATTAAATGTGGTTGACTTAACATAAACATCTAATACTTTCTTCTCCTATAGCTTCCCCCCCACCATGGCCCATTGCCAAGTAACTTGAGGTTTGCTGGAATATAGTTCAGTTCTTGAATAATGATTAACATATCATATGAGCTTATTTTTCCATCTGGAGCTATCTGCACACTAAAATTCTAGGGGATTATGACCTGGAAAATGCCTTAAATTATAGGAAATATACAGGAACAATGACTTGCTAATAGAAATTAATAATTGTTTTGACCAATGTCAAGAAGGAAGACACATCTCTCGAGTCCTCAAGATGATCTTGAGGTGCTCATTTTTACCCAAATCCTGAAAACTGGGCATGCTTTTGGGAAGAAAAAAGTCTGCTTACTTCTATATTGGAGTGACTGAAGCATCTCGATTGATTTCTTTTTTTTTTCTTTTCTTTTTGGGTCACACCCAGCGATGCACAGGGGTTACTCCTGGCTTTGCACTCAGGAATTACTCCTGGCTGTGCTCAGGGGACCATATGGGATGCTGGGATTCTAACCCGGGTTGGCCACATGCAAGGCAAACGCCCTATCCGCTGTGCTATCGCTCCAGCCCCTCGATTGATTTATTAATTTACTAGGGAGGATATTTGGAAGGAGAGTGGCATGAACCACCAGGAGGATAATTGATTTCAAAGAGAACCTAACCTGCCCTAGTTCATCTCATAAACTCGACAACTGTTAATACTGATACAAGGTTACCTAATGTCAGGGCTACGGCACTCGTACCCTGGTAGGGCATTTGCCTTGTGTGCAGCAGACTCAGGTGGATCCCCAGTACTCCATAGGACTCCGGGATTTACCAGCAGTGATTCCTGAGCACAGAGCATAGTCGTAAGCCCTGAGCATCACTAGGGAGGGCCTTTTAAACAGTTGCCTAATAAAGAATTATTAAATAAGGATTTTGTTTATGATCTGATTAAATTTTCTCTCATACAGCCTCATAAACAGATGCCAGGTTACATTCACGGTCTTTTTTTTTTGTTTTTTTTTTTTGTTTTTGTTTTTGGGTCACACCCGACGATGCACAGGGGTTATTCCTGGCTCTTCACTCAGGAATTACTCCTGGCGGTGCTCAGGGGACCATATGGGATGCTGGGATTAGAACCCGGGTCGGCCAAGTGCAAGGCAATCGCCCTACCCGCTGTGCTATCGCTCCAGCCCCCTACATTCACGGTCTTAATGAATAATCAAATATTATCAAGTATATGCTATATATTTCAGGCTTTTAGCTATATACATATATTCTTCACTGGCTTATTTTGATTTTTAAATGGTTTTTAAATTTCGCTCATGAAAGTGAAGGTGAGAAAAATAGTGTCTCTGAATAAGAGAGATTTTTCACGAGAAACTAATTCTCAGTAGGAAGACTAGGACATTTTGATCAAATATGAAAATTTGTTAATCTTCTACATATTTTGAAACTAAGTTAAGTCTTTTTTTGTCTGAAGCAGACCATGTTCAAAATAGTTATTTTGCTCTAAAACATAAAAACGTGCCTTCTACCATTATATAATCAACCTATAATTGGTTGATAAAAGAAACTGGAAGCATATCTTCTAGCACTTTGCTTCATTAGAATAAATCAGTGGAGAATCTTGCCCAATATGATTTAATCTGCAGCACTATATGCTCTTCCCACAAATATAAAGTTAATTTTTTTCTTTGAGGATTTCTTCTATAATTAATTAATACAAAAGATAATTATAATTTTTCAAGTTATCATAGTTTAGGGGGAGTTGTTTTTTAAATTTTGTTCATTGGTTTGGTAACATGGTTGCAGGTGTTAATGTTTGGTTTGGGTATACAACGTTACTGCTTCTCCCCCACACACACCAAAGTGCTCCATATTCTGTGGTCAGTATCTCCACCAATATCCTTAGGTTACATCTATGTCACCTCTTCCTTCTCCACCTGTCCCCACACTGCTTGATAGTGAGTTTTGTAATCTAAGGTGAGGTTTAATCATCGATCATCTTTATTGAAGCATCACCAGAATGTACCATTTGAGTTTTAGAACCACTAGATTCTATGTAAAAGCACAAATTTTCTTAAAATGTAAATTTACCTGTGGCAAAAGTAATCTATAGTTTTATACTCATAGTGTATGATAGATTGCACAAATTATAAAAGACTTGAAATTCCTCCTCTTTGTGGCCATACTTTGATTTTCATCACAAATGTTGAGTTGAATCTTGTCAGACGCTTCCTTTTTATCTATTAGTGTGATCATTATGGCTGGTATTTTTCTTTTTCTTGACGTGATGTACCACATCAATTGATTCAGCTATAGTGAACTACTCTTGCATCCCTGGAATAAATCCCATTTGATCATGGTGTATCATGTTTTTTGTGTACTGATTGATTCCATTTGCTAAGGTTTTATGGTATTTGCACTTGTATTCATAAGTGATTTGGTTAGTAATTTTTTTATTCAGTGATATCTCTGCCTGCTTTTGATAGCACAAAAGAAACAAAGAATTCTTGTTTCTTCTATTGTCTGGAAGAGCTTGAGACTCTATCTTTGATGGTTCTGAAGAGCTCACTAGTAAACCAATCTCTAACTGGATTTTTGTTTCATGGGATACTTGCAGTTTTTATCTGGTAATAATTTTCTAATATGAGTGTCCCTAATGACATATGAATATTCAAATTAAATTTTTAAAATCAAGTTAATTAAAGTCCAGGTACTCATTGGCACTGAGTTGGCCTTTAATTACATTTTTTAAAAAAAACTATTATCTCTTTTCCACAGTATTAATCTAGTTAAGCATCTCAAGACATCAGTTACATCTTTTAAGCAAAATATCTGAGTTGGCATAGGCTCATATGTAAGTTGAATGTTCTGACTGTGTTCAGTATTGTCTATTATGCTTTTGTATCAATTCCTTAAGCTGAGGTGATAGACCAGGCAAGTAATTAAATACTTCCTCCCTGGAATAATGGAACAAATAAAGAACTTTTGAAGAGTGTAGCAGTGCATTAGCTCAAAAAGATCTGCATGAAATCATAGTGTTCACAATTAACATCATTACTAGCTTGATTATTAATTTTGCTCTTACTTAATCTCAATGTGATCTTTGTAGTATTTGTGGGCTTGAGACAGTATTTTTAGCACACAGTGAAAGGTTAAATACATCATACATGGAGATTTCTTCTTTATAGTGTTGCGTTAATAACATTAGAAAATGCCCTTTGAGGAAAAGAGATGTAGTGTAGCAGGAAGGGTGCTTGCCTTGCATTCAGCAGACCTAGGTTTGATCCCCAGCATCCCATCTGTTCCACTGATCCCCGCCAACAGTGAGTGAGATCTTGAGCTAGGAGAAATCCCTGAATACTGATGGGCGTGCCCAAAAAACAAAGAAGAAAAAAGAACAAAAATATCCATTCAGATAGCCTTATTTTATCCAGAGTTTAATATAAGGAGGCAAACTGAAATTTGATGAGATCAAGATATATATGCTATAAATAAATACATATTTATAATTGACATGATGTGCATATACATGTATGTATTGTTTATGTATATATCATACATGGATATATAAGCATTATCTATACGTGGTTATGTATATGTATTACATATGCATGGGCATGTATATACATATGTATGTATGCAAATAAGTATATGCATATTCATGTCTGTTTAGTCTAAGCTATACTGGAGACTATATTAGATGCATTGCATATCAAAAAGAGATTGAGATCCTTGTTTTGTTTGGCTTTTTTGGTTTCTGGTCTTTGAGCCACATCTTGCAGTGTTAGCGGCCGCTTCTGACTCAGTGCTCTGTGGTCACTTCTGGCAGAGTTCAGAGAACCATGCACTGCCAGCCTCCCACAACAAAAATGGTGCATAGCCCATTGGACTCTCTTTCTGAACCCTAAAGAAGATTCTAAAATTCATTATTCCATAATTTTTATGTAAAAATAAGTTTCCAATAGTATCCAAATTGTTTATTTTCTGTCTATAAATAAAGGATACCCATTTCTGGTACAACAAGAAGAATAAAACAATGAATTTTTGAGCTTCAAAAATAATTTTTATGGGACCCTCTGCTCCTAAAGACTTTGATTCCAGAGGTCTTCTAACCCATTTTGGCACCCAGAGCAGCTTCTTACAGCAATGCATTGGGACTGTGAACTGAGCTAAAATATCAGAAATCCAAAACCGTGTGAGCTCATAGCATCTTCATTCTTAGCAATGGAAAACAAATTATTAAATGATGCCTTTTCAGCAGACCTGATTGTTGGGGGAAATTCCAGACAATAATAGTGAGTTCTCTATTGAAATATTGAATGTATTCAAAGTATAGAGAGAATAAAGTGAAGATCATCACTGCTTAGGTGGGGGCTGGGTGGGAGAGGGGTATTTTGGGGTTTCTGGTGGTGGGACATGTGCACTGGTGAAGGGATTGGGGTTCAATCATTATATGACTGAGACTTAAACCTGAAAGCTTTGTATATTTTTCATAGTGATTCAATAAAATAAGAACTTAATAAAAAAAGAAAAAAATAATTTTTATTATGCTAAATAGGTAATTAATTTTGATACTATAGCTTGAGAACTTATAACCGGCAATTATTTTCTCCCATCTTAAAACATTATAAATAAAATAAATGAATAAAATGGAAGTAAAATTTCTAATTTATCAATAAAGTGTTTTTCATTTTACTTTTAAAATGTTGATGTCATCTATGAAGTAAAGGTCAGATTCTTGCTTTATCAGTCATTTCTAGAAAAGTGAATAAAATGATGTTGACAGGTTGTTCATTAAACTTACATACATAAGGGGAAATAAAACCTTATTTTCAAGCATTTTTCCTCAACCAGTTTTGTGAATTATTAAATCAAACTGTCCTTCTTGTGACTCAGTTAGTCATAATGGGATGTCAGTCTTATTTCACTTATCATGAGTAAATGTTGGCAAATTTTTCTCAAGTTCTGTACAGTTATAAAATCAAATGGGAAGAAGGTTTAAAGAGAGAGAAAAATGATAAGTAATTGGAATAAGTATAACTTTATGAAAAAAGTATATCTAACTTTCCTAAGAATGGGTTAAGAAAGTTGTCTAAAATCCATCCTGCATAAAACACACTTTGCTTTCTCACACTCAGGCTCTTATGAAGTTAAGTAGAAATATAATCCTTATGTTTCTGATTCATTTTCAACTAATTCAGCACAACAGTGTGTGGTAAGCACTTTTTGATGTCAGAGAAACATGTTGTGTTGTTTCTACAAAGCCATTTTTGTTGAAGCAGGAAGTCACACATTAACATAAAGAACTAAACACTCCATGATATTTTTAATGTATGATTTAAACCTTCAAGCCACATTAGCCTAAAACTTGTCTGCATATGCTTATATTATTTCCTTTTTTTTTTTTGAGGGGTGGGGGGTGATGATGCTCAGGGCTTACTCTTTACTCTTTGCTGTGTTCTCAGGGATCACCCCTAACAGTATCAGGGATTGAATCAGGCTAGAGCCGCATTCAAGGAACGCACCTTAATCCTTGTACAATCTTCCAGGTCCTTTATGTATCCTTTTAATTAAATAGTTTCCAAAACATACTTATCTCAAGGACCTTATGTATTTGTACATAAAGAAAATTTATGGGAATAAAATAATTGTAAAATATACTTTAAAATATATTCTAAATGCAGTGGGTCAGATATTTTAGAAGTCTGATTTTTATCCATTTTGAGGTCTGGTCTTACTCAAAATGTATGTTTTTAAAAATGAGTGAGTGCTCTGAGTTGTGGTATATATGATTGTGGTATTGTTTACTTTTCATTCGTATTCTCATTTTCTCATATTTCATTTGAAAAGAATAATAATAATATGAGCTCACTAATACAGACCTCTTACGTGCTTTCATTATTCATTGCTCTAAGTTCACTTGTGGTCACCTAGAAGCACGGTACACATTCTCTGCCCCATCTTAAAAGCTCCCACATGCAGTCCTCTCTTTCTGCCATCAAAGGAGCCTTTGATATTTGAGACCTTTGGTATTTAGAAGAAATTCTAGGAAAGGATCAATATTTGAAGGGAGTCCCACTTTGGTTTCTTTTAATTTTTTTCCATTTCATTACTATCATTTGAAACGTTTTTTTTTTTTTCATTGACCTTATTTTTTACTATATTTCATGGAATTTGTATTAGGTCTCATAATGTTAGAAAGTATGTAACTAAAATTAATATGCAATATGTAAGAAATTGTCATTCTAACTTATGATACTTATACTATTAATTTGTAATCATCTCATATATTCTTTTAAGTGAAATCTTCATTAACTTTAAAACCTTGTAAGTATCATATTGATAAATCCGTGAACTTTGCATATTGCAAAATTGGAGTAATTTGACTTGGTTATTTGACTTCCTCATAGGTTGTTTGGAAGTTAAATGAGTTCCTAAATATAAACCTCATACCAGTGCTTGACTTACAATTAAATGATGTGAGCATTAAATATAATAATTATCACTTGAAAAATGGTCATTTTTATATTTTATTATCTAATACTATCAGAATATTGGTTCTCTAATATCCAAAATATTCTGTTAAGTAGAAAACCCAAAATGAGTCTAGATAAATGAGAATTTGATCACAGTTTATATTTACATTAAATAGAGCACTCTTTAAATATATCAACAAAATATGTTTAAAAAGCAATACAAATCATTTTGTGATTATAATGGAAGCAAACATATTGTCAATATTTAGCAAATTCAATTTGACATGAGAAAATTTACTACCTTCTGTATTTATACAAATTTCTGTTGTGGTTTGTGAATTTTAATTGAAATAATGTATAAATTTGGCAATTTAATTATGATTGATTCTCTCTTTTCATTCTTTAGATCATTTTAATGATTTATTTTTCACTTATATGCTAAATTTTTACTCACATAATTTATCAATGATAATAATTTATCATAATTTATCCATTTATCAAGTAGTATAAGGAGCATTATTATCTAAAGTTCCCATGATTTCTAATTAATCTGTTTTTGTTAACTGTATTGTTACATCTCACATAAGCACTACTATTGTTTCCAATTTGCATATAAGGAAACAGAAGTATGGAGAGACTTCATTATAATTACTGAAATTTTTTGGAGAGCACAAGTATAAAATTCAGTGCATAATATATTTATGGCATACATATGAAAGGTTTATGTATAATATATTTATCTTGTATATATGAATTTTGAGAATGTAGTCCTACTATACTGAGAAATACCGAAATCTACAAATTCATACTTTATTTTATAACTTAAACTCATTAGAATATAGTTTATATCACCAACATATATCAAAATATAAAAGAATCACATGGCCTCAGAGGAAAGGTTGTAAATGATCTTTCTACTGAATACTTCACAAAAGCAATAGACCAGCTCTTTAATTCATCAGATTATTTGTAATTAAATTTAAAATACATTTAGCAAATAAGATGCCAATTAGATTTTAAAAACTTATTCAGAACATACACTTATATGCTAAAAGCCCTGGGAATACAAATATAACAATCTCAGTAATCAAGAAACCCTAGGGAGAAATATAGCAATTGATACATATCAAACAGTAGTAATTTAGTATAATAAGAAAGAATATCTAGTATATCAGAATAATAGAATACTCCATAGGAAGGATGCAAGATTGTGGAACTAATTCTTCCTTCTTTTTAAAAAGAATGCAAATACATATTCATGCCCTAAGATTGAAATGAGTGAATTACCGTTGGAAGCCTGCCTCACAAGCTGGGATCACTGAATCAATGATGGTTGGAGGGATCTCTCGGGATGGGAGATGTGTGCTGAAAGTAGGTAAAGGAGCAAACATGATGGCCTCTCGGCATCTGTATAGAAAACCATAATGCCCCAAAGTAGAAAGAGAGTAAGAAGGAAATTGTCTGGCACAGAGGCAGGGAATGGGGATGGGGGGGGGGTGTGGCAGGAGGGATACTGGAGACATTGGTGGTGGAAAACGTACATTGGTGGAGAGATGGGTGTTTGATCATTGTATGACTGAAACTCAATCATGAAAGCTTTGTAATTACATCTCACAGTGATTCATTTAAAAAAAAGAAATGAGTGAATTAGTGAAATATTCTTTATGTCAGTTATGGATGTAATGCTTCAAATGTTAACATTGAGTCCTCTTGAAGAGATTAGTATACAATTCCCCATATTCCATGTCTCTGTGGAATAGTTCTGAACACACAACTCGGCTTACCTTGTAAATCCCTAATATTAAACTTCAACACAGTAGATACTTGTTGACTGCATACTGTATGAAAGAACTGTGCTGAGAGTCTAGAATTGTAAAGATGTCCTTGAAGAAATTTCTTATGGTAGTCATATAAAGAACCAAAAACATCTGTGATATGATTCAAGGATAATTATTCAAGAGAGATTCATACAAGTTTGACTGAATTTTTACCGTGCTACCCAGTGTTCTAGAGATATATCACTAGCAACACAAACAAGCATATTAGCAAATATTCTGCATTTCTGTATTGATGTTTCAATGCCAGTGCTCCTTCAGTGAAAAGCAGTTGTTAAATATCAATAGAAAACAGGGTGGGGGGCTGGAGCGATAGCACAGTGGGTAGGGTGTTTGCCTTGCACGCGGCCGACCCGGGTTCGATCCCCAGCATCCCATATGGTCCCCTGAGCACCGCCAGGAGTAACTCCTGAGTGCAAAGCCAGGAGTAACCCCTGTGCATCGCCGGGTGAGACCCAAATAGAAAAAAAAAAAACAAAACAGGGTGGGCCTTGAAGGATGAACTAGAATTGTCGGGTCCAAAAGGAAGGATGCCTGTGCTCGCAGATGTGTAACTCTTTCCCTAGTGACTGAAGGACCTAGGTTGGCTACGGGGTCAAGTCACACATACAACTTGTTTCCTCTTACACAGCAAGATATTAAGGAAATCAAAGCCCCTACTAGATGGTAGGAAATGTCAGAACATCTCTTAAATGCAATTTGTTCATTTTTTAGTCATCTGAAATTATTTGTGGTTTGTCTAATAACTGTAAAAAATATAGACCTCATCATAGTAAGCTTTGAAAATACAGAATTCTATTGGACTTGCTCCTAAAATATCAATATGGTACATGGAAGAATACTAGTTCATTGATATCAAGTTACATCAAGTACTACTTTCTTAGAAACAAATGTTCTAGTGTTATGCAAATATGGGATTTTTGTCTTTAAACTTCGATTCATTTGGGAAAGATGAATAGCTGCAATACAGATAATTAAAAATAATACAGGGCTGGAGAGACAGTACAGCGGGTCAAATGCCTCGCATGCAAATGATCCAGATTTGTTCTCCTACATCACACCTAGTCTTCCCAAGCTCCAGTAGAAGTAATTCCTGAGAACAGAACCAGAATTAACTCCTGAGCATCCCCCAAAAGCAAACAAACAAAAAAATACACTTTCGTACTCGATTTTGCTTACAGATAAAGCCAACTATTTTAAACTCTCTTTACAACAAAGTGTTTAATCCATGTTGTAAGTTTACAGCCCTCTCAAGGTGATGATAATTTGTGAGCATAATTTTATGATTAATTTAGTTTAAATTAAATTTAAAATCAGGGGGCTGGAGCAATAGCACAGCGGGTAGGGCGTTTGCCTTGCACGCGGCCAACCCGGGTTCGATACCCAGCATCCCGTATGGTCCCCTGAGCATCGCCAGGGGTAATTCCTGAGTGCAGAGCCAGGAGTAACCCCTGTGCATCGCCGGGTGTGACCCAAAAAGCAAAAAAAATTTTTTTAAATCAATTTTTACATCTTTGAAATTGAATAAATACTGTGGCATGCTATGCCACACATTTATGATAAAGAAACAGCAGAGCAAAATTGGAAATTATTTCACAACATTAATTCGATGCTTATTTTTCTTTTAATTATTTTTCTTTTTTGGGTCACACCCAACGATGTGCTGGGGTTACTCCAGGCTCTGCACTCAGGAATTACTCCTGGCGGTGGTTGGGGGACCATTTGGGATGCCGGGGATTGAACTCGGGTTGACCTCGCACAAGGCAAACACCCAACCCGCTGTACTATTCCTCTGTTTCCTCAGTGCTTTAAAATACCGTGATTAAGTATAACTGATAAAGTGAGTCAATATTTAATCAAAAGATTTTAGTTGTAAAATACACTGTTAATAACTGATCATGAGGAAATGTCTCAGTGTTAGCCCTAGATGATGACAATGTAAGATCTACCTTCTTATATCTAGTTTACTTATTTTAACATTTTTATTATGAAAATTAGTATGGACATTTTTATTATGGAAACAAATTTCCATGATATGGAAATATTATGGACTGGAGCGACAGCACAGCGGGTTGGGTGTTTGCCTTGCATGCAGTCGAACCGGTTCCATTCCTCCATCCCTCTTGGAGAGCCTGGTAAGCTACGGAAAGTATCCTGCCCTTACGGCAGAGCCTGGCAAGCTACCCATGGCATATTCGATATGCCAATACCAGTAACAACAAGTCTCACAATGGAGATGTTATTGGTGCCAGCTTGAACAAATTGATGAACAACAGGATGATGTGCTACAGTGCTACAGTGCTTATTATGGAAAAAACTGGCTTACAATGCCGTTTATATTTTAGGGATACAGGTTTAGTTATACTCAAAATGTCAAAAATACACCATCATATTATCACCAAAGTATCAATATTTCTCCACTCAATCACTGCATTCTCTCCCTCCCTCTATTCTCACCCTTTCCTCTCTGGTAATGTCAGATTTGTATTCTGAGGTTTGTGTTTCCATTGATTTTCATCTGCTCCTAGACATTGCACACGTGAATGAGAGAGACCAGTATTTGTTTTGCTCCACCTCACTTATTTCATTTATCATGACCTGCAACAAACATCTGGCAGGGGGCGACCACGGGAGAGCCCCGGCAGCTCTACCCATCGGCCGCCTCCTGGTTTTCAGGGAGTCGGTCCCGAGCCACTCGCCCAGCCCAAGGCCCGGGCCATGGGGCAGAGGGAGGAGGAAAACAAGGGCCAAACTGGTTGATTGATCAGTTGCCGTTTATTCCATTTACTCTGTCTCTCTCTGTGCCTCTCTCCAGGCTCTTGATCTCTCCCCCCAATCCACTCTTCCAGCTTAGGTAAATCCCCCCAGCATGAGGGGTTGGGGCTTACACATAGGTGTGGTCACAATCAGTAGGGTTTAAGTTCTTTCCCTCAGTGGATGTTGCTTCTAGGACAGATTCTCTTTCAGAAGGACGACCCACCCAAGGGTGGAATCCCATTAGTGTGTTTCTTCTCTCCTTGTCCAGCAAACATATAAGCATTCATAATATTAATCATTTTGTATGAACACAGTAAGAAATGCATTAAGCTTATAGAATTGCTCTCCTGGCACCATCTTGATCTCAGACTACAGTGCTCAGGCCAGATTAGTCTTTCCTATCCCTAGCAGGGTCCTAGTCTCGTCGTTACTTTTGGATCCTGACAGCAATTGTCCATGATCAAGCTCTAAACTTATAGGTAAGCATTAGGCAATTTGGCCAGGCCTATCTCGATGCCAAGGTAGCACATAACTTACTGCTTGCCCTTGGTCCATCCCATCCCTCGTAGGGACCCTGCTTTTGGGGTGCTAGTAACTGAGGGCAACTGAGGCTTAAGTCGAGAAAGCAGATGCCCAGGAATGAATTGAATGATATTCGAAGCTAATTAAATCCCAAGTTACAAAAGCATAATATTGTCATCTTGTGTCTATACAAAAAGGACATTGCTTTAAAGTAAACTATTCAAACTACACAAGGAGAGGAGAAAGGGGAGAAAGGCAATATTAACTACAATGTAAGTTCAGTGTCCTAGAAAGAGCTGACCTTACAAATGAACAGAGACTGAATAGGGGGAAAAACTGATTAACTGTTTGGGGAGGAGAGCATAGAGAAGTAGTTACAGATAAACAAAGGAATGGGAGTGACTCAGGAGCACTTTGATGGGTGTGACTGGAATGAACCTAAACTCCTTGTGGCAATGGGGGAAAGGACAAAGCAATGTCATCCTACAATGACCCTTTCCAGTTTCTTCGTAATTAAATGATTCATCTATTTAGTGACTGATAGTATTCCATTTGTGTATATATGCACATTTTCTTTTTCTATTCATCTGTAGATGAGCTCATGTTTTTATATCTTACCTATTCATCAAGTATCTCTATAAGGAGGATGGCATATGTCATTTTGGAATAGTATGTAGATAGCAGCGTGTAGGATTGATAAACCCTATGGACTATCTATTTTCTAAGTATTTTTGAGAAATCTCTGTACTGTTTTCCACAGAGACTAGGCTAATTTAAATTCCCACCACAGGATATGAGGGTTCCTGTCTTCACACCACAACTAGTGCTTGTATCTTGTTATATGCTGTGGACTCTAATTGGCCTTAAGAAGGGCATTCATGGGGCCAGAGAGATAGTATGATGGATTGGGTGTTTGCCTTGCATGCAGCCAACCAGAGTTCAATCCCCAACATCCTATAGGGTCCTCCAAGCACTGCCAGGAGTGATTCCTGAGTACAGAGCCAGGAGTAACCCTCTAGCATCACTGGGTGTGACCCAAAAGCAAACAAACAAACAACAAACAAACAAAGGACATTTGCATTTAGTAGACATGATAAAGAGTTTTTATGCAAAAAATGGTGATAATTTAATTTTTTTTAGATTGAAGGTCACATGAGTGAGCTTCATAGCTCAGAAGCTATTCCAGGTGGTGTTCTGAGCCTATTCATGGTGCTTCTGTGTGAACCAGGATCAGTTAAATGCAAGACAAGAAACTTAACTTCCTGTACTACCTCTCCAACCCAAATAATTTAGTGTATCAACTACATTGATGCCAGTCAGTGACATTATAGGATTACATACTAGATCATCATTTTAGTAACGATGTGTCATGGAGTTATAGACACAGACAGATTCATAATGTTATAATTAAAAGAGATGGCTAGTGGTGAGGGAAACTCATTGGTTGAGTTGCCTCTTTTCTCAAATTTGCGTGAAGATGGAAATTTCAAACAGAAAATCTAGAAGAGAGCCTAACATCTGAGCAAATTTAATATAAGTGAGGAGCAAAGAAAACAAAAGGACAAATAACCATTTTGTTTCAATTACATGGAACATGGAGAAAGTTATATATCAGTGATAAGATTTTATATGTAAATATTTGGAAGTTCACAAAGTTATATTTCAATGTTAATCCCAACATATTCAAATTTTGAGTGAAATCAAGTAAGTTGGCTGTGAAAATTTTCTACTGCATCTGTTTAGCATTATGACAAAACCATGTTCATTTAGATCTTTTGGTTACTAATCAAAATTCTATTTGAAATAAGAGTTTGGCATACATAACCCAGAGTCTACTACTACCTCAGATGACTTTTGAAAGTATTTACATGCAAAAGGATGAAAGCGTCATTTTAACCTGAAATACCAAACTTATGATGTGTTGTCAATCTGTATTTTAAGTTATTTTCCTACAGAACAAAACTATTATTTTTCCAAGAATTGCTAAACATAATTTCTCACTCAAACATATGAGTCACAATGCTACAGAGTGCGTTCCTGATTCTGACATGCAAAGGGGAATTTATTGAATTTTGTGAAGTAAAGATCTTTGGTTTCAGTATGTATTACATAATCAACCATAGCGCCTTTGCCCAGTGAGCATCTACTGACCCTTTCTGTATTTTCATAAAATAACATTTCAAAAGCTGCTAACCTGCTGCTCCCTGTCCTGCAGATGTTACACATTAACTAATGTGATTTTTTTTCAGGCATCTCTTACATGTGACACATTTAGGACTAAACGCTTACGATAGTCTTGATTCTAAGAGCCACAATTATAGGTTAGAGCGCATTCTCCCTCTTCATTTGTGGTAAAGTTTTAATGTGGTCATGGTACATAGTCACATGATTTACAATCAGATGGATTAACCACTGACTTATGCCTCACATAAGCATTATAAATTCTTATGCATACCTTCCAGATGCAGGAAAAATGCAGAAACATTTTCATAATGGATTATTCAGACCATTTTGAGTGAGGAGAAACCAATCCAAAGCAAAAACAGCTTTTACATATGGCATCCATAGTCATAACTTTATTTTGCAGAAAATACTCAGATGAAGCAAAAATGTCCTTGACCAAAAAAAAAAAGGAAGAAAGAAAAGAAAAGAAAACCCCAACAAACTATTTATAGCTATAGTTTGAGCTGTCAAATTTAGAGTAAACCTTTTGCCTCTAACCACATTTGCTACAAAATTCTTCTGGCTAATTGCAGGCTACTCCCGCTTTGCAGAGAGACATCTGCACTGTGACACACCCTATAATTTTATGGGAAGGGATCACTCATGATTTTGTTGATAGTCTATTATAGCTAAATCCTTTGGGTGGAAACAGGAGGATTGCATTGTTTCTATCTAGGTGACAAAAAGCCAAACATTTAAGGAAGTGAAGTAGTGCACAGTGTACGCTACAGGAATCTTCGATGATAACATTTCTGATTTATCCTTAACTATGTGAGAAGACTCTGAGTTCTGTGAAAAAGAGAGCAGGGTAAGTAGAAGGCCCTTCACAGCCCGGATCATTCCCTCTCGAGATGTTTGAAATGACTCATAATCGCCACCACCCTAGTGCAGGCTCTTATCTCCTGCGAATGTTTCCTAGCAATGTCCAGTTCCCTATTCTTCAGTCTCTCCTGGATATTTAACCTGTGAGTGGCACAGTCTTTCCAGTGGCCTATTTTTAATCTCAAAATTTTCGCTGATCCTCATTCTTGACAGATCAGAGATCACATCATCTTGATGCCTTACAAGCTTCCAATGCTGTCTCCAAACTTGTCTTCCACTCGTGGGCCTGCCTGTGTACAGTGACACTGTACACGGGCAGTGATGTGACACTGTAGCACTGTCATCCCATTGTTCATCGATTTGCTCGAGCGGGCACCAGTAACGTCTCCATTGTGAGACTTGCTATTGTTTCTGACATATCGAATATACCACAGGTAGCTTGCCAGGCTCTGCCGTGCAGGTGGGATACTCTTGGTGGCTTGCCAGGCTCTCCAAGACGGACGGAGGAATCAAGCCTGGGTCGGCCGCATGCAAGGCAGACGCCCTACCCACTGTGCTATCGCTCCAGTCCCCCATGTACAGGAATAGTGGAAAGTCCATGATCCCTGGAATTCGGGTCAGGCTGGGTTGCAGTCCAGTCCCCTTTTTCCCAGCTCTGTCTAGAGGCCAGTGCTGTAAAACAGTTTCAACCCGTGTTCTCGCTTACTTGCCTCTTTCTTTGCTTGCCTATTTCTGCTCCAAAACAGTCTGTGTTCTCTCTTGAACACGTGGTTCCCCTCTTCCACTCCTCTCACACCTTTCTAAGCAAGTTTGATTCACTTAAATAAATAAATAAATATTTTTAAAAATCACCTTCAATATTATCATCATATCTAGGATTTTAGAGGTTCAGAGAAAATTTAATATACCAGTGCTACATGTTTAACATAATTGTACTGAGTACATATCAAGCACTCAAATATCAATAATTTTTATTGCTATTGTTTATTAATGGAAGTTGGGTGTAGTTAATGATGCTCATGGCTCCTCCTATGGTGCTCAGGGGTTGCTCCTGGCAGTGAGTTGGGGGGTCATGTGATACCTGAGATCAAATTAGGGTTGGACTCGCACAACAGTCTCCTGAATCCCAGTGCTAGCTCTTTGGACCACGGTTATAGTTTATTGGAGGGCACAAACTGCGTGTTCTATGACTGAAGATTTCAGAAGTGTATTTCTAGGCACACCATGTTTAAAATTTTTTAAATTATTATTCCAGTAATTAAAATAGTGTTAAACTTTATGATATATAGCACAGCATGTAGGGCATGAGCCTTGCATGCGGCCGACCCGGGTTCAGCTCCTCCATCCCTCTCAGAGAGCCTGGCAAGCTACTGAGAGTATCTACCCACACAACAGAGCCTGACAAGCTACCTGTGGCTTATTTGATATGCCAAAAAACAGTAACAATAAGTCTCACAATGGAGAAATTACTGGTGCCCACTCAAGCAAATCAATGAGCAATGGGATGACAGTGATAGTGACAGTGACAATGATCTTAAAAGTTACACATTACTTACACAGTTCATGAAGATGTATAACCAGTGTCCTATGTCCCCATGAGCCTTATCTTACCAGTCTGTGGTAGGTTCAAGAGTGTTCCTGGAGATTTATATTCATTCTGAACCACAGAATTTGACCTGATGTGGGAATAGCAACTTTGTAGACGTCATTGACTGAAGTTCGAGGTGAAATCAATCCCTATTGCACTCACCTATCCCACTAGTGTTGACTAAATGGAATCTTTTTAATAAAAGGGGAGGCAGAGAAGACCATGTGATGAGAGACAAGAAACAAGAGTTACTTGTCGTCAAAGAAAGCCAGGGATTGCCACATAAGAAGCAAGGAGGAAAACATGGTTCCTAACTTAGGGTCTCCAGAAAAAGCCGTCCTGTCCACAGCTTGATTTCATGCTAACTGGCCTCTAGGACATTAAGGGGCTAACACCTGTTGCTTTAAGCCACCAGGTTATTTAATTTGTGAGCATCATTCTATCCTTTTTTTTTTTTTTCAAGTCCCTGTGTAACTCTCACCAGTGTGGTAAGAGTCACTTTCATCACCTTTACTGAAGAAACCAGTCCGGTCAGACATGGGTGCTCTCTACTCTGAAGCTGCCTTGAAATGAAATATTGACCCATTTATTTGCTTCCAGTCATGTCACCTTATCTTTTGCCTTTGCATTTCCATATGTCTTGGCTCCATGACAGGACCGCAAACTCTAAGAAATAGAAACTGAGCCTCATACCATAACTTCAATGCAGTGGTTATGAAAATTGCTCATTTCTAGATATCAATCATCTCTAAAATATTTGAATATTATGGAGCTTTCTACAGTCATTGAAAAATAAAATCTGCCATCAAAAATGTTCTGTGTAGGGAGCAGAGTGATAGTACAGTGGGTAGGCCGCTTGCCTGGCATGTAGTTGACCCAGGTTCAGTCGCCAGCATTCCATATGGTCCCTGGAGCACTTCCAGGAGAGATCTTTGAATGCAGAGCAGAACCAGAAGTAAGTCCTGAGCACCACTGGGTATGGACCAACCTGCCCACCCCCACAAGGAAAAAGTCCTACTTAAATCACACTATTTTACCAAGATACTACTAGTTTGCTAACTTTATGTTTAAAAGAGGTAAAATGGGGCTGGAGCGATAGCACAGCGGGTAGAGCGTTTGCCTTGCATGTGGCCGACCCAGGTTCTATTCCCAGCATCCCATATGATCCCCTGAGGGCCACCAGGGGTGATTCCTGAGTGCAGAGCCAGGAGTAACCCCTGTGCATTGCCAGGTGTGACCCAAAAAGCAAACAAACAAACAAACAAACAAACAAACAAATAAATAAATAACTAACTAAATAAATAAATAAATAAATAAGGTAAAGTGTAAGGCTAGAGAACAAGAAGTGGGGCCCCCATGGTCCACGTAGGAGCCAAAATTTCAGTGCTCCAGAGACTCAGGAGTGGACCAAGACCCAATGGAGGAGAATGTGTGATGCGCAGATGGAGGAGAATGCGTGATATGCAGATGTCCTGTGCCCCGTGCTTTAGACTGTGGTTCATTCCTGTTCTGACGTCACTTTTCCTGTGGCTGTCATAGTCAGGGCTGCCACCTGGACTGTTTCATCAGGGAAGGGACCCCCACCTGTGAGGAGAAGCAGCTCTGTGGAGGAGTACGGGGGGATGCAAGTGGGCTACCCGGCTGGGTGAGACCACAGCAGGTGACTGGCACAGAAGGTTTTCAGAACTGAAAGTTCCAATAGAAGATTTTAGGAAGAGGATGTCCCGAGTGGCCTTCTCCTAGTCCCTGATGCGTCTTTTCACCCTGTCCAGCCCACACAGGAGCCCACACCTCATTTCCTTTGTTGGTGCTTTGGCCCCTCTGACATGACCCACAATATATCTTCTGCCATCGTACCAGCAGTTGCGGGGTCTGGAAGGAATGGAAAGGCCTGGTGGGGGGGTCTGTTGTGAAGACCCCGTGGCTTCCCACTGGCTCCCGCTGCCAGGGATTCTGCATCTCTGGGAACACGGCTTGGAACTTTCCCCACATCCACACCAGCACTGGTTGTTTTTGTTCTTTTGAATGTGTGCCAGTCTCTGTGGTATGAGATGATATCTCATTGTTGTTTTGATTTACATCTATCTGATGACTAGCAATGCGGAACATTTTTTCATGTGCCTTTTAGACATTTATGTTTCTTTTTTGAGGAAACTTCTGTTCATTTCTTCTCCCCATTTTTTGATGGCGTTGGAGGTTTTTTTCTTGTACAATTCTACTAGTGTCTTGTATATCCTGGATATTAATCCCTTGTCAGACAGGTATTGGGTAAATATTCTTTCCCATTCTGTGGGCTCTTTCTGTATTTTGGTCACTGTTTCTTTTGAAGTGCAGAAGCGTCTTAGTTTTATGTAGTCCCATTTATTTATGTTTGCTTCCACTTACATAGTCAGTGCTGTTTCGTCCTTAAAGATGCTTTTAGCTTCAATGTCATGGAGAGTTGTGCCTATATTTTCCTCTATGTATCTTATATATTCATGTCTGATATTGAGGTCTGTAATCCACTTTGATCTGACTTTTGTGCCTGGCATTAGACAGAGATCAGAGTTCATTTTTATGCAGGTAGCTATCCAGTTTTCCCAGCACCACTTTTTGAAGAGGCTTTCCTTGTTTCACTTCACATTTCTCGTTCCTTTGTCAAAGATTAAGTGACCATATATTTGGGGGTCTGTGACAGGATATTCAACTCTGTTCCATTGGTCTTCAGGTCTGTTTCTAGCCAATACCATGCTGTTTTAATTACTATTGCTTTGTAGTAGAGTTTGGGAAAGTGTAGTAGAGTTTGGGAAAGTTGGGAAAGTGATGCCACCCATCTTCTTTTTCCCAAATATTGCTTTAGCCATTCGTGGGGGTTTATTGTTCCATATGAATTTAAGGAGTGTTTTGTCTATTTCCTTGAAAAATGTAATAGGTATCCTGATAGGGACCACATTAAATTTGTATAGTGCTTTGGGCAGTATTGCCATTTTGATAATGTTAATTTTCCCTACCCATGAGCAGGGGATGTGTCTCCATTTCCTAGTGTCCTTTTTCCTAGTGTCTTGAAATAGTGTTTTGTAATTTTCCTTGTATAGATCCTTCACCTCTTTGGTTAAGCTGATTCCAAGGTACTTGATTTTCTGAGGTACTATTGTGAACAGGATTGTTTTTATAATGTCTCTTTCTTCTCTTTCATTATTTGTATATAAGAAAGCCATGGACTTTTGGGTGTTGATTTTGTAGCCTGACACTTTACTATATCGACCTATTGCTTCTAAGAGCTTTTCTGTAGAGTCTTTAAGGTTTTCTAAGTATACTGTCATATCATCTGCAAATAATGATAGCTTGACCTCTTCCTTTCCTATATATATGCGCTTGATATCTTTTTATTGTCTAAGTGCTATGGCCAGGAGTTCCAGTACTATATTGAATACAGTGGTGAAAACGGGCAACCTTGTCTTGCGCCTGATCTTGGAGGGAAGGCTTTTAGTTTTCCCCCAAGATTCCTATAGCCTCCCAAGGCTGAACCAAGAAGACCTGGAATACCTGAACAGACCTATCACCATTAAGGAAATTGAAACGATAATAAAAAGTCTCCCTAAGCACAAAAGTCCTGGCCCAGATGGATTCACTAGTGAATTCTTCCACATCTTTAAAGATGACTTACTCCCAATACTCTTAAGATTTTCTAGGAAATTGAAGTATCAAAAACACTTCCAAACGGTTTCTAAGAAGCAAATATCACCCTGATACCAAAAGCAGACAGAGATACCACAAAGAAAGAGAATTACAGACTGATATCCCTTATGAACACAGACTCAAAGATTCTAACAAAATATTAGCAAATAGAATCCAACAACTCATCAAAAAGATCATACACCATGACCAAGTAGGATTCATCCCAGGGATGCAAGGATGGTTTAACATTCGCAAATCAATCAACATAATTCACCATATCAATAAAGGAAATAATAAAATTCATATGATCATATTAATAGATGCAGAGAAAGTATTTGACACGATCCATGATGAAAATTCTCAGCAAAATGGGCATTGAAGGAACTTTCCTCAATATAGTCAAAGCCATCTACCACAAGCCCACGGCAAGTATCACTCTCAGTGAGGAAAAATTAAAGGCATTCTGGTCTTGAGTGCATGTGACAGGGTTCCAGTGATGCCTATAAGAGGAATATGTTCTGTTTCTAGTTCCAGCTTGGACTCAGGAGGAATGCAAAACTGCCTCTATTTTTCAATTATTCTTTTCTTTCTTCTTTCTTTCTTTTTTTTTTTTTTTGCTTTTTTGGGTCACACTCAGCAATGCTCAGTGGTTACTCCTGGCTTTGCACTCAAGGATTACTCCTGGCGGTGCTTGGGGGACCCTATGGGATGCTGGGAATCGAACCTGAGTCAGCCGTGTGCAAGGCAAACGCCCTATCTGCTTTGCAATCGCTCCATCCTCTTCAGGCTTTCTTATCCAGCATGCTCAGTCTTTCTGCAACCCTGTCCTTTCTGCTTAGGAATAGGAAGGGAAGCAGTCTTCTGTTTGGGAAAACCAAAGCTGTTTACATCAGAGCTGCTCACTTTGCCAGAAAGGCATCACCATCTTTCTCCCATATCACTGTAGAGGGAAGAAGAACTTTGATTAGCGAGGTATTAAATGAAATATATAAAATGTGGAAGACCAGAGAGTACAGTGAGCCAGGTGCTTGCCTTGCATACGGTTCACCTGGGTGAAGTCCCTGGCAGAGTCTTCCCAAGAGTCTTTCCTGAGGACTGAGTCAGAAGTAAGCCCTGAGCAGAGCTAGCTGTAGTCCCCAAACAGAACAATATCTAATTAAACATATACACATAGCACTGTAGCACTGTCTTCCTGTTGTTGTTCATAGATTTGCTCGAGCAGGCACCAGTAAAGTCTCCATTGTGAGATTTGTTGTTACTGTTTTTGACATATCGAATACGCCACGAGTATCTTGCCAGGCTTTGCTGTGTGGGTGGGATACTCTTGGTACTAGCTTGCCGGGTTCTCTGAGAGGGACGGAGGAATTGAATCCGGGTCGGCCATGTGCAAGGCAAATGCCCTACCCGCTGTGTTATCACTCCATATAAAATGCATATTTAAATATCTTCTTTGTGCTATTACATTATATACATCTCACACCTACAACAAAAATACAATATCAAAACTTAATAATATTTATTATTAAGCATTGTATCCATCATGTAGCTGTTCTTTAAAATTTGGTCATTTTATGAATGGCATTAGATATATTGATCACTGTTTCTCATGTAAAATTTGTTATTCATTACATGAGAACATCTTCAATGACTTTCACTGAGTGGTTAGTGCTTTAAGGATGATAGCTAAGGTCATAATTTTGATGTCCTGATGCTTTGGTTACTTTTTCTCTGTGTTGATATTTTGCAGCCAAAACACTGACCCCTTTACCACAGCCTACTGACTCAAAATTTTGGGTACACAGAGAAGTGACCTACAGACAATGGGTCAGTTGTGTCTGCTCTTTGGTCGAAGCACATTGAGCTGAGAAACTGCATGTTTGTATATCTGGTTGTGAAGAACTTCAAAGATTAAAGAGAAAGCATCCAGCCCTTCACAGTGGACAGATTAATCTTGCTGTATACTGAAGACTCAGAGGCAGAAATGAATGAAAAGGGGAGAAGATGGAAAGGCAGGAAGAAGCCCAGGGCAGAAATTTGTACTGAACCAGGGAACTGAAAAAATCTGGAATAGGAAGGAATTATAGGAGGTAGTACCTAAAAATACAATATATGAAGTGTCTGAGAAACAGGAATTATGTAATTGGGAAATTCCAAAGAAGGCATATATTTTAACAGTGGGGTGTGTTTCTAATGAGACAGGCAATGTACTCATATATTCTAAAAATTCACTATAACACTGTCATCCCGTTGTTCATCGATTTACTTGAGCGGGAACCAGTAACACTCTATTATACTCAGCCCTGAGATTTTAGCAGCCTTTCCTTATTTGTCTTTCCTAACAATTGGAGGCTCTTTCAGGGCTAGGGAGTGAGACCTATCGTTACTGTTTTTGCCATATCGAATATGCCACGGGTAGCTTGCCAGGCTCTCTGAGAGGTATGTATTTATCTTTTACTGTATTTGGGATATGAATACACCATGGGGAGCTTGCAATGCTCTCCCGTGCGGGCAATAGACTCTTGGTAGCTTGTCAGATTCTCTAAGAGGGAGAACAAGGCTATTAGATGTCTTCTGGGAGCTTGGTTTTATAGTCTCTGGATATTGGCCGTTGGTGGGATTACATGACGCCAGGGGTAGTTTGTGGGTGTGGCTGCCAAGCTACTGGAAAATGGGAGGCCTGGGTGGAGAAGGCCCAATCTCAATTCTAGCAGGCTTGGAGATCTCAGCCCCTTAATTTCTAAAACTTAAAGTTTGTGTAAATGGTGAATAGTTCTATGTTTAACATAGAGGAAGATGTATAGGAAATAAATTTATTTAAATAGCTATTTAGGGAGAGGTGCTGTCTACCATATGTTTATATGAGTAGCTTAAACAAGTGTTATAAGGTGAAAATATATGAAAAAAATCATTAAATCATTGCCAGAAGTTTAAGTTTAGATAAAGATTAAACCAGATGTAGTCAAAATTTTATATACTAAAATAGTATATAAATTAGCCTCCTCAAAAAAATAGGGAGCCAGAAAATTAGAATAGATATTAAAATATTCCTTATCTTATTGTGTAACATTTTGTCCATTTTTCTGAATTGGTTTTACTGCTAAAAATAAATAGGTCATGTTTCTATTTTTTTAAATTTTCTCTCTGTAATTAATAAGTTACATATTTTTGAACCAGGGTTCTTTATTGGACACGTTTGAATCTGCTATTATTTATTTTGCTAAGTATCTCTCAAAGGTACTGGAAAGTTTCCTTTGGTGCAAATTCTGTACTCTGACTTCTGTCATTGTTCTCTCCTCAAATTAAGAAATTGAACAGTACTGACAAAGCTTTGTAATGTGTGTTTGGAGAGGCTGAACTCTGTTCCACTTCATCACATCCTTTAAACAAGTGACCTTTCTTTTTAAAATGTTTGTGGAGACATTCACATGTTGCCTGGTAATCCCGCAAATCTTCTTAGACACATTTCTCTACTTCATGTTTGGAAGTATACACTTGCTGTGGCACTTCATATCACACACAGATGGACATAAGCAGTGTTGTAAAGGAACAGATTTTCCACAAATTTAGATCATTTCAGTAAAAGGGGGAATGCTTGAGCAAGAACACACATTCCAGGGGTAAATAAGCAAGAAATCAACTCCCCAGTGAGGTTTGTGTTCAGAGGATGTTTTTCTAAGAGTTTGGTAATTTGGGAGTAAATTTAATGCTCTAATTAGTTTATGCTCTGAATATGTGATCGAAAATTATTTCCTTGAAATATTAAGAAAATGACCATCTTTGCTCACTTTAAGCTACTAATTTAAAATGCGTGTTTCCAAAAGATCTTGGTTTTATTTCTTAGTAAGCTCAACAGTTTGGCTGAGAAGATCTCCCAAGTGATTATTGACACTAGAAAAATAAGTCGCACAAAGCCGGAGGTAACCTCTTATCTCCATACAAACAGTTGAGGGAGAGAAATATTAAGTAACACAAATTGTTTCCAGGATTTGTACTGTGGAAAATTCTGACCCACACATATCAGGACACTGTCCCCAAGAGATGTAAAATCTGAAATACATGCAAACCATATATTTGAAAAAAAGACTTGGTCTGCATATACAAACACACACGTGCATCACATCCTATATGCACACACACTAGACACAAGAGGTTGGCCAGCGAAATCAATTGCTACGATCGCCCGTGGCAAAGTGGATTTATCAAGTAAAAATAGGAGCGAATAAAGGGACTTTGGAAGTAGTACAGCAGTTCTGGAATTTGCCTTGCTCGAGACCAATTCTGGTCCAGTCCCTGGCACCAACTATGGTTCCTCTGTCGCTGCCAGGAGTAATCCCTGAGCACAGTCAGGAGTGGGCCCTGGACCCCTCAGGATATGTTCATCCCTCCACAAAAATGTGTGAAACATTAGAAAAACCAATAACCCGAAGTGTGCCAAATTAATAAACAGTGAAACAAAAAAAAAAAGGTTTTAACAGCTGAAACCAAGAAAAAAATTAAAATAGCTAAAAACAAAGATAAAAAGAACTTAAAATAGCTAAAACAAAGAAAATCTCTAAACTTTGCTTAGGAACTGGGCAATAATTTGAAAAGAGAATTCAGTGTGTCATATTCGAGAGTCAAAAGTGAAGCGGCTGAGATGGAAGTTTGGGCTGCTTCTGTAATTTTCACTGGCACCTACCTCTAAGCAAGGAAGCTTTTGATTTTCATTGGTAGTTCTAGCATGGGTCCATGTGCCTGTGACCTGGCCCTGTGGGCACTCAGAACCCCCATGTCACATCTGTTTACTTGTGCATGTCAGGGCTGAGGCTACACGGGCCTTTGGCTAGAAGTGATTTAAAATACTGGCATCTTATGCCTGGATTACAGCAAAGCAGTTGGACAGGAATCCGGCAATTGTGGTGGCAGAGTTTTCACTGGGCTAAAGAAGCAGCCCCCTGCCTGGCCAGCTCTCTTTTGTTCTGGGAGTTGTTTTCAGATGCCTCAGTTGCTTTGTATCCCACTCCCTCAGAGGATTTTGTAAATGCCATTTAATTGATCTTTTTGTTGTTGTTGTTTAAACTAGTCAAAGTTCAACTAAACCCTAATTGATACACATATAGCTTAAAAAGACTGTATATTCAAGTAGTGTTTCTAATTCATTTTATATCTAATTTGCTTCCTATATATAATGTATGTAGTGATATTTTTGAGAAGTAAATTAGTAAGCTGGAAGATCAAACTATTCTCTCAGATGCAATAAAAAGTATCTGGAGATGCAAGGCATGAGATAAAAAAACACATAAAAATAAATATACCAAAATAACATAATATGAGACTGACATTCAAGGACAGTAGAGACAAGGGCCAGGAATATTGCTCCATGGTTGGTAGACTGCCTCATGAGCTGGGGGAGAAGGCAGCTGGAATAGAGAAAGGGTCACTAAGTCAATGATGGTTGGAGGGATAGCTTGGGATGGGAGATGTGTGATGAAAGTAGGTAAAGGACCAAATGTGATAGCCTCTCAGTATTTATACTGCAAACCATAATGCCCAAAAGTAGAGAAAGAGTATGGGGAAAATTGTCTGTCATAGAGGCAGGAGGAGGGGTACGATGGGAAGAGGGGATACCGAGGACATTAATGTTGGAAAATGTGCACTGGTGGAGGGATGGGTGTTCGATCATTGTGTGATTGGATCTCAAACATGAAAGTTATGTTACTGTATCTCATGGCGATTCAATAACATTTTTTTAAAAAATTAAAATACATATACATCTACATATAGGATTCTATAAATATGGGACTGAGAGAATTCAAAATAAATTACCAAAACTTAAAATTTTTTAAGTAGATATAATTTTGTTCGAGATATAATTTTAAATTTGGATGAGCTATAATTTTAAATTTGGACTAGAAAGTCACTCAACACATACCCTTACCATTCTAATGATTCATAATTAATATAAGGATTACACATCATGAAATAAACTCCGAAGAGAAAGAAGATGTTGAAGAAAATAAACTTTGTCACTAAGTGATAAAGCAGTTTAAAAATTAATAAGATGATTGGTAAAATAAAGTAAAACCACTGTTAATCAAAATAAATATGTTTTAATTAAGCTTATTATTAAAATATATAATATATGCATTGTAGTAATGAGATATAGCAAGTAGAAAAATTGTGATTTTTTTAGTCACAATTATGTTTGAACATTGTGTTATGAACTTTTGTATAACTACATATGTTGGTAAAGACTGAAAGATATACCTAAAATTATTAAAAATACTTCCCTCTGGGGCAAAAAATAAAACTAGTTCTGGAAATGAAGTAGACTACAGTTAATATATTTTTAGTAACACATTTCTAGTGCTGGTAACATTAAAAATACTACTTACCAAAATTATGTTAATAAAAACAGTTAGAACCTGGATAAAAATTATTATATATGTGTAATAAAAAATTCCAACTTAAAAGTCATTTCTACAAGGAAATTTATAGTCAGTAGAAAAGTATACATAGCACTGTCTGTAGCACTGTCTTCCTGTTGTTCAGTTGTTCATCGATTTGCTCAAGCGGGCATCGGTAACATCTCCATTGTGAAAATTAAATATATTTTCTGTAAAACATACCTTCTTTCGAATTATAAGTTATATAAATATGAAATTTAGTGGAAATTTTACCCAGAGAAGCCCATCCTGTAGGTTATCTGTAAATGCGTGTGAATAAGATTCTTTTCCATTTTGAATCAACATGTAAATATAGGAGATAAAATAAATCAAAGGTTGAATCTACTTTGTTTCCCAAAATTTGAGAAAAAAATTTAACCATTACCTTTATAAAGAGAAATTCTAATATAGAAAATGGTATAATGAGACTCTCAATTTAGAAGTAATACTTACATCAATAAAAATGGGAAAAGGGGGCCAGAGTGATAGTACAAGTGTCTAGGGCACTTGCTTTGTACGTGACCATGACAAGTTTCATCCCCACACTTCATATGGTCCCCTGAGCTCCACCAGGAGTAATCCCTAAGCACAAAGGCAATAATAAACCCTGAGCACTTTCTGAAACCTAAAAATAAAATAAAATTTTTAAAAAAGAAAAATATTATATCAGTACCTTTCATTTCTTACAACACAACCAAGAAATCTTCTGGTGTTAATTTTGTTTCATAAGGAGAAATTTTTCAATTTGGTAGATAATATACAGCCAAGGTAGAGAAATAGTTTGGCCGCAAGTCAGCTATTTATCACAATGGAAAATAATAATTTAGATTAATGCACTACTTTAACATGTCTGTCACTTTACTTACTTGAATTAATGTTAATCCATTCCTTTTTATAATGCTCAGTTAGGGAAACATTGATAAATTCAAAAGGAGAAAAACATTTTTAATCCCTTAATAATTCAGTGTAGGTACCATGTATTTCTCTAGAAAATCTACAGTACAATGGATCCTATGGATCTACACCCTGTTTCCTTTCAGGTCCAAAATACCAATTTCCGGTGCCAGAGTGATAGCACAGCGGGTAGGGCGTTTGCCTTGCACTTGGCCAACCCAGGTTCGATTTCCAGCATCCCATATGGTCCCTGAGCACCACCAGGAGTAATTCCTGAGTGCAAAGCCAGGAGTAACCCCTGAGCATCGCCAGATGTGGCCCAAAAAGAAAAAAAATGCCAATTTCCCCAACAACGGAGCTGAGTCACTCCCAGGGCTGTTCTTAGCCAAAGAATCTGCTTCATGCTGGGTTGGAGCCCCGCCCAGGGGGAAACCTATATCCAGTAACAGGCCCGTGTTACAGGGTCAAGAGGCCCCTTTGTCTCTGTTAGGGCATCCTGAAGGCCATCCCAGCTCCAGGGATCACCAGAGCACTGGTTGAAGAATCTGTTGCAGCTGCGTTTCTGTTCAGACATTCTTTCCTTCACCTTTCAGAAGTGTTGATCCCTAGAGCATCCCCCAAGAACCCTCTTGCAAATTTTTATCTCAGAATCTGCTTCCTGAGGAATTCAACCTAATGCATTCAATCTTCCTAACCCATTCTAAGCTTAAATATCGTTTGCTTTTTCCCAGTTTTTCTTCTTTTCTGTATTTCTTTCATTGAAAGTAACTTTTACACAACATGATACTTGTAATAGAATATAAAAGAAAATAGTTCAATAAATAAATACTACTATTGACATTTCTCATATTTTAAATTTTATTGCAAAATAAAATCATGTTATAAAAACTTCATAATATGTTACCTTAATTATGTATAATTATATATGAATATATTATATGTTTATATCATTTAGAACCATTATATGATATTCCAGTGAAAACTGTATTACATTTGCTTATGGAACTTTTCAGTTTGGGAAAAAATGCTATGAAAATTCCTTCGGGAAATATTCTCTCACATAAATATTATTTAGTACAGATTCATGATAATTTGTTTAGGACTAATTTCTTGTTTTATAATTCCTGTTACAAAGGATATGCACAAATTTTAGGCTCTTATTGTCAATTTTCTAAAGATTGCATTAATCTGGCAAGCAGACATGTTTCAGAGTACAAAAGCTCATTTTTCTGAAGCCATGAAAATATTTTCTGCTTTTCAGTATGCTGAGAAAATGCTTCAGAATCTAGAACACTAGAGGGGACAAGCAAAAAGTACAACCATTATCGCATTTACCTGACATGTGGCTCACATAGGTTCGATTCCTCACACTCCATATGGTTCCCTGTAAAGAGTGACCCCTGGACTCAGAGCCAGGAGTAAGTCCTGAGCATTGCCAGATGTGGCCCCCATACACAACAACACAAAAAGAATCTATTAAACTAGATTTTGAATACTGAATTTGTTACTATCATAGATGATAAACCTCAGCTGCCTTCCACATATAGTGGGGTAAAAGTACCCCTTTTGGGGGGCAGGTAGGTCAAGGGAACAATGTAGTTTCACTCTTCTAAACATACTTGACCCATAGTGGTTGCCTCATTATGAATGAAATTGTTGTTCCAAACCTTGTTCAATAAGAACACATCATCTCTTTCAGAGACTTGTCAGCCCAAGCTTGCTGCAAGTTAAAGACAGACATAAGACAAAAATTAAGTCCTAGAGTCCCTTTCTATTCTAAAGCAAAAGGAATCATGACTAATCATTGTTTCTATGGTATAGAAAGAAGACAAAAAGAAACTAAATCAAACAAATTGAGAGAGAGAGAGACAAAGAGAGACAGAGAGAGACAGAGACAGAGAGAGACAGAGAGAGTGCTGGAGATTTATAACAGGGCCTCTAATATGCAAGGGAAATAAGTCCTTTACCACTGAGTTGCACCTCCATCTCTGGTTGAACATTTTAAGGATAATTATTAAGCTTGAGTGTTTCCTTGAACTATAACTGGCACAGAAAGAAAGATTTTAGTTTGTTTTTTATTTATTTTTGTTTGCCAAATACTGATTTGATAACTTCACTATTTCTTTCCTGACCAGCCCGAGGCATTTATACTGTAGATTTAAGAAGAATTTAGATTGCTTGAATATAACAGGAAAAAAGAAATTCCTAAGAGAAGTACTCCTCCAGAAGAGACACATAGGTTTGAAATAGCAAAGCACTGAATTGGTAGCGTCAGGTTTTGCTGAGATAAGAAAGAGGCCTTGAGAATCCAGAGGGAAGATCCTGAAGAGAGCTGGTCATATAATCTATGATATAAAGTCAGGTGGCAGAGAGAAGAGGGGAAGAGCCAAGTACTGACCTGTCTCCACTCCCTGGACGAGCAGATGGAGTTCAAGGCGGGAGAAATATTGACCTGATGACTCGGATGAGCAGACCTGACGTGGCCAACTGCATGGCTCCAGAGCACACAGGGCCCGTCCATCCTTCAGCCTCTGCCCTGCCACTAAGGGAGGCCTGGAGGCTGGCATTGGCTCTTTCTCTTGAGGTTCTTCCGTAAATAGATGTCCTTATGTCACCCATGCTGCATCAGTAGAGTACCCCACAGTGTCCTACATTTGGCTCAAGTCCATATGAACTATTTCACTCGATAGTTTTCTTTTAATGGTTAAAGTCACACATAAGTACCATAGAATATGGACAGTTCCTACAAGTAAGACCCTGTCCTTCTCTGGGTAAATGAGTACAGGATCGTACCTGGGTAAAAAGAACAACCATTTGCACTACTTAGATTTCACTGTAATTTTTTTTTAATTTTTTTTCACTGTAATTTTAAGAGTAAATATAGTGAGTAAGAAAGTGGTCCCTGGAATCACATCTTTCTGGGAAATTTTGAGGGTGTTTATGGAATTCTCATTGATTCTATTTACTTGTCGACCTATAGTACAACCACAATATTTTCTATATAGATTTTTTAAATACATATAATATAAATTAATATTTAGAACCATGTCTGGTGCTTAATAAAGTTCGATAATTGTTAGTTAATAATAGTTGGCTTAAGTGTCCCTATTAAGCAATGGAATTTTATACAGCTCTTAGGAAAAGATGAAGTCATGAAATTTGCATATAAGTGGATCAACATTGAGAGTATCATGTTAAGTGAAATGAGTCAGAGAGGGACAGACATAGAAGGATTGCACTCATTTGTGGAACATAAAGTAACGGAATTGGAGACTAACACCCAAGGATAGTAGAGATAAGGACAGGAGGATTGCTCCATGGCTTGGAAGCCGGCCTCACGTGCTGGGGGAAAAGGCAGCTGTGATAGAGAAGGAGCTATCGAGTAAAGGATGCTTGGAGAGCCTGCTCAGGATGGGAGATATGTGCTAAAAGTAGACTATAGACCAGACATGATGGCCACTTAATACCTGTATTGCAAACCACAACACCCAAAAGGAGAGAGAGAAAAAGGGAATGCGCCTGCCACAGAGGCAGGGGTGGGTAGAGGTAGGTGCAGGGTGGAGGGGGGTTGTGGAGATACTGGGAACATTGGTGGTGGAGAATGGGCACTGGTGGAAGGATGGATACTTGATCATTGTATGACTGAAACGTAAGCACGAGTTTGTAAGTCTGTAACTGTACCTCATGGTGATACATTAAAATAAATAAATAAATATTTTTAAAATATCCCCGTTAAAAAACTCTTGGGAAAATTCTCTTCTTTCTCTTTCACTCTCTGATTCAGAGATTACAGACTGGATCATTTTTCACAATAATCAAAATAACAGAAATTATATTTTTACTATCTCAACATTCTGGGATTGTTCATTTGGTTTTGTATTAGTTCAAATCTACAGGTTTCACTAAACTTTCCTTATTGAGATATTCCTTCCTTCCCACTTTACAATATTTTACAAGGTTGTTATGGCCTCACAATTTGAGAAACAATAAAAGAATTACAGAATTACAAAGTTATCTATGTCACAGGAGCCAAAAAATAATAATATACTAAAAAACCAATGCTTTCTTTAATTTATAAGCAAACTTTGAATAGCATGTGGATTTATACTGTAGAAAATTTACATTTAAGACGCATAAGCAGATATGCAAGCCCTGTCATATTTTATATATATTATTTATTGTTTTATATTAATTTACTCACATATTTTTTTGTGTGTGGTGCTGTGATGGAACTCAAGGTTCATACATGCAAGGCATGTCCTTTACTCTTAAGTCACACCCTTGGCCCTTCTTTTTCTTTCTAATTAAATTATAGACTAGTTATTTATGCAGACATCCAGTCACTGAACAAAACTTCACTGAAAAAAAACTGGTCTGTAAAGAACTGTTCCTGATACAGGGACTATAAGCGAGAAAACTGAAACTCTATAAAGCTCTCCCCTAAGGAAACAAGAAATCAAAACAAATCTGGGGATTAATGGGAATAGAATTCCACTAGGAGATAAGTCCAGTGGAGGTAATGGGAGCAAGGGAGGAGCACAATGGAGGTAGGAAGCAACAGCTGTTTAGGGAACAGGAAGTCAGTAATAGATGTCTGGTGGGTATTTCCCCCAAATTGGTTTCATTAAAGCACTGTGAGTTACAAAGTTATTCATAGTTGGCTTTTAAAAAAATATCTTTGTGTACACAAAACCACAACTGTTGGTAAGACTCTAGAGTTGAAATTGGTAGATAACAAAGCTCCAATATTAAGACCAGTAAGTATAAAAATCTTTTTTTTTTGCGAAAAGTGTTACATATGATCACAGGATTGTCAAAGAATATCTACTAAGCTGCTTGTTGCTAGTTGAGCCTTCTGTGTTATTGTTTTTGCTTGTTGAGTTTAGTTGGCTTCTATGTTACTTCCCCATCTAAATTGATGTGCTCAATACTAAAATTTCAGTATTGAGGAATTAGGAGGTGTCCAGAGACTTCAAGATCTATGGTCCGGGCCAAAAGTTGATAAGATAAGGGAGGTGGGTGTGACTGTCAGGGCTTCCAGATTATACAAGGGGTATAAGGGAAGACTTCCCACCCTGACACCAAGAAGACACCAGAGTTGTCAGCCTGGGCACCTGAAATGATTCTCAGTGTGGCGTCACTGTAGACTGTTCAGGAGGCAGGGAAGTTGAGCCCTTGGTGTGGCTGCAGCGCTGGGTGGAGTGTGGGTATGGGTGCAGCTGCCAGGGCTTGGCAGGGCAGGTGTCTACCTGGCTACCTCTCAGGAGCACCTAGGGTTTGCAGCTATGGGGACCAGTGTTTCCATGAATTTTAGCTACTTGGCATGTATCTTCTCCTTGGAGATTTATTTGGGAATGAATGCAGTAGGGTCGGTAGGCAAGTCAACATGGTGGTAGAGCCATAGTTGGGTTTTTGACTTGTACTGTTCCATCACTGATCCTGCCACCAGTGTTTCCATATTCCCCTCCTACTGTCCCCATCCCCCACCCCAGCGCCATCCTGACATCTTGACGGGCACCTTTCAAGTTCGGTTATTGAAGTTCAGGTCTCAAGATTTCAGTGTTGTTGACTCTGTGGTTTGGATATTTAGCGCTGTCGTTCCTTACCACCTCCAGAGTAGCTGGGTCCCCTTGTCCCCCCACCCCCATCCCAGTGCGTCTCATCTGTCTTTTCTCTCCTTTCCCTTCACTCTACTTCTTTCCTTCTCTTTCCTACTCCCTGGGGCCAAGGATGATCTAGGCATCCTGCCTTTAAAACATTGCATTTCCTCATCCAGTTACTCCAAATACCACATACAAGTGATACCACCCTGTGTTTGTCCTTCTTCTTACTCCATTTAGCAAAATATCTTCCAGTTCCATCCATATTGCGATAAATTGCA